>NC_136961.1:13877383-14082383 GCF_032717465.1 Coenobita brevimanus | reverse complement strand
GGCCAACATAATTATGTAACAGTTACATTAACAAAATGTAACTACAATTATAAGGCCAACACAATTATGTAACAGTTGCATTAACAAAATGTAACTTTTATGTAACTTTAACTACAATTATAAGGCCAACACAATTATGTAACAGTTGCATTAACAAAATGTAACTACAGTTATAAGGCCAACACGATTATGCATTACCACAATACTATGTAACAATTCACAATATTACAATTATGTATTACCACAATGTTACTACAATATTATGTAAAGTCATACAATTTTACAACAATTCTGTATTACCAGAGTCATCACCCATGTACACCACAAGACCCGTGTTGCCACGGCTTGAGATGGCCGTGATGTTGCCCCCTCAGACCCTCCAAAGCAATTACAGTACCTTACTTTATCTAACCTAACCAGCAAGTAGTCTAAATTGTATTATTTTAAGCATTAGTCCTCGTGCATTTGCTCTGAAAACAAATCCCTCGTGAAAAACTTAACCACTGGATTGTCTCGTGCCATGTGTGAAGGGAGTGAGCAAAATGTTGAGTCCCAGTATTTACTCAACATTAAATTTCTGCCCACATGGAGACTGAATGAGTCAAGATACTCACTAGGCGTAATTTACAGTCTGAACAAACAACGTATTAAGAACCTAACTTGCACTAAATGTAGCAGAAATTAAATAATATAGGACCAATGAAATGGCGTGCCATCAGTGATATTTTAATTTCCGTTTATGATAAATATAAACAATTCAAACTACGTTATATATACATGTTTTCTTTGTATTATTTATATTACGGTATATGACATTACTATGATTCACAGTTTCCAACAACAGTGTAGATATTTAACAAAGAAAAATATGCTTTTTAAACAGCACGGGGATGTGTTTGTCCCAGTGGTGGTGATATCTACCGGAATACTAGCTTTGAAAGCACCCCATTCTTAACACTGTGGCTTCGGCTTTCCTGTCATTCTCTGACTAAATACATCTGCTCTGTTTACTTATCCCCTACTTCTACTGACTACCAAAAATTCTTCGACTATCTTACTTCTACGATGGAACACATTCTATCCATTTCTCATTTCTCTGAAATCTCCAATAGGAGATTTCAATGTTCACCACCACCATTGGCTCTCCTCTTCTTTCACTGATCCACCTGGTGAACAAGCCTACATCTTTTCTATCCTTAATGACCTAGAGCAGCTTGTACAGCACCCTACCTGTATCCCTGACTGCCTTGGAGAGAGCTCCAACATACCTGACCTCTTCCTTACAACTAATCCTTCTGCTTACACTGTCAATTTTTTCTCTCTGTTGGGCTCCTCCAATCACAACCTTATTACCTTAACCTGTCCTATCGCTCCAGTATGGCCTGTGGACCCTCCAAAGAAACGTCATCTGTGGCACTTTGGAGCTGCGGATTGGGAGGCCCTCAGGCAGTATTTCCTTGATTTTCCCTGAAATGATTATTACTTCCATGGCCGGGAGCCATATGAGTGTGCCTTGTGCATTATGGAGGTTATTCTCTTGGGCATGGAAGCATACATTCCTTTCTCATATCCTTTGCCTAATGCACGAAAGCCTTGGTTTAATCACGCTTGTTCTAAAGCTTTCCATAACAAGGAGAGGGCCTATAAAAGGCACCAGAGCCAACCCACCCCTGAATCACATCTTTTTTACATTTCTGCCCAGAACCGAGCTAAGTCTGTTCTTCGCTCTGCTAAAAACAATTTCATTCATACTAAATGCTCTCAACTCTCTAACTGGAATTCTTCCCGCTCCTTCTGGCACCTTGCCAAAAACCTTTCTAACAACTTTACCTGATCCTTCCCTCCTCTTTTCCACTCTGATGGCTCTGTAGGTATTTATCCTACTTATAAAGCAGATCACTTCACTCAGACTTTCTCCTCCAATTCCATCTTAGACGATGCCGGTGCTGTTCCTCCCTCACTTCCCCCCTCTGACTTCCTCATGGCTGACATTAAAATTTCTTCAGCTGATGTATTTTCTGCTAGCACAGGCCTCAATACTGACAAGGCATATGGGCCTGATGGAGTCCCTCCCGTTGTCCTCAAAAGCTGTGCTTCTGTGCTTACACCCTGCCTAGGTAAACTCTTTCACCTTTGTCTGTCAACATTACCTTTCCTTCTTCCTGGAAGTTTGCTCTCATTCAGCCAGTTCCAAGGAAGGGTGACCATTCCCAACCCTCTAACTATTGTCCAATTGCTTTAACATCATGTATCTCAATTCTTAATAGAAAAATTTTAAAGCATCTTTCCCATCACAACCTTCTTTCTGATCGTCAGTATGGCCTCCTTCAGGGACGCTCCAATGGCGATCATCTCACCTACCTTTCAGACTCCTGGTCATCCTCCTTTCGGGACTTTGGCGAAAGCTTTGCCACTTGACATCTCAAAGGCTTTCAATCAAGTCTGGCATAAAACTTTAATTTCCAAACTGCCCTCTTACGATTTCTATCCTTCTATCTGTGCCCTCATCTCTAGCTTCCTTTCTGGTCGTTCTATAGCCGCTGTTGTAGACGGTCATCAACAGTGCTGTTCCTCAGGGCTCTATCCTATCACCAACTCACTTCCTTTTATTCATCAATGACCTTCTGAGCTGCACATCTAACCCTATCCACTCGTATGCTGATGACTCCACCCTACACCTTTCCATTCGATTCCCGCAACGTCCATCCCAGCAGTTATTTCACCAAACAAGGGACGAGGCTATGGCAGACTTAATGTCTGACTTGGCTTGTATCTGTGACTGGGGTAAAAATAACCTTGTTTTTAATGCATCAAAGACTCAGTTCTTACACCTATCAACCCAACAAAATCTTCCACAGGTGTACCCACTAATGTTTAATAATATTCAGCTCAATCCTGATTCATCCGTGAACATGCTTGGGGTTTCATTCACTCGGGACTTATCTTGGAAAGATCACATTACATCTCTTGTAAAATCTGCTTCCAAGAGATTAAGTGTGCTAAGCCGACTCTGTTCCTTCTTTACCCTCGCAAAATTGTTGACTCTGTGCACGGGTTTTATCTGTCCCTGTGTACAGTACAACTTTCATGTTTGGGGAGGCTCCCCACACACATCTCTTCTCAGTAGGATGGAGTCAAAGTCTTTTCATCTCATTAACTCTCCTCCTCTTACTGCCTCCCTTCAACCTCTGTCTCTTCGCCACACTGTTGCATCTTTATCACTTTTCTATCGCTTCTTCAATGGTCACTGCTCCTCTGAACTGTCTGCTTGCATTCCTCCACCTCTGCGACGGGTGCGTAGCACCCGTCTAACAGCAAACTCTCATCCCTTTTCTGTCCAACTCTCTAATGCAAGAGTTAAACGTTACTCCCAGTCCTTCATTTATGCAACAGGTCAGCTCTGGAACTGTCTCCCTCTATCTTTATTTCCTGCTAGCTATGATCTCCTGTCTTTCAAACGCAGTGTGTCCAGGCATCTCGAAATGATCAGATCTTGAATTTGGCTCTCTCTTATATTTTGTCTTTCTCTTGAATGGAAGTGTTATTGCGGGCTCGTGGCCTTTGGTTCCTTCTTCCTAGCATTAAAAATAAAAAAGTAATCTTCAGAACGATCGCACGGCAAGCCTATCGCACGTCTGGTCTTCAATTCGGCTGGAATATCTGATCGAAGAAAAAGTAACTTTGTTGTTCTTAACCTCTCCAGCACGACCTTGTCTTCTATATAGTTTTCATGCTATCCTCGTACGATTTTATTCAGACTGGGACAGAGGTCATTACTGGATAATGCGGTGATAGTTTTAATATAAAAATTAGGACATTACCGGGGTGAAGAGGTTATATTTCAAAAGTTCTGTTCATGTATCTCTCTATTTGACGAAATCTTTTTCATTGGCTATGCTCTTACCTTCAGTAACACACACAGCATTCCATCACCTTCTCTGAACTGTCCTCTTTCTATCTTCTCTTGGGCCAAAAAAAAAAATATATATATATACTAAGCTTCTTTTCTCTCAATAATTCTTTCTAAGCTGACTCAATGGTTTTATTTTCCTAACTCAGTTGCTGACTCTCACTCTCCTTCCATTGAAAAAGGGAGTGTGGCATAGCTTCCCACGACTATATATAGAACAACCAACAATCCTGTCTCCTTCACGCTTCCCCTCACCATCCTGCCTCACTAATTGGTTCCTAGTCCATAAAATATCCATATCTATATTGCTTCTCTCTCTCTCTCTCTCTCTCTCTCTCTCTCTCTCTCTCTCTCTCTCTCTCTCTCCTTCGTATGCCCGTCTCTCTTTGCCTCCCTCCTTTCCTCAGTCCCTCCCTTCATCCTCCTGTGTTATCAAGTGCACTCCCATTGACACCAACCAGGGCACCAGCAAATGCATCTGAGGGAACTTAGCGGGGCATCGAGTAGAGAAGGGACGGGGAGGAGGAAATGAGCGAGGACCGAAAAGTAGAACTAACAAGGACATCAGAGCGTTCCGTAATTAATCATGACAGAGCATCCTTCCCGCCCACTGCTAATGGCATTGATGCTGGAGTATGTCTGTTAACCCTCACATGGTCGGAACAGTTCAAGAATTCCATATCAGTGAATGTCAGGATGATTTTGTTTAGCACTATGTGAATCATTGGGGCCTATGAGAGTTATCTTTCATAATATTCAGTCGCTGCAATTGTTACAGACAGTATCATATGTTTGTTATTGAAGCCGCTTTTGTTAATCTAGTGTCGGAACACCTCCTCCATTTATCTTCAAAAAGGCGATTTTGTTTTCTCTTTGTTATGGATATTTGTGCTGGCTATTTTCCTGGGCATGTCTGGTTATACTTCTCCCACTTTCGCATTTTCTCTTCCAGTGCTTTTATACTCTACATCACTCCATCTTTAGGTGACGTAATATGTCAAGATGACAAAGACAACATTCAGTACTATTAAAACGCGTTTTCCAAAACAGTATAAGTTCCAGTGATAACGAACGTAGTTTTTGCTAAGTGCTTGTACTCATCACAGCTCTAAGGAAACTGCATCTTTTCTTCAATTCCCTGCATCCCTCATCTCCTTTTAACTCATCAGCTAAAACGATGTCCTTTTCTTCTTTGCTTCTGGGTACGGAACGAACAACTTCACACAGCTTAACGGAGATCTCGTACAATTAAATGATTAATGAAGACAATATAGAATACCTTCGACTGAAAAAGTCTCTCCTAAGCTGAATATTAACATTGGTATATAACAAAAATGGAATAGCAAAGACGTCATCAGATTGTAAATGTTAACAGTGGTCAGAGTAATAGTACCAACAAAAGTCGAAAACAGGTCCTACTTGTGTGCCAGAAATAACATTTCTGCTTCCCATCCATTTCTTGAGTTTTTCTTCTCCTTATAACCAGCCCTAAAAATCAACCCACTGCCCTCAGCCTGCATCCTCCTTCCCCACCCCTTGTTGCTAGTCCCTCTCCCCCCCCTTCACCCACCCTCCATCGATTACTGGACAATACAGCCTCAGCTCTGCCTTTCTCCACTCTTCCCTACTTACACACAGTCCTCTTTTCCTTCACCGCCACAGGACTCCCAGTCATTTATTTCCAGTTGATCATAACCACCCTATTTGCTGCCCCATCCTCCCCTTTTTCTTTTTTTTTTTTTTTTTTTTTGCCTATCGACCATTGAGGCCGGAGCCTCTGGTCATTAAGGCAAATATATATATGCATATATATTGACACACACATATATACATATATATACAAACATATATATATACATACATACATACATACACACATCCATGCATATGAACATACACACTTTCATGCACACGTACATATATATATATAATAATTTTTATTTTATTATTTTTTTTGTAGTTTTATTTTTATTATTTTTATTTATTTTTTATATTTTTAACCTTATATTACTTATAAACAAAATACCTAATTTAAAGACCCTAAAACTAATCACCTAACAGACAAATCGCTAACCTATACTAAATCCTAAGAGACAAATAACTAGGCCTACACTAATATTCAAAAAGCCTCGACCAAGAGAACACCATCGAGTGCAGATACGTAATGCCTTTCTACATTACATACCTGCACTCATCACCTGATGACTGTCAGTCGAGGCACAACCTAATATAGGGGACATCAATATATGAAAGGGAACCAGACGAGTCAGGAACATTTCCATATACGTCAGCTGTCGTCCCTAATTAGAATAACTTAAGCAAGATAATATAATGTATTTACATAATTTGTACAAAAATTGAAGAACCTCGCCCAGCAGACTACCATCGACTGCAAGTGCCCAATACCTTCCTATATTGCACACTTGCACTCATCAGCTGGTGACTGTCAGGCGAGGAACTTGGCTTAATGTAGGGGACATCTATATTAGAAATAGATCGGTGGGAGGAGGAACTATTTAAAATATGTCAACTGTCAACCCTAATTAATATTACAATATATACATATTTACTGTTCATAAAAACCATAACCACACAGTAAAAAAGTCACATCACTCTGATCAGTCCGGTCTCTCTCAAGAAAGCCATCAATTTATCAGTCATAACAATGTCCCCATCACCAAGGATAGTGGAAAGGGTGAAGGGGACGTCTGCTGCGCCGCAGTAATTTATAAGTGAAGCACGTTCACGAATAAATCGCCGACAGCGCAGGATGATATGACTGATGGATAACACCGCATTACAGATGTCACAGTGCGGTGGGAAGCGTCTTTCCATATATGGTTTTATGTGGGTTAAAATGGTGGCATTAAGCCGTACCCGTGCCAACACTTTTTCTTCTAGGCGACTGGGACGGTTGGCAGTGTCCCAGTCGCCCAGGTACGGCTTACAGGTTGGAATATTTAGTCTGGTCCACTGACCTTGCCACAGAAGATTTATTGATTTCTTTCCGAGAGATAGACTCGACCGTAGATCACGAGGAACGTCCCAAGTCTCCTCGAGCTCTACAGCCGACTTTGCAAGTAAGTCAGCCTGCTCATTGCCGTAGATACGACAATGACCAGGCACCCAGATCAGCGTGAATGACTTGTTGCATGAATGCAACTTATTAACGATGCGGCCCTGGATCTAATGAGAGTCCGTCGTGCAAGATGCAATTGCCTGAAGGGCTGATTTTGAATCTGAAAATATGACAAATGAGTCATGCCTAGAATTGAGAGCATAGTCTATGGCTTTGTCAATAGCAAAAAGTTCTGAAGTAAACACAGATGTATGAGTCGGCAACCGATACCTGAGGGCACATTCAGTCGACCACACACTTGCACCCACACATTCACTCGACTTGGAGCCGTCAGTATACAATTGATGGGACCCCAAGTGACGAACAATGATGTTACGAAACAAGTGGTGGACCTCCGCCTCCGGCGCCTTGGCCTTTGGTGCTGGGAGCCATGTGACATCGACTGTAAAGCCGGGTGGCTCCCAAGGCGCTATATTTTTAAGCACCAACTTGTCACAGACACTGGGGTCCACATCAAGCTCCTGAGTCAGTAAGTGGAGGCGAGCGGCAAGTGGCCGACGCACCCCCCGCAGAAGGTGGTGGTATTGACGCAGGGGGGTACAGGCCACATTGCCAATATTACTTTTCCTTAACGTCCTTATGCCATAGGACAAGGCCAGGTGGTCACGGCAAATACGGAGGGGAGGCACATTCGCCTCCACTTCCATACGAGTCACACGGGTACACCGGACGGCTCCAAGACACATTCGCAAACATTTATTCTGTAACACATCCAATCCTTTCAGAGTGGCATCGGATGCCGAGCCATACACCTGTGCGCCATAGTCTAGCTTCGATCGAATAAAGGACTTATACACCATTAATAAAGATTTTCTGTCGGCACCCCAGGTAGTACCCGCTAGGTACTTGAGGACATTTAACGGTTTATCACAACGAGCAAGCAAAGTATTAACGTGAAGTTTAAAATTCATTCTACGATCAAAATGTATTCCTAAAAATTTTACAGAATTTTGAAAAGGTACCGCCTGATTATCCAAAGTTAAGCACAAATTAGGTACGTTACGATTACTGAAAACTATAGCGGCACACTTACGTAACTTAAATCCCCACTGCAAGGCCCATTGGTGGACAGAGTCAAGGGCTGCTTGAATCCACCCAGCCGAAAATTGTGCATTACGGGAAGAGTGCCATATTGCACAATCGTCAGCGTAGAGTGAGTATTTAAGATTCCTCGGGGTGGGAGCTGATGACAGAATATCGTTGATCATAATACTAAATAAAGTAGGACTAAGCACACTTCCCTGTGGCAGCCCGTTTTCCTGGATAAATATATCCGATGTTACGTTACGGGGTAATTTGACAGAGAAAGTTCTGTCCCTTAAGAAATTTGAAATAAAAACAGGTAAATTTCCTCTTAAACCATAAGCATAGAGCTTCATTAGTATACCGTGTCGCCAGGTCATGTCATAGGCTTTATGGATGTCCAAGAACACCCCTATCATGAATTCTTTATTGGCAAATGCCTCTGCAATACAATGCTCCAAATTCATTAAATGATCTAGTGAACTTCTGTATTTACGGAAGCCACATTGTTGATCATTTAACAAATTCTTCGACTCTAAAACAAAAAGAAGCCTATTGTTAACCATACGTTCCATGACCTTACATAGACAAGAAGTCAACACAATAGGACGAAATGAAGTTGGATTCATAAGACGACCAGCCTCTTTGGGTATTGGTATGATGTGCGCAAAGTGCCATGAGTTTGGGAACGTTTAAGACGCCCAAATCTCATTGTACAATGCTAACATCTTAATCAGGTTGTCCTGATTAAGATGCTGGATCATACCGTACGTGATGGTGTCTGGTCCAGGGCTGGTGTCTTTACAGGATTTAAGGGCAAGGAGCAGTTCATCTAGCGTAAACTCTTGGTTGTACGGGGAGTCTACGTCTTCTGTGGCAAAGTCTAATATCTGTAGCTCAGCCATGCGTTTATGATGTTGAAAACGCGGATCATAATTGGCTGAGCTACTTACATGAGAAAAACTCCTGGCGAGGATGTTAGCAACGTCCACGGGCTCGTCATAGATGTTATTATTAACCTGAAGGGTGGTGATTGGAAAATATGAGCCTTTATTATTTAATATTCTTATAGTGGACCAGACTTTACGTAATGGAGTTGTACGAGTCACCGTGGACACAAAGGACCGCCAGGAGTCACGTTTGGCCCTTCTTATTATTCTCCTTGCCTCAGCCCGTGCCTGTTTGTATGCAATAAAGTTTTCCTCAGTGGGCTGACTATAAAAAATCCTGTATCTCCTATTGCGTTTTCTTAATGCTTGTCGGCAATCCGGCGTCCACCAATGTGCTCTATGCTTCACATGAACTGTAGAAGTCTTGGGAATAGCAGCCTCAGCTGCATGTAATATGGATTGGGTCATATTTTCGACCTTAACATCTATGGTCTCCCCAGATATATCTAAATTGGCGATCCTTGAGAAGGATCCCCAATCTGCTTTCTTATAGTTAAATTTTGGAGGTGGAGGGTCCGAAATGATGTCGCGTGTATAAGAAAGACAGATGGGTAAATGATCACTTCCCAAGGAGTCGTCGTAAGGGTCCCATGAGAGATCTTGATGTATACCAGGGGAGGCCAAAGATAAGTCAATGGCCGAAAAGTTACCAGTACGATCATCTACACGAGTCGCTCTACCATCGTTCAGAAGACAGAGGTTGGACTGTAGTATTAGGTCGGCTACTTGCTCCCCACGACCATCAATCCTCAAGCTACCCCATTGATAGTGATGGGCGTTAAAATCGCCCAACACTAACTTATTCCCATGGAGATGTTCCACTAGTGAATTTAAAGCATCACTATCAATGGGGCCATGTGGAGGACAGTACAGAGAGCAAATAGACAGATACGTGTTATTAAATTTTACTCTGCACGCGACCGCTTCCAGAGTAGAATTTAGAATCATTTCCGTTTGTGGGTGTGATTTGTGTGTGTAAATGGCAACTCCGTGAGGGGATATATCAGGATGATCCTCCAGGCGCGTCTCCTGTAAACAAACAACGTCTGGCCTGTGTATTGACAGCAAGATTGCTATATCTTGTAACTTATTCCCAATACCTCTACAATTCCACTGTAATACAGTGAAAGCGACGGTTTAAGATTTACGTTGGGGCCAGTGTGTTTAGGCTTTTTTTGCCGCCCACCAGAAGGCGAGCGACTACTGGTGGACCTATCCCGGTGCTTGCTTATGGAAACCTTCATATTTTCATCAATTACGAGGTTCCAAGATTCCACCGAGGAAGAGCTACCCTTCCTCTCCCTCGCTGGGCCAGGAGCAGGAAGAACATGAGGACGTGACTTGGTAAGGGTGGTCATATTACTCTTACAAGAGTTGTCAGGCTTCGTTTTAGGCTTGACTGACTGAGAAGCAGCAGCAGCCTGAGAGTAGGAAGTTGTAACAGGGGTATCAGGTTGAGAAGTGGATTGGACAGGAGGCTGAGATGGAGAGGTAGAATGTGTGACAAGAGGAACCGGGTCAGGGTCAGTCTGTGTCCCAGCAGAGCACATCACAGGACGGGACATCACCTCCGAAGCATAGGACCTATTCGGCGTAGGAGTTGCATGCAACTGTTTCACCTTTTTCCTTGCTTCATAGTAGGAGACACCCTCAGTTGCCTTCACCGTGTAGACCTCTTTCTCCTCCTTCCACTTGGGACAATCCCTAGAGGAAGTGGAGTGAGCACCCTTACAGTGGAAGCAACAGATAGTCTCTGATGTGCATTGCTCAGCATCGTGACCCTGTGTTGCACATTTGCCACACACTGACTGTGAAGCCCGACAATTCTTAGCAATGTGCCCATATAATTGACACTTCATGCAACGGAGTGGGTTGGGGATATAAGGTCTGACATTAACAATTTCATAGCCAACTTTGATATGTGCCGGGAGTGAAACTTTGCCGAAAGTCAAAACAATGGTGGCCGTCTTCGTCTTTATGCCTTCGGAAAATCTAGTTATAAACCGGGCATCGATGACATCTTGCTGAGCAAGTTCCTCTATGATGTCTTCCTCACTCATCACCATGAGATCCCTGCAAGTGATAACCCCTTTGCAGGAATTCATGGATGTTGGGATCTTGGCCTCGACATCATAGCAGTGGAATTTGCGCAGCTTTAACAAGTCCTTAACTTGGGAGGAATTACAGGTCTTAACAAGGAGGTCTCCATTCACAAGTTTTTTCACTTGTTCCACCTCCCCAGCACAGCCATCAATAACCTTCTTAATCATGAAGGGATTGAGACTGCTCAAGGGAGTGGAACCTAGAGCATGGATAATTACAAATTCAGCATTTTTAACATTTATGTCTAGAGGCAATCGAGTCTGGGGCCGTTCTGTCTGGGGGCTGTCAGTCCGTTGATCGGTCATGGGTCGGTCAGGACCACCTCCCCCCCTGAAGGGGTGGGAGGCAGCAGGGGCGTCCGTCATAGCAACCACTTCCCCCTCACGGGGGAAGTGGGAAGAAGGAGAAAAACAAGCAAGGGACAAGGTACCTGGGAAAGACACACCTAGTCTGAGATTACCCTCTCAAACCACTCTCGGGAGGACGCGCCCGTGTATAACTCACACCCCAGAGCGATCAGTGGGGGGTACACTCCAGAGGTGAGTAAGCAAAGGCAATCTCGGAAACAGATATAGACACCTACTATATCTCTAGTAAGGATAGGGAGGAATATGAATGCTAGCTAACCTAGCTTTATTTGGAAAAAGCGCAAAAAAACTATTGCCGGTGGGGCAGCCCTAGAATCTGGAGGAGAGATCAGCACACGTCCTTTCTCTCCACGACCATTCATCAATCCCCCATCCTCCCCGGTCCCGGTTCTATAGACAATGCAGTCTCCGCTCTCCCCTTCCCCCCATTCACACACACACACACACACACACACACACACACACACACACGCACACGCACACACACACACACACACACACATGTACATTCACATGCTTGTTCTTGTAATTACTTGTCTCTAGTATTCGATTGATATTTACTTAAACTGTGAGAATTTTTTTATGGTGATGCATGTATCGTGTCAGACGCGTACAAAATGAAGACATGAAAGAGATGTGTGCGCAGTCTTCTCAACACAGGCGTCTCCACTTGACCGCAGCAGAAGAGTGAGACCCGACCATCACGGTTCGGAGGCCAGATAATCCTGGCATTAAATCAAGACTAACTGACACCAGATATGGTAAAGAATGACGGAGGAATATTACATATCCGCTAACAGCACCCTTGAATGCAAGTATGTCACATTTGTTGAAATATATGAGTTGGGATCAACATATGAATTTAAATAATCCGCTTGAATTTGGTCTGATATATTTACCTCGTTAGGAAGTTAAATATTTATCTTATTAATTTCATCCTCAGTGTTGTTATCAATAGGTAAATCTGTATGATTTTTTTCTTAAATGCAAAATGATCATCGGATTACATTGCACTGTGATCTTATCGGAGTCACTAACGCTCCCACGTTCAGTGAGTGTCACAAGTTACAACAAATACCAGTCACCCTCTTGACCACTGGCCAGCACTGTTTCCCCTTCTGCGGTCACTTCCCTTCCTCCTCTTCTCTTCAGCACACACACACACACACACACACACACACACACACACACACACTTCCGCCGGTATATCAGTTCCTACATAAAAGTGTCAGCGTATAATGCACCACCAATGACCAATACACCCATGAAATTTAGTACTCCATTTGATGTGGCAGTGGATTCCCTGTATATTTCCACTGCGGAAGAGACTTTATCTTTTTCGATTTCTAGCTTCGTAAATGAAGGTGCCCACCATCCACCCTGTCGATACAGGCGACACTACGTGAGTGACAAGGAAAAATTAGGTTTTCATGTAATCTGCATAAACATTTACTACGTTAAGTGGTAACTCCTTAACCAATGAACAGTTGCTTTGTTTTCAGTGTGGTCTATCACGGTTTCTTGCTCACATACAGTACAGCTGCTCGGCGATAAGTAACCGGTCACTCTCTTCTTAAATGTCTGGTCTATTCTAAATCTGGGCAGGTACGTTTCTAACGGAGCAAGAAAATGCACTTAGAGATAGCACCTGTAGCGTACTATCAGTTTGGGATTCTGTCTACACGATTAGTGAGCACTTTTTTTTTTTTTTTTTTTTTTTTTATGGTTACGGAAGAATGTTGGAAAATAATCGAGAAGGTGTAATGAACTCAATCATCTTCCCCGCCTCTGATCTAACGTATGTATCGTAATTCGTCACTATGTTTCGAAAGTGATGAGCAACCTGCTCGACCACGAAGTGTGCCCACTGACCACGTGGTAGGGCTTTAAGGTGGAACTTTTGAACCTGCACTATGTCCATGACTTTTGACTGATTGCTTTCAGAATTAATTGCTTCTTCCGTACTTGACCCTACTGACTTTTCACCTGTTGTTCTCAAAATACAATAATTTCATCCTCTAATAGTCTTAAGCCCTTTCATCAAGGCTCATACAATAAAAGACAAAACTATCTGAGTTAAAAGGCTAAACGTATGACCTTGTCCTGTGACCCTCTTCTTTGACCACTGTCCTCAAATCCGAACCAATTCAGCATTTCCTGTCCTTCAGCCATGCCACCAGGACTGATCCAGGGAGGATGAAAACCGTTCAAGCTGACCTTGGCTTTCACCTATGGCCTTTATTAATGCAATGGGCAACCGCCTGTTTCTTTGATTGTCCTCAGCCATATGCCAAGCTTGGTGCCATTCCATGCAATATATATATATATATATATATATATATATATATATATATATATATATATATATATATATATATATATATATATATATATATATATTTATTTACTTTCATAATTTCTCTAACAAGCACACAGGAGGCAAACAGACAAACCGAACCCAACACTTAACCCAACTCGCCATTTCACGCTCAGATGTAACAATGCTGGACTGAATGAAGGTGAGATGAAAGTATCTGCTTCTTCATGGTGATGGGGATAATGTATAACTCAATATTCTTCCCCCTGTTCATTATATCGTCTGCATTCCACGCTAATCCTGTGTCACTATTAAGGTCCGTAAGATATCAAAGACAGATTAGGGTATGTCTTTCTCATAATCAGACTCTTCCATCGGACTGTGGTTATAACATCAAAGGGACACTAAGGCATATTCTTCCCAGTAATGAGGCATTTCCACCCAAGATCCTGCAACGAATTTTCATGAATTATGTATATACAAACGATTATACGCACTACTACATATCCACCTTTTGTCTTAGCTGGAACACTGCGGGATAATCCTCTTGATCATCACTTCTTCGTCTAATAATTTTTCGTGTGATGTCTGCCGTGTGTGACATACGACATAACATTACAAAGGCACCGCCACCGCAATCACTACGACACTTGGCCTGAGAGGGAATTATTGAGGTACGAGTTGATGTGCGAGGTAATAAAGAACTGGAGTGTGGGAGTGAAAGGCACTCGACGCGTGTAGTGGCTGGATTGGGACCGTCATAAGCACTAAGGAAACTGCGAACCACTGTCAACTGTATATAATATATTTTCAATAGAAAGAGAAGCCGAAGACTGAAGACCTAAACTGAAATTGTCCAAAGACTTTGAGGTGTATGAGAGTCAAACAGAATGGCAGACAAGGAAAACTGTTCTAGAACAGGCATACTTTTGAATATGGAATGGTATTTATTCACACCAATGCCACTGAATGCTGATATCTTAAAACGAGCCAAAGAAAAAATGCAAGAAGTAGTATTTATCACATGCCAAAGCCTTACAATCATTTATGTTCAGAAATTGCAAGCCAGTTCCAGCCCTCACAGGGATCCAGTCAGAATAGAAGGTGGCAGTGAAGTACATTCTGGCGTTCCTTCACAAACCAATCTCCCGGCGGCATATTCCTTAACGCTTCATTTCAGCACAGCACTCTAACTTTACTCTTCCCCAGGATGATTGCTTCAACTTTATTTGGTTTAAACTCTATCCTTACTATTCAAATCTAACCTAACCTAACCTAATCAATCCTAACTGGAACAAAATAACCCAATCTAGCTTAACCTAACCCAAAAATAGAATAATATAACCTGATGTAACCTTATGTAACCAAATCCAACACAATATATCATTACATTATAGCATAACTGTCAGTGTAATGAAAACTAAGCTATTCAACCTTAATCCTAAACTAATTAAAAGTAACATAATCTGATCTAACTTAACCCTAGCGAGACAGCTTAATATAACTCAGACTTGCTTGGATAATAAAAATTGTTCAAATCGACTACAAAGTGGATCTGTGTCTTTAATGGCCGCCACTAATTCCTCCAGCACCATACCCTAGGGAGCACAAGTGTTCGTCTGGGGAGAGGGAATGGGGAAATGGTGGCGGCAATGGTGTAATCAGAGGCACACTCAGCCAGCATGCAGGAGGTCCCGGGTTCTATTTTCTGACCATTCAATGACTTCTTACAGTTACGTCCTCTTTACCCAAGCTGTCTGTATCTAGAACCGATAGGACATGGGGCCAGATGCTCGAGGGCTCATGGAATATAAGTGAGCGACGGAGCTATACCTGCTTTAAGTTAATAGATTTCCAGTGTGCCTGCAATTCTTGTTACAGGTCATACACAAACCTTACTTGCGTGAAAATAGCTCCAGTGCATTGTAAGCCCCTCACGTAAATATCGTGTGCGCTGTAAGTGACTCAGTTACGCACAGCAGAGATTTACTCGTCGTTTAGGGAGGATTTTGCCAACACCTAAAACAAGAGCCCAGACAACTCATCACCATTAACAAAAATCTCCAATCGGTGTAAGGGGGAGGGAGGCTACTGTATTTTTAGTTATGCAAAACAGCGCTGTGAAGATACAATGGCCTCTGTGATGACCCTAAAGGACTATCTTACCATTGTAGTGGATATTTACATAAACCTAATATAAATACAGTACATGTATATTCTATTTCATGGACCGATTAGGGCATTAGAAAAGTGTAGAAATTCCGCACATTTATATACCCAAGTTATCAGCAGTAAACCTATAGTTGTTTAAGTTACAGCTTTTATAGTCGCGGCGCACGACTCTGAGGTTGTTATTATCGTACCCTGGCAACCTACCATTCAAATGTGCGTCCGATTCCGTATCATATTATACGCGAATTATATTATTATGCACGAATATATTATACACGAATATTATTATACACGTACACGAACATATTATACACGAATCAAACGCCTCATACACGAAATCAGACCCACTTTTGAATGGTAGTTGCCAGGGCGCGATAATAACAACCTCAGAGTCGTGCGCCGCGACTAAAGTAACCTCTAAACTTTGATGACATTCATTTTATTGTTTCTTGCTCCGATGATAATATTCAGTTTAAGGGAGATTTACTGAACTGGAAGGGATAGTTAAAACCTTTATCAGTCAGAGAGAACTACAAAACGGAATAAAATTCTCCGGAAGTAATAGAAAAAAGACACCACCTGTTGCATGCAATGAGGTAACGCGTCGATAAAATAAAAAAGTACCGGAAATAAAAATTTCAAGTTACAGAATACAGATACCCTGTATGGGTGGACCTTGGCACCATCCAAATTCAGTAGTGATGAACTGTGAGCAGCTCTCCTAGGCTGTCCACAAATAATAAATATAGGTATATTTGGAGGATCGTGGCACCACTTAAAAATCGCTGATGAGCAACGAAAAGCTTTCCTCGACTGTCCATAAGTATAGGTACAGTATATCAGGATACAGAGGGGAGGCAGTGGCTTAGTCGGTAGAGAGGTGGCCTGCAGTCCAAGCGGACCCACGCTCAAATCCCTGCTGGGGCAGGGAACAGTTTAAAGATTGGAAATTAATATAAACAGATTTTACTGATCTACCAGAAGACCCGCCGACATGTAAAAACACCTCCGCTAATACCAAAACACCAGTCCTGTATGAGAAAGCCCTAGCATGTATTCAATATGGACGGTAGGTGTTGGCGCCGAAGTGGTGACATGTAGAGGTGTATGGCATGTAGGAGGACTACTGGGCCTTGGGAGCAGACTGTGAAGCCTATGCCCAGAGTCGAAAACACACACACACACACACACACACACACACAAACTAGTTCATTGGTGATGAGCTATAGCCTAGTCGCGGCGCGCGACTCTGAGGTTGTTATTATCGTGCCCTGCCAACTTACCATTCAAGAGCGCGTCTGATTTTGTGTATAATTTGAGACGCATGTGATTCGAGTATAATATTCATTCATTCATTGCCAGACGCCATGTATCCCAGACGGGGTGGCCAATGGCTTAGAGTTAATTGTTTTACAGGGAGGGGCACTAATCCTCCACCAACCCCACTTGACACGTAGGGATGTGCCAACAGCATCTGGTGTTCCCAGGCGGTCACCCATCCAAATACTAACCAGACCCAACGTTGCTTAGTACTTGGATGGGTATAATATGTTCTTGTATAATAGAAATCTTGCATAATATATTCGTGCATAATAATATGATTCGTGTATAATATGATACGAAATCGGACGCACTTTTAAATGGGAGGTTACCAGGGTACGATAATGACAACCTCAGAGTCGTGCGCCGCAACTATAGTTATTCTAGACTGTCCATCACTATAAGTGTTTGATGGAGATACCTTGCACCACCTAAATCAAACAGCACTGTCAAAGTATCTCATATAAACTTTCTCTACGAATCTAACAGACGCAGTAGTTGTTTTGCTCTTTTATATATATATATATATATATATATATATATATATATATATATATATATATATATATATATATACACATAGATAGACAGATAGGTGTTAGATAGATAGATAAATAGGTTGGTAGATAGATAGATAAATTGGTATGCTTATTCTATATTGAATGAAGAAAAAAAAAAAATAAAATGCTGATAGTATGTGACCCTCTGACCTTCTGCATACATTAGTCTCAACGTTGATAAGTGAATTGTCTCCCTTTATCTTTCCGTGTCCCCTTATCACAAGATGTTGTCCATTTCAGATAAGAATCCCGAGTACCCATTATCTATACCGAAGTGGTTAATATTGATGACTGGGTATGAAATGCAGGTCAGTGAAACACATAACAGTGACTGTCGGCCGTATTTATGAAGGATACTAACCAATTTTTGTGATAACTGTAATTGATAAATATAGTCAGTTGAAGTAAATAAAAACGATATGCATAAACTTTGCTAAAGTGACTGTGATGGTAACTGGACATACTGCATACCACTTGGCAAGAGGCACTCGCACAGTTTAAGATTAAAGTCCCCGGCATTAGGAAATTTGTCAGTCAAGAGATGGCACCTAAACCGTTGTTCAGAAAGCGGCAGAGCTAGGTATGGGAGGAGCGTGAGTGTGGTGGGGAAGGGTGAGTAGTGTCAGTGGGTGGAAATTTGAAGCTCGTGTTCAGTGGTTCAAACATGGGTTTCGACCAAGTTGTGAAGCTAAATTTTTCTGAGGTGAGTTTTGGTGAACAGGACAGTTTAGTCAAAACTCGCAGTTGAATCATGCGAAATATAATGACTTAAAAGTTAGTAACATCCAGAAAAACGGTACTGAAGTTGAATTTTATGCAGAAGGAGCTCTTTCCTGACGAGAGAAATGATGTGACGGAGACTTGGATGGTGTTACTAATGTTTTTTGTATCTCAGTGGCCGTAAAGATTATTTGTTTCTATACATTTCTGTACTAACTTTTCAGTGTATATGTTCCCAATATTATTCTTTCCTTTTAATCACTTACTGATTTGTGCTATTAAACAGTATTGTTTAAATATAAAAAAATAAATGGATGCAGAGTCCATTGTTGCGAAGAGAGTTTTTAGCTTTTGGCTGGTATGGGCATCACTGTGAATGATACAACGACTTGCATTAACGAGAAGAATATCGTTTGACGTTATGACCCTATCACACAGTCACATGTTCAATATTGTGGGCAAACTTGTCAGGCATTGCTTCCATTTTATCTGTCTTTTTCCTTATTTCTGCCTTGGTTTCGTCAGTGAAACTGTTATATCCATCCACCCACCCTCCTAACGGTCAACAAATCCAACCATAATCACTCAATCATATGTAGTAAAAACTTCACTTTGTCCTCTGGAAAATCATAGATCCCCATACTCACCAACACACAAAGCTCACCCATACTATCCACATGTCCAACTCATATTACCACCACTCAGCCCAATCACCCTTCCAACCCTTTCTACAAATCCTACAACTCACCCTGCCCATCTACGACACCCAGCTCGCCGACCACACTCATTTCGCCTACTCAACCCACTTCATCAACCACACCCACCCTCCCATTACACTTTCCTCACCTTTTTACCCATCCTGCCAGTCGCCCCACACACCCTGACCAGCCACGTAGCTCATTCACTCTCTACACCCACCCATCCACGCACCAGGTTTGGAAGGACCATCACAAAATGACTGGCAACTTTACACACACACACACACACACACACACACACACACACACACACACACACACACACACACTTCTCTTTGTTTATATTAATCATAATAATATCCATATTGGTTTTTGCACTCCGTAATGAGTTGTACTTCACGATTCTAAAACAAAACATACATTTTTCGCCTTGAACATTATTAAAAACCTTACAAGAGCAACTTGGTGCAAACATAATTAGCGATTAAGCTCCGAAAATTACTTGCCGTTCATATTTTTCCAGCTCAAAAATTAACCGATGTAAAGTAGCTCCCAAAAGTATCTTTAAAGTGTGGTGCGAAGAATGGCAGAATGAACAGAATGAAATATTATTCCCGGCCACTTGTCGTCTCGGTGCGGTTGGTACGCATGGTTAGGTATCGTGGGTGGTACTGCTAATAAACACATCAACGCCACTATGTGACTGCAAACATCCATCGACTTGTAAATGGTAACAGTTCAGCGATATTTATACCTCTGTGTTAAAGAATATAACCCATTACACACATTATACTGTGATAAATGTATCTTGGGAAACATAGTAACTGCGACGGGCGGAGGTGCCATGTTCGAAAACTGACTGCGATGGGCTGAGTTGTCATGTTCGAATATAAGTGAAGGAATGAATTCTCCGAGCTAGGCCTATATTAGACCATATAGCCCTGATAGGGTGATGAGAGCGCTAACTTTCAGCTGAGTAGCTACTCGGGTGGGGCACGAACTCACTACCTCACGGTCTTGAGCTACGCACGCCACCATTGAGTCACCCAGCCCCCCTTGAATAAAAGTGAAACTCAGATTATTAAACAGCATGAGAAAAATACCCATCACAATTCTTTCGTTATCACAGCTACAAATAGTTTAACAATGCAGAGGTTAATAATAGCCTATAGGGTCTGCATGTCGGACAATTTTAACCACACGCCATTATTTATACATACTACCCGAATGTGGCAATATCTCGGTGTCGGAAGGTATTGAGGTGTGGTGTTTCGTTACGTGAATGGCACAGCTTCATAGTAGGTGTCGCGTCGATTGAACAGAGGTCTGGATGCAGGCGGTGGATACAGTGGTTATTAAATGAATAAAAGGAGCCCCCCAAAGTGTGTTTAACCTTACCTTGTATTTATTTTACACATAATGTCCAATAGAAAGAAAGAGAGAGGTGAAAAGATTAGTAAGAAGAGAGTGGATGAGGGATTTGGAAGGAATTTGAGTGTAAAGTGGAGGGACTGTAAGAAAATGTTCTGGAAAGAGGTGAAAAGAGTAAGACAGGGTGGAAGTGAAGTTAGCAGGGGAGTGAAAGATAAAAATGGTAGATTACTAGTGGAGAAGGGAGAAAAAGTGAGCAGATGGAGAGAACACTTTAAGGAATTGTTGAACGTGGAGGATGGAAGTAATGCGAGTATAAGTGGCTGGGGAATGGCTGGGAGAAGGAGGGAGGTGAGAAGACAGGAAGAAATCAGTAGGATAGAAGTTGTGGAAGCAATGAAGAAAGTTAAATCAGGGAAAGCCCCAGGAATTGATGGAGTGTGTGGTGAAATGCTGAAGCATGGGGAGAGATAGTAGTAGAATGGATGTGGAAGATGTGCAGATTGGCCTGGGAGGAAGGTAGAGTCCCGGAGGATTGGAAGTCAGGTATGATTATTCCCTTGTACAAAGGAAAAGGGGAAAAAGAAGTGTGTGGTAATCATAGGGGCATTTGTCTTCTTAGTATAATAGGAAAAGTGTATGGTAGGATACTTATTGACAGAGTTAGAGAAAGAACAGAGAAATTAGTTGGAGAAGAACAGGGAGGCTTTAGGAAGGGAAGGTTGTGTAGATCAGATATTCATTCTCAGATCTTTTGTGGAAAAGTTTCTAGAGAAGGGAAAGAAGTTGTATGCGGCTTTCATGGATTTGGAGAAAGCATATGACAGGGTGGATAGACTAGGATTGTGGAAAGTGTTAAGAATATATGGAGTAGATGGGAAGTTGTTGAATGCTGTGAAGAGTATGTACGATGGTGCGAAGGCTGCAGTGCGTGTGGATGGTGAACTAAGTGAATTTTTCTCTTTGAAAGTTGGGTTGAAACAGGGATGTGTCATGTCTCCATGGTTGTTCAATCTGTACATGGATGGGGTAATAAAAGAGGTACAAGGTAGGGTAGTGGATGTTGGAGTGGCCCTGGTGAGAGAGGATAGTGTTTGGAAACTCCCTGTACTGTTGTTTGCGGATGATACTGTGTTGTTGAGTGAAGACGAAGGGGAGCTGCAAGGCTTGGTGGATGAGTTTGAGAGAGTAAGAAACGGAATCTAAACGTGAATGTAGGGAAGAGTAAAGTGATGGTCTTTGAGAGAGGTGAAGTCAGTGAATGTACAGTACAGCGAGGTTGGATGGTGAGGAATTGGAAAATGTGAGTACGTTTAAAAACTTGGTTAGTGTGATGAGTAAGGATGGAGGTTTGGAGGGTGAAGTGCTTGAAAGGGTACAGCAGGGAAGAAAGGTTGCTGGTTCTTTGAAAGCAGTGATAAGAAACAGGGAAGTGAGCATGGAAGTGAAAAAGTTACTACATGACAGTATTGTGATACCAACTCTAACGTACGGAAGTGAAGCTTGGACGTTGTTGGAAGGACACAAGTCAAGAGTGAGAGCAGTGGAAATGAGTTATTTAAGAGGAGCCTGTGGAGTCACATGGAGAGACAGGCTGACGAATAAGGATATAAAGGAGCGTTGTGGTGTTGATGTGGATGTGATAGGAAGCGTTATGAGGAACACACTGAGGTGGTTTGGCCATGTGGAGAGGATGGAGGGTGAAAGACTGACGAAGAGAGTGTATGTGAGTGAGGTGGAGGGGGAAAGAGGGAGGGGGAGGCCGAGGATGAGATGGAGAGATGGGGTGGAGAGGTATATGAGATAGGGGGGTGTGAGTTGGGAGCAGGGGAGTGAAATGGCGGGGGACAGGGCGACTTGGAGGCGATTTGTTTGTGGCCACCCCAAACGGGATTGAGGCGTCTGGCAATAGATAGATAGAGATGTCCAATATAAGAGTGAATCTCGCATGTCACCTCCACAATACGGCTGGTGTATCAGTGACAAATGGGTTTATACGCTGCTCTGGGGATTAGTTTCAGATAAGTTAATTTACTGTCTTTACATTTCGTTTACCTCTACTTGTCTCTCTAGTATTTTTGTGCCGTTCACATTACACTGGGTGTCATATGTCTCCCAGTCATAATCACAGATATTATATAAACACTTTCTCAAAATATATCAGTTCTGGGAAAGCTTGTATACTATTTATCTAGAGTGCTGATAACCTTGAGCTGGCACTCGTGAAAGCATTACAGATGAACCACAGAAAGAGTAACCGTGCCTATGTTAAAACGAACTAGTTGTCACCATAATAACATCAAATATATCTACATATGACAAAGTGATTAGTATTACGTCAGTTAGAAAACGGTATATACAATCCCAGGGCATATGCAGGTGTATGGCAACCACTCCCCAGCATGCAGGTCTACCGATTTTGTTGCCGCTTCACGCAACACGTGTCCGATACATCGCCCATTGTGTCAGAATGTATAGTATTTTTAAGATACTTTTGGGAGCTACTGTACACCCACGCACCAAAGTTTCTGTACCCCCACCCCCCCACTCGGTGGAAGGATGTGGAAGTCAGGGTTAGAGAGAGGGCAGGTGAACGAATAGCCGTGAGCTATAGTTTGGTACTGAGCTACAAGGCGAATGGTGAGAAACTTAATGAAATTGGATTCGAAACATTTCCATGCTATTCGCCTCCAAAACAGTATTCGTTCGTAACAAACATAGCATATATTATAACACGGACTACTATGTTATCATGAGTCCCGTGAAACTGGTCCAGACACGACCCATCTGTTTCGGATCCTCATCATACAAATAAAGCACCGAGCCAGTTTTATACAAGCTGCGACTGCTCATTATCACTACAGTAATAATTTTTGTGAATGTTATCCTAGATTGTCTGTAGCTATAATATAGAGTAACTGTGAATTTAAATGCTTCTTCCCACAGTAGCTATGCGGATGGCTAAAAATGTTAAAATTATTTTATGTGTAAGAATAAATCATATTGCGATTGGCAGTGGAGAGCATTCACCAATAATTAACCATAATCAGATGAAATTAGAAGCAATCAACACAAAATATTATGAGACAACGAAGATACAGCTGTGGTATCCTGCTCCGCCTCGTTATCCAGGCCTTAAATGTTGCTACACCTCATACGTGCATTATTTTCCTTCAGTCTCTGCCCCTTCTATTACTCAAACTTCCCGGTATTCTCTTACTGGAAGCCTTCATATTCCTTACGGGGTTTCTGGTCATCCGGTCCTATGCTCCTTACTGTATAACATTATTCGTCACATCATCACTCCCACACACCGTTAGCACAAGACTGCTGAACCTGTTGCTACCATTACTGGCATTGCCACTACAAAACCTCCTTTTCCCATAGACTGTCTAATTTCCTTCATCATACTACTACTGCAACTCCTACAACTAATCCACTATATATCCGTGTAACAGTACTTATGATTGTCCTTATGTCTGTGTATCTGCCAACCACGTTTTCCCTGTCCCAAGGTCGACATCTCGTCACTTACCCCCCCTCTGCTGCCCCAGTTGCACACACGCCTCTCCCAGCTACCATCGGCCCAACTCTTCCCCCACTCCGACACCACACTACTCACCTCATCCCTGGGCCACCCGGCCTGTTGTCCATCCTTTACCGTTGAATATACGTAGTATGCATTAATAATGAAAGAAAGGTGTTCGGGAGCCGAATGCTAATCGCCTGTCAGATTATACTACTGGCCAAGTCCAAGATTTAGGCCATATCTTGATACCCTGAAGGTTTCATGTTGATAACTCAAGCCGTTCACGATATGTAGTGGTGCTAAGGGGGAGTGATAAAAACTAGTTGACTTTTCGCAGTCATTTTGGTGACCTTGACCTTGACCCCGAGTGCCCAATTTTGACCTCTTCCAAGATTGTGGTCATATCTTGATACCCTGAAGGTTTCATGTTGATAGCTCAAGCCGTTCATGAGATATAATTTTGCTAAAAGGGAGCAATGAAAACCAGTTGACTTTTGGCAGCCATTTTGGTGACTTTGACCTTGACCCCGAGTGCCCATTTTTGAACTTTTCCAAGATTTTGGCCATATCTAGATACCCTGTAGGCTTCAAGTCGATAGCTCGAGCCTTTCGTGAGATATAATGGGAACACACACAAACACACACACACACACACAGATACAGGCAAAAACATTATCGTTCCGCCTTCTAAAGGTGGGCGATAATAATAATTATAATAATAAGAACAATATAGATGTGTAGTGTTCCTAACATAACATAAAAACTGCAGACTCAAACGTGCCTATGTTACAGAGCACTGATATATTATCCATAGAACTTACCACTGACCCGTTCTTATCATTACCACTGGACCTTCCCTACAGCACTTCACCCTGGTACTACAACCCATTGTAGTCCTTTGTGGGGTCACTACAGCTGTTTGTAAATATAACGTGCACGACATGCCTACGACCGACTAAAACACACATGTGACGTTTCACTGACATCCATCAAATTGCCTAGGAGGAGTTAGCGGACAAACAAACAAAAGACTGGACATAGACAGAGGCCGAATGTCTCGCAGCAATGGGGGGATAAGTGACGAGTTGTCGACGGTGGGGCAACGGAAATGTGGTTGGCAGATACATGGACATAAGGACAATTATATGTATTATTATACAGATATATAATGGATTAGTTGTAGGAATAGCAGTGGTGGTTAGTTGTAGGAGTAACAGTAGTGGTATTGTGAGGGAAATTTGACACAGTCTGTAGGAAAACGGGGGTTAGTAGTGCCATTGCCACTGATGGTAGTAACAGGCTCAGCAGTCTTGTGCTAACGGTGTGTGGGAGTGATGATGTAACAAATAACGTTATACAGTAAGGAGTATAGGACCGGACGACCAGAAACCCCCTAAGGAATATGACGGCTTCCAGTAAGAGAATACCGGGAAGTAAGAGTAATAGAAGAGGCAGAGACTGAAGGAAAATAATGCACGTATGAGGTGAAGCCTGGATAACTCAGCGAAGCAGGATACCACAGCTGTATCTTCGTTGTCTCATAATATTTTGTGTTGCTTACTTGTAATTTAATATGTTTATAGTTAATTATTGGTGGTTAATTCGTCCCCATAAAATAATTTTAACACTCTTAACCATCCGCACAGCTACTGTGGGAAGAAGCATTAAATCCACAGTCGCTCTATAATATAGCTATAGACAATCCAGGAATAACATTCACAAAAATTATTTCTGCAGTGATAATGAGCAGTCGCAGCTTAGGCGCGTCCACACGTGTGCTCGAACAAGTGCTGGCAACGTGTAAGCAACACAGTTGTGTGTGTGTGTGTGTGTGTGTGTGTGTGTGTGTGTTCTATTTTCAGTGTTTAATTATGTATTGTTGTCAGCTTAATTTGACCGAAGATTGCCATATCTAGAATTTAAATCATGAACTGTCATCTGATATTCACACTAAAAGTCAGTGGTAATCTCATAAAATTGTAATAGAATGTTAGCAGAGTCTTAAAATTACAGCTGACAAATTATGGTGGTGAGCCTATAGTTATGTTCTGTTTATGATGCATGAGGGGATAGTACGGTGTCAAGATATTTCACACATGAACGTTAAACGTTTGACTTAAAAACACGGCCCTTTAGGCCGAGCTTTGTCACAGAACTGTGTTGTGAACTGGGTGTACTTCCTGCAGACAAAACTTCTCCATTCAGTGGCCCATCCGGACTAGGAACTATAATATCTGTGGCCAGTTATGATATATTCATTTGCGGAAGACATACGGATTCTGACCTTGATTTTCGACTGACTGTTTACAGAATCAACTTACCTCATTGCTAACGGACTCCCATCCATTCCACCAACTTTGGTTCAGTTCGGAAAAATAATGTTTTAGGTAAGCCTGCGATGATTCCTGACTTCTGACGGATTGTTCTTAAGTTTGAATCCCTTCGTCCTTGCATTATCCTAATCCCTTTATCCATGATTTGTCTAAATCATAACACAGATCTGTAAACTGACCTTACCAGAGGACAGAAAAATTTGAAATTTGCATTCGATCTTGACCATTGAGTGATTGATATCAGAATCATAGCCCTTCATTCCTTCATCACAATAAGGCCTTCCACTAACTCTGGTCTAAATCAAGTAAAAAGTGTATACGTCAATCTTGCCATGTAAATCTAAACGTTGACGTACTGTTCTCAAAATCATTGTCAATTCCCCTCACTGGCCTTCATCTTTCCGTCAATAAAGGTGGAAATCAGATCAAAATGTTTTTGACATTTTGTTTCACACACACACAAACACACAGACACACACAGGTACAGGAGCGCCGAACATTTCATAGTACCTGCATTGCTATCGCAAATACTGGTTTAATGTTAATGGTTGTAGACTGAATTTTAATATACGGTACTTATATATATATATATATATATATATGTATATATATATATATATATATATATATATATATATATATATATATATATATATATATATATATATATATATATATATATATATTAATATATATATATATATATATATATATAGATATAGATAGATAGATAGATATATAGATATATATATATATATATATATATATATATATATATATATATATATATGTATCTATATATATATATATTTATATATAACAAGAACCTCGTTCTTCTTTACATTTCAAGATGTATACAGATGACACATGGCCCAGTGCAAAAAACCACGATTCACTTATGGTTGACTGTTAGGAAGTACACGATATCGATATCGTACTAACATCTAAAGCAATGATCTGGCATTATGGGATATCTCTTATACTGCTGGGATATGGCATCAGCGATGTTATTTGCATGACATGTCACTGGACTTACGGTAGAAAAGGAAGCCTGATGTACAAGAACATCAATCACCCCTCTGGCATGTAAGATGTAACCCACGACTATTAGGTTTACATTCCACTGATCTACTGTAGTACTGCGCCACACCTACTGCACTGCAACATTATGCCCTGTTTGTGTATGTCGGATATTTATGACCCATAATATTATATTGCTACAAGAAGCAAAGAGAGAGAAATCTTCAAATGACTCAGGTTTCGCCTAGATTACGTCTAGCACCAAAAGGGTGTTATATTCGAGACCAATAAGGCTATGTAGGACCTACGCAATAAGTTGGAACGCAAATGAAAAACAAGTAATTGGTGTAATTAAATGCCTTCCTCTCTCTCTCTCTCTCTCTCTCTCTCTCTCTCTCTTTCTAAGAACAGCTACGACATTGCTGGAAACACACACACACACACACACACACACACACACACACACACACACACACACACACACACAATAGACTGGCACACAGAAACAAGGACAAATAGAGATACACATATATAGACACACAGACATATATATAATACAACAAAACTCACATTAACAGGCAAGAACAGGGAGAAACAGAGATAGTCACACACACATACAAGGCACGGAGGAGACCAGACGCACGCCGACATCGCTCCATACACGGCCAACTTGGCCAGAGGCATTACCTAAATTTGTATCTTTATATGAGTCAAGCTCTGTACCAGGTTAGACCAAATGGTGTTCTAATATAAAAAAGAAAAAAAGAAAAAGAAGTTTTAAAGCAAGACTTGTTCAAACAGAAAAGAAAACAAATTAGAGTAAGAATGTGCACAGTCAGCTAATCGTTGTTTAGTCTACAGTCTCCCGCAGGGAATGTATCATATGTGCTTTTAGTACTGCAAAATGGCCACATACTTTAGTAAAGCAAATTTGGAAAAGAAAAGGGATAAAGGTAGAAAGCAGGACGATGATTTCTACCAAGAACTGGTTGAAATGGAGACTCATAACAAACTCGTTGAGCGAGTACACAGGCTTGAGGCTGCTTTTCAAAATGAGTTGATGAAATTAAGAAACAGATGCACTTGCAAAAGGAAGAAATAGAAAAATTAGGAAAGGAAGTCAACAAGAAAGACATAACCATAGGTGAGCTAAAAGTTGAAGTGGGTACACTTAGGAGGAAAATTAGTGAAATGGCAAGTACAGTAGTCAACCACGAGAGTATTATGGAAGAGTTCAAAAAAGATACAGAGACAATTAGACAAGTAAGCAGTCTGATAGACCAGAGCAGTGATACTGAGAAGATAACACAGGTGAATGAAGCTGTGCAAAGCTACAAAAATGATGTGGAAACTACATATGCTGAAATGGTGAAAGTAAAGAAAGACTTAGAAACAAGGGTGGAAGAAAAAAGCATTAAAAAGGAAGTGAAAAGAATAATCCAAAACAATCCAAAGTTAGTCAGAGATTCAGTAGATATAAACAAATCTATAGTAATCACTGGTATAGAAGAGGAAGAAGTAAAAACAAGATCTCAAGAGACAAAAAGGAGATGGCAAATGTAATGAGCATATTGAAAGAAGTATCAGAGGAAATCTGTAGTAAAGACATAGAGGAACACAAAAGGTTAGGGAAATACGAGAAAAGCAAGTCAAGACCTCTAAAGGTAACCTTCCAGAGTGTAAACACCGTGGAAGAGATACTAAAAATTGCAAAGAATCTTATGGAAAGAGAGTTAAAAAAATGTATGGATAAAAAGATGCCTAACACAAGAGGAACTGGAATTACTGAAAGAGAAGAGGGAGGATGCAAAAACAAAAAATGAGGGAAGATCAGAGGAGAAGAATGCATTTTTTTTACAAAGTAATTGGATTGCAGGTACGAAAGTGGTACATAAACAGGAGGGAATAAAAAGGAGGAAGGTAGCAGAACCAAATCATGACAAGTATATAAACAAGATGATTAAGTTGATATACTCAAATGTGGATGGAATGGTATCTAAATTATTAGAGATGAATGATTATGTCAGAGAAAATGAACCACATATAATATGCCTAGCTGAAACAAAATTAACACCAAGGATATCGAATGACATCCTAAACTCAGAGGAATATAATATATGGAGAAGAGATAGGAACTTAAAAAAAGGAGGAGGAATTATAATATTAACTAAGAAAAATCTAAAAGTCAAAGAAATAGAATTAGATATACCCTCACAAGTAGAACTGATTGCAGTAGAGATAAATACATCTGAAGGGAAAGTAATTGTAGCCAATTTGTACATGCCACCCAGATCAAACACATGGGAAAGAGACGAATATGAGGACCTGGCAGAGAGTACAATTCAGAGTTTAAGAGCATTACTACATAAAGTGGAAGAGAAATCGAAAAGAATTATACTAACTGGAGATTTTAATACAAACATAACTTGGAATACTCTAGATATCATAAGCCAAGAAAGATGTTGGGACCAAAAGCTCCTGGATCTTGTGCAAGAGCTTTTCCTAACGCAACATGAAAGGGAAAGCACCAGAAAAAGAGGACTCGATGTACCCTCAATGCTAGATCTCATATTTACCAGGCAAGAAAACGATATTGACAATTTAATATATCACCCTCCACTCGGCAAAAGCGACCATGCAGTACTAAATTGCAACTTCAGGATTGCATATGACATAGTTAACAGCAATGAAAGTTACAAAAAGAGCCTAAACTATAAAAAGGGAAAGTATCATGACCTAAAGAAGTACTTCTTAGAAATTGCTTGGGAAAAGGAGCTTAGAGGACAAGATTTACATGCTGTATATGAAAAATTCTGTGAACTTTATGAAATAGGAGTCCAGAAGTACATCCCACAGCACAAAGAAGCAGAAAAGAAAATAAAGAAATGGTTTAATACAGAATGTAAAAAATCAAAAGAAAAAAGAGATTTGTTGTGGAATAGATACAGAAGACACAATAGTGAAAGGGCATATAATAATTACAAACAGGCAAGAAACGATTATACAAGAATAAGGAGGGAAGCCCAAAAACAGTTTAGGAAGATATCATAAATAAAAGTAGTGATCAACCAAAGCTATTTTACAGCTACATCAGAAGCAAAACCAAAGTAAAAGATAAAATACAATCCATTAAGGACGATGGAATCATCTATACACAAGAGAAGGATATTTGTGAAGCACTAAACAAGAATTTCCAATCAGTTTTTACAGAGGAAAAAAATTTTGAGAGGGATTATGTGGAACATGCATGCCCACACATACTACCAGATATATGTACAAACATCAGAAAAATAAATACAGGAGGAGCTAAGTAAATTAGACAAAGGAAAAGCAAATGGTCCTGATGAAATTTCATGTTGGGTACTATGTGAATGTGCAAAGGAGTTAAGTAAACCATTTTTTTTAATTTTCAAGAAATCCTTCAGTCAAGGTAAACTACCTGATATTTGGAAGAAAGCAAACATTGTTCCCTTATTCAAGAAAGGGAATAGACAAAGTCCACTTAACTACTGACCAGTATCACTAACCAGTGTTGTAAGCAAGGTATTAGAAAAGCTTATAAGAAAAGCTTGGGTAAATCATCTAGAAGAACACAATATGATAACAGAAAGACAGTTTGGTTTCAGAAAAGGAAAATCATGTATTACTAATCTGTTGAGCTACTATGACAGAGTAACAGACACATTACAGGAAAGAGAAGGATGGGTGGACAGTATCTATTTAGATTTCAAGAAAACATTTGACACAGTACCACACCAAAGACTTTTATGGAAACTGTACCATCAAGGAGGAATTCGAGGCAAAGTGTATTGTTGGATGCAAGATTTTCTCATGAAATGAAAAATGAGAACAGTACTAAGGGGAAATTACTCGTCATGGAAAGAAGTGCCTAGTGGAGTACCACAGGGTTCAGTGCTGGCACCAATCATGTTTTTAGTGTATATAAATGATATAGACAGTAACACTGGAAATGAAAGCTTTCTAAATATGTTTGCAGATGATGCAAAAATACAAAGGAGAATTACTAACACAGACTCTTGTAAAGAGCTAAAAGAAGAATTAAATAAACTTCATGAATGGAGTAATATATGGCAAATGGAATTCAATGTGGACAAGTGTCATGTAATCAAGTTTGATAAAAGTGGAAAAAGACCTGATTGGGATTATATGTTAGGAAATAAAACCCTATATACATCAGAAAGAGAGAAGGACCTAGGTGTGATTGTCAATAACAGTCTATCTCCGGCTGACCACATCAGTGAGAAGGTACGGAACATGTATACACTACTTGCCAATATGAGAATAGCGTTTACGTACATAAATGAAGACATGCTAAGAAAGATAATAACTTCATTCATCAGACCAATCCTGGATTATGCATCAGTAATCTGGAGTCCTCATCTCAAAAAACACATAGACAAGATTGAAAAAGTTCAAAGGGCCGCTACAAGATGGGTACCAAGCTTAAGGGATCTAAGCTCTGAAGAAAGACTAAATAAACTGAATCTACCAACACTACAGGAGAGAAGGAAAAGAGGTGACATGATTATGCTATATAAATGCTTATCAGGGAAGGAGAAAATAGACATAAATGATTACTTAACGTATGGGGAAGCATCAGCAAGAGGACACTGCAAAAAATTGCATAAAAAGAGGGGTGATAAAGACGTAAGGATATTTAATTTACCAAATAGAGCAATTGATCAGTGGAATGCACTACCGAATGAAATAGTGTGTGCCAAAACAATTCACAAATTTAAGGATATGTACGATAAATATGGTTTAAGACACGGGACAGTACGAGCTTGACTCATTCCTGTAAAGATACAATTAGGTAAGAACAATTAGGTAGGTAAGAACACACACACACACACACACACACACACACACACTAGAGCAGTGGTTCCCAAACTTTTTCTGGTCGTTACCCACTTTTCATACATGATCCTTGTCCATGGCCCCCCTTCCCCAACCATAACCCATGACTACAGTGACTGTCCACACTACAGTCCTACACTCATCATGTCCATATAAAAATCACTCAAGCAAATCCTGTAATTTTATTGATTCCATTTGTTATTTTCTCTTTTGTTAAGTATTAATAAAGAAATGTGTATTTTATCTTAGCTGAATCTTATATAATCATTGAAATGGTACTAAAGGAATAATAAAATGCACATTAAAAAAATCCATACTTAGAGTAATTAAAAATTGCATTATTGCGAAAAGCTGATTCAGCAATAAAAAAAAATTCACTGGATTGAGAAAGTGTATTAATCCCACGCAATTTGATCTGATCTTTGAATCTTACAAATCTGATAACTTTATAATTCTGAAATGATATGCTATCATAGTGAGTCATAATTATCTGCCACAACCATGGCCTTCAATTGCGACACACCCACCTCCTCCCAGACCATTTGCATCTGAACATTCATACCAGGTTTATTTTTCCTTCATTTGAATCCCCATTCCACTCAGTGTGAAGGGTGTTGTTGCAGATTATCAACAAGCTTCTTGATTCTTGGTTTTGTTTCACTTAAAGCACACCGTAGGTCATGCTTCACTTCAAGTCTGTTGCGATGTTTCGTTTTAATGTGGAGTAGTTGAGAGAATGCAGCCTCACATGAATAAGTTGATGAAAATGGTAGGAGGTGGCGAAAAGCCAAGTCACATAAGCTTGGGTATGAAGCTGCCATTGATGACCAAAATACAGTTTCAAACTTCATCCTGGCTCCTGAATCCTCCTGAAGTGTCAACAGCTCAGTTTGGGCATCATCATTGTCATCAGGTATGCATGTCACTGGAGCAGTGAAGGGGAACCTTACTAGCCGAGAAGTTAGGCTTTGGATATCTGGGAAGTATCTTTTAAATTCCTCTCCACTGACTACCTACTCGCTAAACTCCTTCGGTTCAGGTTATGGCCCCCTACATTCTGATATATGGCCTCCAAGGGGGCCATGGCCCCCAGTTTGGGAACCACTGCACTAGAGAGACACACAGACATACATACAATACAAGAAAACTCAGATTAAGAGACAAGAGCAGGGGGAAACAGAGTGTCTCTCTCTCTCTCTCTCTCTCTCTCTCTCTCACACACACACACACACACACACACACACACACACACACACACACACACACGGATGGGAACTTGCACAGATAATGATACACATAACAAGCACGTGGACAGAGAAAGGGAATAACAAAAAAAAAAAAAAAGGCACGGACACAAACAAGAATAGAAACAGAGACACAGGTACACAAAATCAGTCAGTCAGTTACATAAACATACAAGGAAGCACATACACACACACACACACACACACACACACACACACACACACACACACACACACACACACACACACACACACACACACTGATTGTTCACAAATTACAAAACTTCACCCTTTGGTCACCCTTTACCATTCTACTAAGTTTTGTCTAAATCAGATCAAATTGTAAACGTTGACTTATCCCCGACTTATTACGTGTTACCCTTTAAGGGGCAATATATGCAGTGCATCAAACAGTGGAGAATGAAACCTCTTAACGGAAAAAATAAAAGCGACAGGTTTAGCCCTGTTCGAGCTAGATGGATCTAAGAAAAAAGGTATATGGAGTGATCGATATATATGTCCATTATACTTTATCGTGTCAGCGTTATGTTTTAGCTACTTTAGGCGATGTTTTAAGTATTAAAAGAAAAACATGAAAATTAGGACCACATGCTTTACAAATTAATACCGCCATATTGGAGATTTACGAAGGATTATATACTGTAAGACATGGGTGCGTCGGTGCCATCCCTAGACTCTGTCTACTGACACCGATTCATATTCTGCCGTTGAGCTACCTGATCCTGAAATCCAAAGCATGAAAAACTCCATTTCATGGTGGATGAACTATAATCAGAATGGGTTTTAGGGAAATAAAATACCATAATATCTCCCAACAGGACTGTAAAGAGAACCATATACAGTACAGTATTCGTTTAACACAGTTCATTATTTTTTTTACCATCATAAGAATAGCGGTAAAATAATAGGCCGACTCTTTGCGATGCATTAAAAGAAGGGACTAGAAATAATTTCTATGATTCGACGGAAGAGACTGCAATATTAATTTAAGGCTCGTGTTATCATTGCCAGTGTTAAAGATCTATGAAAATGCCTCAATATTATTACATCTTCCTCCAAGTAAGGGTAGTTGAGCATGGTAAAGGTTCTTAGACCGGATTCATTACATTTAAAATAGATTTAGAATTACTCTTACAATGTAGGGGATTCATAGTTACCGCTGGTTTGAAATAGCCGATTAAACGCATGCACACCAAAGGAGTTATTTGAAATGTGCATGCAACGTTCCATGGAGACAAAGAAACAAATGTGGAAGTCAAGGAGAGGAAGGAGGGTTGTTGTGGTGAAGTGAGTGTCACTGAAAGAGGTAAGATAAATACTCTGAGGTGGGGTGGTCATGTAGAAGGGATGTAAAATGAAAAACTATCTAGAGCAGGGGGTCCCAACCTGGGGGCCATGGAGCAATATGAGAGTTATGTTGTAATGGCCAAGCACGAAATTCCCTAGTCTAGCCACGAATATCCCAACTTGTAGCAGACATGCAGTTTCAGCCATCCCACCGAGTTGTACGTGAGGTACAGTACACTGCAGTTACTGCCGATACTTCTTTTCTTGCATATCTGTATGTGGATATAATGCGCTGCATTAACTGCAGATTTTTTTTTTTTTTTCAAGTCATAGGATATTTAGCTGGGTTGAATTTTAAAGTCTATTTTCGTGCAATTTTTGTGATGCACTGCAGTACCTACAGACAATTATCTCACATATCAATTATCTGGAATCTTTCCATACAGTGTTCTTGTCCTATAAGCCGCTGACACCGTTACACTATTCATAACTATGGTAGGACAAATCTAAACTGGCGGCTAGGGTGGGGCACGAAGCTCTGTACAGTGTGCCACGTTTTTCATACGCGCGATGCCCCCCCCCCTCTCTCTCTCTCTCTCTCTCTCTCCTGCGGGAGATGCGCGTCACCCTGGGGAATTTTGTTTCTTTTATGAGTTACTTATAAACTTATGCTTTCATTTCTTTATTTTTTTTATTATATCTAATTATATTTAAAACTATATATTATTGTTTTACTTATGTCGCCAGATGACCTGGCTGGTGCGGCGCCATGATTTTTCATTCAATCTCTCCTTCCTTCCCTCCCTTCTTCCATCCCTCAGCACCTCCTCTGGCCTGCCTTCCCCCCCCACACTCTCTCTCTCTCTCTCTCTCTCTCTCTCTCTCTCTCTCTCTCTCTCTCTCTCATCTATGGTGTTTTAAGATACATTTTGGTTATTTTCTTTAACATTATATTGTACATATTGTAAATTTGACTTTATTTCCACACCACCCAGGAGGTAAGGACACAAAGGAAAGTGACACGAGGAGGCTTTCGGGTTAGTCTGGGTCTGTGTGAGTGTTGCCGCTCACGAGGGTTTAATGTATTATTTTTTCTTTTACTAAGAAATTGGCATATTTTTACTTATATTGCTGCACATTATCTTATAATCATAATTGTGACATTATTACTCACCCCAAAAATACGGTAAAAGCCAATATAAGTGACTCCATTTTTTTATAGCAACACTGTAAAATATTTATGCCACGTTACTGTATTGCCGTGTAAATATTTCATGCATAATAAGTTTACTGTTCTTTCATATAATAAGTTAACATTGTATTCATATGTGTTTATCGTATTTGTGCTGCCTTTTACATATATAACAGCCGTTTCACATCCCGGGTTTGGGAAACATAGCAACACTGTACAGAGAGTCACGCCACACCCTAGCCGCCAGTTTAGATTTGTACCACCATAGTAATAACTGAATCTGAACTGATGTCACTGATCAGGGCCATGGAGATATTTGTATTTTGGTCGGGGTCCACAGAATAGAAAAGGCTGGGAACCACTGATCTAGAGGAATGTGCTATTGCGGACACCCGATCCTGACCCTCTAAGTGTCTGCCTGGTGCTATCTGGCAAACGAACTGTAGTAGGCTGTTGCGTTTTATGAATGAATTCTGGCACTGTTGGTAACCCTGACTGTTTGTGGTGAGTAACATACGTTTGGTTGCATATATGTAGGTTATAGGATAAATGCAAACGATATTATACCTATTTCCTTCAAATATTTATGGTATGATGCTGGATCCCGTTCCGTATGACATTTTAATAGTAGTGCAGTACAGAACGGTATTCAACACTTCAGTATAAAACTGTTATATACCACTGTGAGTCTGTGTGCTAACCTATGTTTCAGTTACAACTGATGCATAGTTATTAGTACAACTATGTATAAATTTCTATTTTATTTAGAACTGAATGTTGCTCCACTGAAAGCCAAACTGTCAATACATGCTCCAGTTAAATATACATTTTTCACTGAGTACAAACATACTTTAATTACAAATAAGAGGAGAAATACTGTATTTCTTTCAACAACCCTCTACAGTATATTATCTTTTACCAGATATATACTAAACTTTTTTTAATGTAAAATCTTTAAAACTGCACTGTTGAAGTCTTTAAGTTTTATGTTGTGATATTCATCAGCATGAAATAAATGGCCTTTATCTAAATTTGTGAAAATGTTTTGTTTCATTTATAATGTAAAAGTTAACTTCAACATATTATTGACAGTTTTGGTATATACTGTCAATTATGCATTATATGTAAAGCTATTTTAAACATATATAGGCAGTGTATATGTATCTAGACCTATAATTACGGAAATTTCCAAATTAAGTAATTTTTTTTGGTAAATTTCCAGTTACACCCAACTCACACTGAAGCCTAAAATATTCATTTTTCAATATTTACTGTGATTAACATGAATCTTATACTCATTTCTGTCGGAAATTACTTTTTTAATGGCAAACCAAACTAACCCAACCAACCTAACCTAACCTGACCTCGGACCATACCTGAAGATTAAGAAGAGAAGGTAACTACAGTAGGCCAATAGGCCCATGCTAGATTTCTTCGACAAGAGTGTGACTAATACACCCCGACTACAATAGCCCATACAGCCCCATGCTAGGCACCTCCCAAGAGTGTGACTAATCTACCCTGCCTACAATAGCCCATGCAGGCCCATGCTAGGCAGCTCTCACAGAAGTGTGAGTACAAGTATGACAAATTTTATATGCAACCTGTACCTGTCATATGCTTATCTAGCCTACTGTGTGTTTGAAACTTTCTAAAGAAGGGGCAGCAACTGCATCACTGGGTAACCTATTCCATTCATCAAGTACTCGATTCTCAGTGTATACAATCCCTCCCCATCTGGTCTCATGTCAATAATTTACTGATTACCAGGACGATTTACATGTACTGCATGTCATTTCTAGCGAGATATATTACACATATTTACCTTGAGGGATGCCCCGGTGAACTTTGACTGGGTGTTCACCAAACAGTGATAGAGATCGCCATATCTGAGATCTGGTTTCGGTCCCCAGTACTTGAAACTGGTGAATTTCTCCCTAGATATGGTGTAAGCGTCCAGCCCCAAACACTTTATCTTGTTCCTGTACAGAGTTTGGCGGCGTTGATCCAGATTTCTGCATATATCACACAGCTCAGTCTCTCACAGCCCTGTCTGGACAGCCATTACTGCGAAGAGTTTGCCATCCAATATGGAGTCGTAAACAAAACCATGCGATATCTGTGACGTCACTGGAATAGGTCTGTTGGAGAGGGAGAGAATTATTGCAGTTGTCAACTGACACGTTATAAAGTAATAATACCGACTGTGACCTCCCTGAGTTGTCTTCTGTAATCTAAATCCAATTATAATGTTACAAACCGAGGGATTTGTTTTATTATGCAAAATGAATACAGACTTGAAGTAACATCAGAATGTACACGGTTATGGGTGAATAACGGTTTATTTGTGAGTCATGTAGCAAATCTTTCCCAGCCAGTTACTAGCAAAGTGAAGGGAAGATAAAAACATTCCGATGAAATTCACGATCATTTTATGTCGTGGTTGTGTTCCACTCACTTCATGATTTTATTGGTGTCGTTAACCCGTCACGTCCCGACCACTTTTGCACCTCCGACACCCCGCAGTCCCGACCACTTTTGAAAACATTTTTTTTTTGGCTAAAACTTCCGCTTTTGTTGAGAAACAAAGGAAAATCACAAAGAAAGTGTTTACTGTGGTCCGCAACTGGTCAGAACAGGTGAGGTCCCCTGCGCCAGGTATGGTATTCTGTCATTGAGGTATGAGGTGCTCACGTTTTCTATGGTAGGTAATTTTGGGAGAAACAACAAACAACACCTCTACATTTATTGAATTTGGACTAATAAACAATAAGAATAACAATATAATGAATTGCAATGACATATATATGAAAATTAAGCATTGTACCTTTGCGCGAGCATAGCGAGTTTTGTCCAATTGGTAAAACGCTATGTGCTAAGTTTCTTGTTTCAGTCAACATATCATTTTTTCTACTTGTATACCACTGTTTCAATGCCATTTTACCATTCTGTACTGTATGTAAATGTTTTCAGCTGTTTTCATTCATTACGATGACATGTAGCATAAGTATAGCGCACATATGCATACTCAGCGCACTCGCTATGATTCATATTTCAACATACAACATTGTTTTATCATTTTCATAATATTTTTTTCTTTACATTGAACCTTTCCTCCACCACTGTAAACGTTTTCAATTATTTTCATTCATTACGAGGGCATTTAGCGAAATGCTAGTGCATAATCTTGTAGCAAGCACACTCTCTAACGCTCGTGTTTCACTTTTACTTTATTTCTTCAACCACAATATACTTTACCACTTACATTACACCCACTTACACCCTATTCTGCACTATACATATTTACGGGCCTTATTTATTCCACTGAACGTCTGAATATCGCATCAAAATACCCTCGCAAGGTACAGTATGTTTCCACCTAGATAATACTCATACACTTACATACTAATATTCCACTTACATTACACCCGTGTTCACTTGTAGACTCCTATTTACATATTTACGGGCCTTATTTATTCCACTGAGCATCTGAATATCGCATCAAAATACCCTCGCAAGGTATGTTTCCACTTAGATAATATTCATACACTTACATAATAATTTTCCACTTATATTACACCCGTTTCCACTTTCATACTACTATTTACAGATCTACAGGCCTTATAATTACACTGAGCGTCAGTTTGTCGCATTTATTTCAGAGTATCAGCGTCCTATCGCATTCACACCTTATCAGAAGTGCAGAAGCATGTGAAACTCAATGAAACATGGGTGAATACACAGACCCACGTCACACTGAACGCACTCATAGCAGGTGTCCTTTCTGTGATTGGTGGGTCTCACGCGGGAATTGCTACACACATGACACTTGCGTTGGGGCCTAGGTCTATTTGCTTGAGGAGGTATAGGAGTGGGGAAATGGCAGGCGGATAATCTCAGGGGAGGGTGGGCACCTGGGGCTGTGTGGGTGCGGTGTTGGGGCCTTTCAACCGCATACCTTGCAATAATCTCTCGTGTCATCTCCCTCACAAACCCTTCAAAGGTTTCCTGAACTCTTGTTGTCATGGCGTGAAGGTGGTGGCAATTCAGGACAGTAATGTCAAGCAGGTGAAAGAATAGTTTTTGTACCACTTCATCGTGATCCTGGCACACTCGACAGCGGATACCATGGAGTCTGACTGGTCCACCAGGCGCATGTTGATATTATAATCAAGCACACACTCAGGTTTCCATACGTGGCGCCTGTTCTCGCTCTGATAATCTACCGACTCTGTATGGTGCATCAAGGGGCGGTGAACCGTGGACAAGAGGCGGACTTCTCTATTGTGGTTCCACACTGTTGCAAGGATATTGTTGGCCTGGAAGAAGACAACCTCATTTCTGTCAAGTTTCTGCCCCACCTTGACCATGTGACGCAGGTTCACCTTGACGGTCCCACAGATCCCCGTGTCATGCCTGTGTAGATAACGAGCGAGAAGAGGGCTAGTGTACCAATTGTCAAGGTAAAGGACGTGACCACGATGAAGATAGTCTTCTATCATTGTCTTTACCACTGCTCCCGACAGACCAATACTCCGATCTTCTATTATGTCTGTCTGTGCACCGGTATACAAGACTATGTCTTGCACATACCCAGTCCTGCAGTCACACATAACAAAGATCTTGAACCCAAAACGGTGCCTTTTGCCGGGTATGTACTCCCGAAATGAAATATTGCCTCTCCACAACACAAGACTCTCGTCTATGACGAGGTCTCTATAGGGATAAAATGAGGAACGGAAAATCTGCCTTAGGTGATCAAAAACCAACCTAATTCGCTTCATCTTATCTGTGTCATTAGATTTGCAGGATCATCAGCATCATAGAAATGGAGGCAGCTTAGAATGTGCTGAAACCAATTACGGCTCATTACTTGGCCAAATATTGGTGTAAGCATAATAGGGTCCCTTGTCCAGTATGCAGGAATTCGGTTCTTTCATACAATACCCATCAAAAGTACCAAGGCCAAAAACAAAAACATTTCTGCACGGGAGACTGGGTAATCATAGAGGATAGAATGCCTGCTTCTTGTGCCCTGTCTTTCACTCTCACGGTGCAGGCTGTTAGCGAACCGGTTTGTTTGATCCACTATTTCCTCCACAAAACCCTCTCTGAAGAAAAGATGGAAAAAATCCAGCCTGGTTGAATTAGGGTGAATACTGGGAGCAATGCATCCAGCACGCCCCTGCTCAGTGAATGGGTGAATGAGGGGAGTAAAATCACTCCCATCCTCCCAATTCCATGCCACAAAATCCTCGTCCCGATCGTCCCCATCCTCACCTTCATCAGGGTGGGGAGGAGATGATGGTTGGGGAGGTTGGGGAGGAGGAGTGCGTAGGGCTTCCCGACTCTCACTCCTCTTTCCTCGGCCTTTACCCTTCCCCATTCCCTTACCCTTACGGCCTTGGGGAACATCAGGGGGCTGTGGGGAGGAAGCCCGGGGATATTGGGGAGCATAAGACGTGCTGGGGAGTGGCTCCTTCTCACCTCCCTGCTCCATCACCACACAGGTGATTCACCACCCACCCTCACTGCCCCACGTGGTAAGCCCCGCCGCCTCACACCACCACGTGACTCACTCCCGCCACTCTCACTTTCCACACCCCTCCCAACACTTTCCCTTTCACTCCCCACTCCCTCAACGCCACTTCCGCCATCCCCAAACAAAACACTAGGCCCATACCTGTTAGAACGATGTGGTGTGCGCTCTGGGCCACGATGAGTAATAACCTCATGGCCGTACCACGTGGCAGCACGTCCCACGGCTCTGTCCTCGTCCTCATCCTCGAAATCGGGCTCCATGTCACGTAGGGGCTGGCTAGAGGATCTTGCACGTTGTTTTTGTGCAGCCTGACCCTCTCCTGCAGCACGATATGTCATGTAACGCTGCTTCCTGGGGGACGGGACTTCCTCATCACTGCTGCTGCTTTCCACATCCTCTGGTTGGACATAATCTTTGTCCATCTCCTCATCATCGAGTGGCGAATCACTATCGCCAGTAAAGGCATCCAGGGCGGCTTGAATTTCCTTGTCTGAGAGACCTCTATGCGCCATGTCTGAGCAGGACCGTTGTTAACAGGGGAGTGACCGAGCCGCAGGTGAGTGCGGGTCGCGCGGGGTCGCCGAGTGTCCCCACCTGGTGGCAGGTAGGGGAAGGTTGTGCGACACTACGTACCAAAAATCTCGCGCGAATTTTGAAAATTGTGGAAATTATGCAACTTGCAATTGCAAAACGTACCAGTACGTCGATGGGACTGGCAAATGCAAAATGTTGCAATGTATCCATACGTTGATGGGACGTCTCGGATTAAGCTTTATTATGGCTTATAGTTCTACTGCAAATGAGGATGGTATGCCTCACTGAGGACGAGATACATTCCTTTTATGGCTTTTGTAATGAATTAATGTATATCTTGCCAGTATTGCAGCATGAGAGTTTGCATACTGCTACCAGCTGAACACACATTCATCCGACTGTAGATTTGTTGCCTACTTTGTTCCCTTGCAGAGTCTGGTATTAGGTGTCACCTAATAGCAGAGTTCACAAACTCCCCGGAGTTGCCAATTTTCGCCTGATGATTTGAAAAATATTAATGCAGTCAACCAAACTACTGTTTTGTGTTTCCTTTATCACTTTGATCATTATTATAATATTATTATATATATCTACTCAAAAAAATGAGGAAAAGAAGCTTCATTATGATAAATTTGAAGGAAATCACTAAACTAACAAATCTAACCGTCTAAACGTTGGGATAAATATACTTTGTAGCTTAAAACCAATTACTATCATTCCTAGCCATGTCTTGTATTGCTGTTTTAATCAAATAACACTTTCAGATATGTCTGTATATGGTACTAGCATGAAGTTGTTTGGCAGCAAAATATGTATAGGAATCAGATGAATAATGCATGCACACGTCAGCACTAATTTTTTGTTGTTGCCATCCTGAAAATATCAGAACTTGGGATTTAGGTCGGCGGCTTCATCTTCGCATGTTTTTGGCTTCATAAACTGCGCTTTTTGATAATGTATAGTCGGTACATTCTCTTCAGCATTTCCCAAATGAAATTTCAGTCTCTTTGATAATTAAAATAATTTATATGCATTTCAAATTAAACTTGCTGCGAGACTTATCATTATGTCATAAATTCTAATGGGCCACTTGTCATTTTATGCAGTCTCGTAACTGTTCTGCAGAATTTTAGTAAATCTGTCTATTTATCTATCTATTGCCAGACTCCTTAGTCCCGTAAGGAGGGGCCACAAAAATATCGCCTCCATGTCGCCCTTTCCCCGGCCATTTCACTACCCTGCTCCCAGCTCATACCCCTCTCATATACCACTCCATTCTATCTCTCCATCTCATCCTTGGCCTCCCCCTCCCTCCCCCCCTCCACCTCACTCATATACACTTTCCTCGTCAGTCTCTCACTCTCCATCATCTCCACATGGCCAAACCACCTCAGTGTGTTTACCCTAACGCTTCCTATCACATCCACATCCACACCACAACGCTCCTTCACATCCTTATTTGTCAGTCTCTTCATGTGACTCCACATGTTCCCTTCAAATAACTCATTTCGACTGTTCTCACTCTAGACTTCTGTCTCTCCAACAACGCCCAAGCTTCACTTTCATACGTTAGAGTTGGTATCACAACACTGTCATGCAGTAACTTTTTCATTTCCATACTCACTTCCCTGTTTCTTATCACTGCTTTCAAGGAACCAGCAACCTTTCCTACTTGATGTACCTTTTCAAGCACTTCATCGTCTAAACTTCCATCCTTTGTCATCACACTACCCAGGCACTTAAACTCACTCACATTTTCCCTTTCCTCCTCATCCAACCTCACTGTACATTCACTGACTTCATTTCTCTCGAAGACCATAACTTTCCTCTTCGCTACATTCACCTTTTGATTTCATTTCTTACACACTCTCCCTAACTCATCCACCAAGCCTTGCAGCTCCCCTTCGTCTTCACTTAACAACACAGTATCATCTGCAAGTAGCAGTACAGGGAGTTTCCAAACATTGTCCTCTCTCATTAGGGCCGCTCTAACATCCACTGCCCTACCTTGTATCTCCTTTACAACCCCATCCATATACAGATTGAACAACCATGGATACATGACACATCCCTGTTTCAACCCAACCTTCAAATAGAAAAATTCACTCAGTTCACTATCCACACGCACTGCAGCCTTAGCCTCCTCATACATACTCTTCACGGCATTCAACAGCTTCACATCTACTCCATATATTTTTAATGCTTTTCACAACTCTTGTCTATCCACCCTGTCATATGCTTTTTCCAAATCCATGAAAGCCGCATACAACTACTTTCCTTTCTCTAGGAACTTTTCTGCTAAAGATCTAAGGAATAATATCTGATATAAACAACCTCTTCCCTTCCTAAATCCTCCTTGTTCTTCTCCAACTAATTCATCTGTTATTTCCCTAACTCTATCAATAAGTATCCTGTCATATACTTTTCCTATTACACTAAGAAGACAAATGCCCCTATGATTACCACACACTTCTTTTTTCTCTTTTCCTTTGTGCAGGGGAGTAATAATACCTGACTTCCAATCCTCCGGAATTCTGCCTTCCTCCCAGGCCAATCTGCACATCGTCCACATCCATTCTACCACCATCTCTCCCTCATGCTTCACTATTTCACCGCACACTCCATCAATTTGGGGGGCTTTCCCCATTTTGACTTTCTTAATTGCTTCCACAACCTCCATCCTACTGATTTTGTTCTCTCTTCTCACATCCCTTCTTCTCCCAGCCATTCACCAACCTTTTATACGCACATTACTTTTAGTCTCTATGTTCAAGAATTCCTTGAAGTGTTCTCTCCATCTGCTCACTTTTTCTCCTTTGTCCTTTAGTAATCTATCATTTTTATCTTTCATTCCCCGACTAACTTCTTTGGCACCCTGTATAACTCTCTTTACCTCTTTCCAGAACATTTTCTAACATTCACTCCATTTTTCACTCATATTCCTCATCCACTCACTTCTCTCTCTTACTAATCTTTTAACCTCTCTTTTCCGCTCTCTACATATAACTCTCTCTTCCATCTCAACTTCTTCCACACCCTTGTTTTTCATCCACACACTATATGCTTTCTTCTTTTGTGCTACACCCTGTCTCAGCTTTTCATTCCACCATGCTATTCCTTGCACCCCCTCTCGTTTTCTCTTCACGTCACACATCACCTCATATGCTGCACAGATTTCTTCTGTGATATTCTTGCTCACACCTGCCACGTCCCCCATCTGCTCCAATCCATATTTACCCAATCACTCCTCCACTTCTCTCTTACATCCTGCCTTTTTTCCATCATCTTTGTAACCTTTCCATCCCCCTTGTATGAACTACTTCCTCCTGTCCTTCCCTTCTTCTATTCCTCAATTTCATTTGGACAATCTCACCACCACTAATTGATGGTCAGAAAGACCACTCCACCAACCTCTATAATATAGCTCTTGCATACATTACACACCTTCTCATCCTATTAGCCACATACACATAATCAGTCATTGCCTTCCGTTCATTCAGTTCACCACCCACCCTTCTCATCACTCGCCATGTATACCTGTGGATCATTTTGTGCCTGAAGAGGATATTGACTAACACCAGCCCCCTCCCGGCACAAATGTCCACTAAAGCACTGACATTCTCATCCATCTCTGCAGACACACCCCTTTCACCAATTACTCCATCATCCTTCGCATTCCCTACTTTCCCATTCATATCTCCAATCAAAACCACTCTCATTTCTCTTAAACTTTCCACATTTGTCCAGAACTCTTCTCTCTCTGTTACACGATTTTGCGTTGGTGCACACACACACACACACACACACACACACACACACACACACACACACAGTCACCCAAATTTGTAGTCCAACTTTCAGTTTTATCCACACAATCCTTGAGTCAACTGATCCATACTGTCTTATATTCTCTTTTCATCTGTTACAACAATACACACTCTTTTGCCCTCTCATTCTCAACTACCCCCGTGCATACTGTATACCCCATCCATACTCCCATTCTCTCACACTCTCACCTTTTTATTTTGTTTCAGTTAGTAAATCCTATATAGAAAACTGGCATAATAAACATGATTGCAGTATTGTAATCACTCCCACTGTTCCATTTAGTTTTAGTTAGTAAATCATTTACAGAAAACTGGTATAAAAAACCGTGATTACAGTACCGTAACCACTCTCACCTCTCCATTTAGTTTGTTAATAAATCATATATAGAAAACTGGTATAACAAACAGTGATTATAGTATTGAAGAATTTATGTACTCTCCATCACTAAATATCACGGAAGGGAAGGGACTTTAGAAAATATATGGTTCTGCAAACCGGGAGCAGTCGACCGAGTTCCTAATTAAATTACCCGGTGATCACTGACAACTCCTGAGTTTGTGAACGTGCCCATTAGAGAAAATGAGGCAATGACGTTCACCTGTAAGTATAAGCATGTGTCCAACGTAACCCAGTTATTGATGAATGAATTTGAGTATCTTGAAGTAGTTAAAATATTAATAATCTAATAAATCAAACCTTCCACCATATATTAAATGTTGAAAATTGTTAAAAGTAAAAACAATTGTTAGACGGCATCAGTCGATACATTTTCTGACATATCACTGTTTTATTCGTTAGCGGAGGATAGCGTTTTGTAATGGAGGAGACCATTGACTACCCAGTGACCCCTTCCTCTCTCTTTCACTCCGCCCGCCTTCTCCTCTTCCCCCCACCCCACACTCCCTCTCTCTACCCGTCCTCTCTTCCACGTCACTCTCTCTCCCACCACCACCATCATTCCGTGTGTTGCCGGAAGTCTGCTAATGCAATTTTTTTTTTTTTTATGTAAATCTAAGTTACTTTAAGTCTGTATATATTTTGCATAGTTAAACTAATCCCTTGGTTTATAGCATTATGGCTGCATTTAGATTACAGAAGAAAACTCAAGATTGCAGTCGGCATTGTTGCTTTATAACCTATCAGCTGCCTACTGCAATAATTCTGATCTCCAGTAATACTACACAATCGCTGTTGACGCTCTCCCACCTCTCCCTCAGCCCAACACCAAGTTCCATGCCACACAGTAGTGAGTGGTTCGGCACGATCACACGTCAAACCTTGGGCTGAGCCGGCATTGGCAACGCTGGGTGGTAAACGCGAGAGTGGAGCCAACTGTACAAAGTCTTTTTGGAGTAGAAAAATTGAATGAGAATGAATAAGAATAGAGTTTCGCCTTTTTTGGCCAGGGAGACGCTGAGTACCCCTGCTAGTGTGTGTGTGTGTATGTGTGTGTGTGTGTGTGTGTGTGTGTATTCATGGGGCGACATAGGATTGGATGATGGATGGATGGTTATATCCATCCATCCATCACCCAATCCTATGTCGCCCCAACAGTTATGGGGATGACAAAGCGATTAAGGACATTATCAAAAGAAACTGGCAACCTACTGATGAGAACTGTAAGCCCAGGGTTGTTGTATACAAGAACCATGCACGAGTGCCTTGGTTATGAAAAACAACCTAACCTGTCGGACTGATATGCTGTCCAAAACTAATGTAATGTATGAATATCAATGTACAACCGAGGACTGCACACCTCGTAACAATACCTACATTGGTCATACTCTCAGTCGCCGTCTATCTTTACACGTGCAAGATTGAACCATCAAACAACATCACCGAGAGCACCATGGCAATAACGTAGATAGGGGTAACTTTGGGTAGAAAACTAAAATACTTGCACATAATAATGACAGAAGAAAACTGAAGGTGGTAGAAGCAGTGTATATAAAAGGAAGAGTACCGATGATTAATATGAAAACTAACATGATTGCCAGCAACTCATTATTCAACAGAGCTACACTCAAACCACCACCACGGTCAAGCGCAAATAGAGGGGAAATCAGGTCACTCCTCCCGCATACCAGAGGGTCAAGGTTGTTGCCACCCCAGCATACCGGAGGGGATCAGGTCGTTTCCTGTCAAGGCTCACGCAGCACCCGTGACCTGCCTGTCAGCCATAAATACAGACAGGAGTAAGTATAGGCTCAGTCGTGCTCCGCTGTTTCTCCATGTAAGACATCATGTGCCTCGTAACCCTACTCTAATCTTAATGTAGTTAATTGCATGTTATTGTTAAAAGTTCTAGGACTCCTTTATGTATACTTCCTTCTTTGTATTAGTTTTCTCATATAATTTTTACATGATTTTGATGTTCCTTCGGTAATTGTAGAGTATCTGTGACAGTGGCGGCGCCAGGAAATTTTCATTGGGGGGGCTGAGGAGGGGCTGGGGTAAAATGTGGGGGGGCTTCACAAAATGTCATCAAACTGAAGTGTTGATGGAAAATTGGTATGTACATATTCATAATATCCGATTGTACTGAGGTTCATTTTAGACACCTGTACTCTTTGAAACTGCGGTGTTAATGTATAACATTTCTTATCTCATCAAAAATTCTGCCTAATGAAAGACACAAAACTAGCAAGGAAATTCAGATTAATGTATACGCAGCATAATAACAATTATTATTTCCAGTTTATTCCATAAGATTGAAGTTTAACTCAATTAATTTAGACATCATGTGTAAGCAAGCAGTTAACATGACAGGAAAAAATTCTATGTTATGAAGTTAATACAATCTGAAGAATCAGAAGAATTTTTAAATCAAGGTGTAACGACTGTCACGTTACTTTAAAACTATGCGCCTGTTCTGGTGATTGGCAGCAAATGTGTCTATAATGGCATCAATGTTCAGCTGTTTGGCCCTCCTAGAATTAATTGATATTACAGCAAGGTTGCTGGTGCGGTTGTTGCCACTGCTGTTCCTCAAGTATGTCTTGAGGAGTTTCAGACATGAGAAGCTCCTCTCACAGGCAGCTGAGGTGACAGGGAGGGTCACTGCAATGCATACAAGTTTATACAGATCTGAGAGATTGAGACAGTTGGTAGAGGAGTTTGGAAGGGTGTGTGAAAGGAGGAATTTGAAAGTAAATGAGAATAAGAGTAAAGTGATGAAGTGTACGAGGTTGATAGATGGTAGGGGGATGAACATAGTTTTGAATGGTGAGTTGCTTGAGGAGGTAGATTGTTTTAAATATCTAGGGTCACATGTTGCTGTGGATGGAAGAATAGATGCAGAAGTGAAGTTTAGAATAAATGAAGTAGGAAAGGTGCTGGGAGGAATGAAAAAAGTGTTTAAATGTCGTTCGCTTAGAATGGATGTAAAGAGAAGGCTGTATGAGGGTGTTGTGGTACCGACTGCATTATATGGGGCTGAAACATGGAATATGGGTGTAGCAGAGAGGAAAAGTTTGAATGTAATGGAGATGAGGTGTCTGAGGAGTATGTGTGGAGTGACGCGTATGGATCGGGTGCGAAATGATGAAGTGCGAAGGAGAACTGGAGTTGTTCAGGAGATGGCTGGTAGAGTTGAGCAGAGGGTGTTGCGATGGTTTGGGCATATGGAGAGAATGGATAATGAGCGATTGGTGAAAAAGATAACTAGATCTGATGTGAGAGGTGTAAGGCTGAGAGGAAGACCACGAATAGGATGGATGGATAGTGTGAAGAGAGCGCTGGATGCGAGAGGGATGTCTGTCGAGCAAGGAAGAGTGGCTGTGCGTGACAGAAATAAATGGAGAGAAATTGTGAATAAATAAGTGATGACGCAGCCCTGAGGGGATATTCTCCCGCATTTGGGCCGATCAGCTAGTCAGGTCAGGTGCGGGTAAGGGGATGGGTATGTTATGATGTGGCAGGGGTAAACCAGCTCTGCTGTCGGGCCCTGCTGCGGATGTCACTGATTGCATTGCGCAGTTGACCCTTGTGCGGTGTGGTGCGGTGAGGATCTGTCCGTTCTCCCCTTTGGGGCTAAGATGTGAATGAATGTGTTTAAATGGATGAGTAAATGGAGAGTGTGTCGTCCTGTCTCGGCTACCTCCCTTTCCTTGGGGGAAGCAGCCTAGGTATATAGATATAGATAGATAAAGGCGTCCTTGTATGGCTCCAGCATGGCTGCAAGCTCAAGTGGTGTGGACACTTCCAGGCCATTGTCTCTCTTCCTAGCTATTAGTCTTGTCAATTGGTGGACCTCCACTGCAAGATCACCCTCTGCCACTCCATAATTGGCTGCCATTCCTGACAGCGCTTTTTTGTCCAGAAATGTAATGTGCTTAGGATTCAAGGCAGCAGCACCCATCAGAACATTACAGGCATCAGATGAAAATCGCCTGCTCAGCTCATTGAGCATTCTATCTATGATGGCATAGAAGGTCCTTCTCCTGGCATCTGGTATAGCTCCATCCCTCTGACCTGTACTGGATGTTATGATGAATTCATCCAGGTGGCTGGGAGCAGATCGTTGTCTACCTGGACGCTCAGTCTCAGTGCGTATCCCAACTACCTTGCACAAATCCTCAGCAGCCTCCTCTAACTCCTTCCAGGCAGCTTCAGTCCTCATTTCTGTCAGTCCAGACATGACAGACTGCATCAAGTCCTCTGCAGAGGCCAGCTGAAGGTCATGTGACTGGAGGTGGTTTGACAGTTGTTTGGTCATCAGTAACACTTTTTCCATGGCCATCAGAATTGTCACAAATTGCTGATCTAGCAGGATGCACAGGCCCTTTGCCTCAGTGGCTCTGTGTGCATTGTCTCCCTCCATGAGACGTTTCAAGGTTGTCACTATGGCAGGTAGGGTTCTTTTCACTGCCAGACAAGCAGCATGTTGGGAGGTCCATCTTGTGTCAGACAGTTGCTTCAACTCTATGTGCTGCCTTGTGGGATTTAATTCTTTTTATAAATTCTTCATGTACTACTGACGTAGAGAAGAACTTGTACAAGCTCTGTATAGCCACAAAAAACTCTGCTGCAGCCTGGATACTGTGTACACAATCAACGAGCACAAGGTTGAGCCTGTGAGCATAACAGTGGACATACACAGCCTGTGGTACCTTTCTCCTAAACCTCTCCTGTATACCACTGATGTGCCCTGACATGACTGCAGCTCCATCGTAGCACTGGCCAATGCAGGCGTTGTGGTCAATACCACATTTGGCCAGGGTCTCCAAGATCTTGTTGAGCAATGAGTCTGCATCCAGACCCTCGGCTGGTGTGAAGTCAAGGAACACCTCATGAAGGCTCTGTTTGTGGAGATACCTCACCACAATGGACAGCTGTTCTTGTTTGCTGACATCCTTGGTCTCATCCACCATTAGGGCAAAATGCTCTGCTCTTAGGACCTCGTTGCTGATGTCCTCTCTGATTATTGAAGCTATGATGGCGAGCAGTTCATTTTGGATATCGTGGTGCGTATATTTAGCATTGCCAGGACCACCACTCAGTTTCTTTTTGACAATGTCATCATACCTGGAAATCAGGTCCAGCAGTTCCAGGAAGTTACCTTTGTTGCCAGAATCAGTGTCTTCCTTGTGACCTCTTTGGGCAACATTTTGGCAGGCTGTGTAGAGCAGTACGTCTATTACTGCTCTAATGTAATGTCTGTTTTCCTTTACAGTTTTTTCATGGTTGGTATTAAAAGCATGTAGGATCCTAGAACCTGTTGTTTTCTGCATCTTAAACTCTGCCCAAGCTTGCATAGAAAACTTGTGTCCTGCTGAATTATCATGAGACTTCAGAGATGAGGTTGCCTTCTTCCAGTTCCGAAAGCCGTCATGGGTGAAGGACTTCTCACATTTGCTTAAGTGTACATGACCGAAATGACGACATGCAAAGCAGAATGCAGCATCTAGGATCGTGGAGTACTCCAGCCACGAATGATGATCACGCCAGTTCTTGTTGAATGACCTTGACTGGCCACTGTATTCTGTGGCTGGGTATCTCTTGAAGTCTGGACAGGTGGGACCACTATCTGGAAGCTGGCTCAGGTCATTGGGTCCAGGTAGTAGTTTCTCACCATGGGTGTGAGAAGTGCCCTCTTGTGGCTGGGGTTCTGCACTAGCCTCACCTAGTAAGGCTGCAGACTCACAATCACGATCACCACTGTCCAGGTCCTCATTAACAGCAGGTGTGTCTGTAGGAGGATCATCATCTCCCAGCCTCTTCTTGGGAATCTTGGGTAACAGGTAGCGTTCCATGATCAACCCGGCCTATGTGATCAAATATGATAAACCACCATCAGTTACTTTCATAAACAGGGAAAACAGCATAAACAAGCACACAGATCACAGAAGCATAAAACTGCATATTAGCATTACAACAGACCAGATATTTTCACACTATTTTATTCTTCTTTCCACAGCTTCTTATAATCTTATAGTAGCCTATATACATTTTTAAGTAGAAAAAAATCAACTTACACCATACCTGTAAATCAGTGCAAGACGAAAACCACAACTAATAAGCTCAGCTGCTCAGTAATTCAGTGTCTACTGCACTAAGCAATTAACAGCCAACAGACTCGGAGATCAACACACAACCGCGTCGCGTGGTAGACTGGTCTGGTAGCTGACAGGAATCGAACAGGAATGGCTCATCGTGCACTCGATTCGTGAATGCTGGGCTAGGCTAGGAGCCTAGGACCATGTAGGCCCTATAGCAGTGTGAATCCTTTACTTCATTTTAATCAAATATATTCAAATTTATTAACTTCCTGCCTCGGATTATGACATAATCGACATTCAATTATATTTCTGAAGACGAGATAATAATCGTACAGTCGTAATACACTAAAAGAATGGCTAATGTAGTTTAATAAAATAATGCTGTATTTTACTTTCACTTATCATTTTCATTATAGGATATGTAAACTAACCATCTGAATTACAAGAATTTCACAGAATATATTATAACAAAAGTTACCCTTAGTATTAGAACTAGGCTGGAAGTTTTCCTTAGAAGTTGAGTCAACTGATAAATTTTCCGTAATTTCCGTGAAATTACTATCATTCAGAATCTGCTAAATGCTAACAGCTAAAAATAATAATCACGATTTAATCTATTGTCTTGAATCTTTTCCTAAACTTATAACACTTCGTTTCGTCAACTTTTGTGTATTATTTGTAAATAGTAATACAAAATTGAAAGTTCAAATAAGGGACGTCCTGCCTAAATTCGCCTTTGGAATCTGGCAATATTGGGGAGGCTGATGGGGGGGGGGGCTTGGCTCATTATTGGGGGGGCTTCAGCCCCCCCAAGCTCCCCCTTGGCGCCGCCACTGATCTGTGAGTTTATTTGTAAATCCTGTTTACTTAAAGTCTTGAAAGTGGTGTTATGTGTGCAAGGCTTTTAGATAGTTTATTGTGATCCAGTGTACTTGTACTGCAAGCACAGAATTTCCCCACCTATCCTTGTGTAATTATTTCAATTCCAGATGTGCTTGTGATATATGTATTCCTGATGATGTCTGTGTAGACGAAACGTTGAAAAAAATGAACAACTTTGAAGAGGTGGTTTTCTCTCACTCCCATGAAGGACGAGTAACAGTCAAAAGACTGGAAATACTAGGAAGAAGATTAATAACGGCAAAAATGCTGTCGTGTTCAATTGCACTTGCATTAATAAAAATCTGCTCCCAGCATTCACACACACACACACACACACACACACACACACACACACATATATATATATATAGAAATATACAGAGAGAGAGAGAGACTGTTATTAATTGCATATTTTTATAGCGGGCGCATAAATACTTTATTTTCCGTTATTATGGCCATAAATGTCCATTGTAAAATTATATGAAAAGCATACCAGAGGATACTGAAGTGAAATTGTCGAAATAACTCGCAAAGCATGAGGTGTTAAGAAAACCTAAATCAAGATGTCTGGGTCATTTTTCCATACAATGGAATTCTAACCTACACATATACCCTTGCATAGCTGTTTGGGCCACTTTTCAATACTATACAGTTCTAAACTATACACGTTGCTACTACTACTACTATTACTACTACTACTGTTCTTGGTCAACACACGTCATCGGAGTGAAGGCGTCATATAACAAGGGGCCAAAACTGACCCTTTTTTTATTCTGTCTCACGTTCAAGCATGATGTCAAGGATAGAGGCAGAGGGTGGAGAGAATTAAACAGTTTCCATAACGTACAGTGCAAAGTTAATATATTTTTTTCTTTTACTGTATGTTTGATCCTGTAGTGGAATGAATAGCAACTGTTCCATTTAGACAGGCCCTTCCCATATGTACAGTTATTTTATGTAAAGGAATTTGATTTATTTGTTAGTACTATAAAACAGTAGATTGATAATGCAGGAAGAGGAGAAAGGGATGTGAGGGAAGGAAGGCAGGAGGAGAGAGAGAAGAAGTGGAAGGAAAAAGAGGAGAGAGGGACGTGGAGGAGAAGGGGAGGGAAGAATGGGAGATTTATGAAGGGAGCAAGGAATGGTGAAAGAAGAAGGGAAAGGAGACATAGGGGAGAGAGTTGGGGAGAAGGAGGAGGGAAGATAAAGAGATGCGGAAGGGGAGGTAGGAGGAGTGAGGGAAGAAAAGATAGGTCAGAGACAGGAAAGGGATAAGGAGAACGGATGAAAGGAGGAGGAGGAGACGGAGGAAAGAAGAGGAGAGAGCATAGACAAGAGAGACTCAAGAAGGGGTGAAGTGAGGGGTAAGAGAGTACAGGCAAGTGGAATGAAGGAAGAGAGAAAAGACAGAGGAGACTTAAACAGAGCGGGCTGGGGAGCGTTCTTCAGAGTATGATATTGAAAATTTCAGTAGTAGTAGTAGTAGTAGTAGTAGTAGCTGCACAATAAAATACATTCTGGCACCGGCTGTCGTAAAACTAAACCATCGCCCATTCTTCTTTTCTAACATTGACGAATTTTCAGAATATTAACGACTAAAGTATTTGAAGAGTTTACAGATTTTTATTTATCAGGTAGTTAGTCCTGTCATGATTGCAACAGCTTTATTTATTGTTATTCCATCCCATTTATGAGTCATAGGAGCCTGACAGAGTTCACAGAGTCTTAAAGCGCTGTCTTTCAGAATATAACGATATATCAGGGAAACACCTGAGACCCTGTTATAAGATGTCTACTAATTTACAGTACAGTATCAGTGGTACTGTTACTACTACTATTACTATTACTACTACTACTATTACAACTACTACTACTACTACTACTAGAGGTAGTAGTAGTAGTGGTGGGACTACTACTGCTACCTCTACTATTACTACATTATTGCTATTACTACTACAACTACTGTTATTATTATTAGTTTTATTATTATTAATATTATTATTATTACTATTATTATTATTATTATTATTATTATTAAGATTGTTGTGTGTGTGTGTGTGTGTGTGTGTGTGTGTGTGTGTGGGCATAGACTAGATAACTCATTCCTTAAGACAGGATTCCTCCTACCTGCCGTACACCTTCACACCTCACTCACAGGCTCCTATAACCCACTCAGCTGAAGAAATTGTGTAGGAATATGCTAATCTTTCCACGCGTACAGTTGTCCACGCTAATCTATCCAACTCGTTGTTTTTCATGCTAATCTTTCCACGTCTATTGGTCTTCATGCTAATCTTTCCGCGTCTACTGTTCTTCATGCTAATCTTTCCACATCAACTGTCCTTGATGCTAATCTTATCACGTTATTGTTCTTCATGCTAATCTTATCACGTTATTGTTCTTCATGCTAATCTTTCCGCGTCTATGTTCTTCATGCTAATCTTTCCACGTCCATCATGCTAATCTTTCCACCTCTAAAGTTCGTCATTCTAATCTTTCCACGTCTACTGTTCTTTACGCTAATCTTTCCACGTCTATGTTCATGTTAATATTTCCACGTCTATTGTTCTTCATGCTTATCTTTCCAACTCAATTGTTCTTCACACTGCTGTAATCTTTCCACGTCTACCGTTCTTCATGCTAATCTTTCCACGTCTACTGTTCTTCATGCTAATCTTTCCACTCTTCCCCCACCCCTCCTCGTAGCGATATGTCAGCTCACAGCATTTCATCATTATTACTTTCTCTCTCTCTCTCTCTCTCTCTCTCTCTCTCTTTCTGTGTGTGTGTGTGTGTGTGTGTGTGTGTGTGTGTGTGTGTGTGTGTGTGTGTGTGTGTGTGTGTGTGTGTGTGTGTGTAGGAGGGGTGAATCAGGGTGCAGAAAAATCGGACAAGGCAATGTGATAATGGATGGTCTGTTCAACAACATATCCAGTGAAATGAGCCACACACTCATTCATTCGCCATTTAAGCCCCCGCAGTCCTGGTGGTAATTGATATGGGCACTTTTTCTACACATATTTCCACATTTACCCACCGATAGAGTCAATAAAAAGCAAACCAAACTACCAAGGAAAAAAAAAAAGCCATACTGAAAAGCCTATCCTTTTCATGGACGGGGGTGCGACAGGTAGGAAGTGGGTAGGTGGGTAAATAGGCAGGTTGGTAACAAGCAAGGTAGATAGAGAGAGAGGTTTTATTATGCTGAGTGAGTCATCAGAGCCTGTTTGTGTTGTTATCATTAAATGATCCCTAGAAAATCTGGCAACCCCCTCAGGAGGCGAGATAAGGGGCACTACAGGGAGAGAGAGAGAGAGATGCCATTCTCACGAGATACAGCCTTCCGTCAACACACGCTTTCTCCAGTGCCATCTCAACTCTCGTACGTATTTCGGGAAGTGAACTCCTACTTTTGCGACAACCGGTACCGAATGGTGAAGTATAATGGGTTACAGATATTAGACACAAACAATAAGCAACATTACTGTCCTCATAGAATGCGTTTTTTATGAATCAAAATTGAAAACGTTGTCGCTTTTCACTGTTACCACCTTGATTATTTTTATCGCTGGTTTGTTTTCATGTCAGGGACCTGGGTCGCTTTCACAGCCTGAATACTAAGAAGGGGTTGCACTGAATTCGGCGAGGCTAAGAGAAGTGTTGGCCAACTTCTGAGCATTACTGTACATGTTATTTTCTTTTCTTTTCTCTTTTTTTTTTTTTTTTTTTTTTTTTTTAGTTAATTGGGTCCGTTTCTGCAGTAAAAGTTAGGGTTTGTTGTTAATATTTTAAAGTAACTATGCTCATTATTTATTTTTGGTATTTAAAAGGGATTTAACCTCAGTTTGGTACTGACTGTGCTCAATCTACGTTTTAAATATCAGCCATCGATATTATCAGCCAAAAATATAATCAGAATGAAAGAAAAGCATTCGGCAGCCGAATGCTAATCGCTCGTCAGAATATGATGTTGGCTGTGTCCAAGATTTTGGTCATATCTTTATGCCCTGAAGGTTTCATGTTCCAATCTCAAGCCGTTCATGACATATAATGGTGCTAAAGGCGGCCGATAAAAACTAATTGAACATTGGGAGCCATTCTAGTGACCTTGTCTTTGATCCCGAGTGCCCTTTTTCGAACTCGTCCAAGATTTTGGCCATATCTTGATACCCTGTAAGTTTCATGTTGGTAGCTCGTCATTCATGTGATACAGTGGTGCTACATGCAGGTTATAAAACCTAGTTGAACATTGGCACCCATTTTGGTGACGTTGTCTTTGACCTTGAGTGCCCATTTTCTAACTCGGCCAGGATTTTGGCCATATTATGATACTCTGTAAGTTTCATGTTGATAGATCAAACCATTCATAAGATATATTAGGAACACACACACACACACACACACACACACACACACACACACACACACACACACACACACACAGGCAACTAAAACATTATCGCTCCGCCTTCTAAAGGCGGGCATTATTTATTCCCTCGACAGTTTTCGAGGGTTTGGAACTTTCAGACAATGATCAATATAAAATTTGAAACTGATCATTGGTTCAGAGTGACGCTAAAGAGACGAAAATTTGTTGACATAAAGACAGTAGGTCAAGAAGGCTTTTAGTAAACTAACCACGAGAAAAAAAAAATGCCAACGTCTCTCTGGTTGTTCCATGAATTGTTTTTAACTGAATGCAATATGAAGCACAGCGCAAATGAGTATGAGAAGGAAAGATAGACTTTCGTTTGGGGAGGAATGAGAAATATGGAAGGTGTTACATGAACTGTTTTTATGTGACAGCAATATGAAGCACACGACAGAAGAGTATCCGAAGGAAGGATATTATCTGTCTTGTGCGGAAGAGTGAGCAATATAGAAGGCGATACATGAACATCAGTATGAAGATCACGACCAAAGAGCATGAGAAGAATGGATACTTTCTGTCGTGTGCGGAGGAATGAGAAATGTGGAAGGCGATACATGAAAGCATCATGAAGAACACGACCAAAGAGCTTGAGAAGAATGGATACTCTCTGTCGTTAGGGGAGGAGTGAGAAATTTGGAAGGAGATACGTGAACGGCAACATAAAGCACACGACATAACAGTGTGCGAAGGAAGGATACTCTCTGTCGTTTGGGGAGGAATGGTAAATATAGAAGGCACGACACAGTGCTGGCAGAGAAGTGCCAGTGAACATTTAATCATTGCTGCACGCTCAATGCACGCCCACGTCATTAATTACATAAAACAGCAACCCCATACCACTCGGTGACTTCCTTCTTCTCCTCTCTCTCTCTCTCTCTCTCTTACTCTCTCTCTCTCTCTCCTTGCTTGCTTTCTGAACAATCTATTTATCTATGTACCTAGGCTGCTTCCCCCAAGGAAAGGGAAGTAGCCGAGACAGGACGACACACTCCCCATTTACTCATCCATTCAAACACATTTATTCGCATCTTAGTCCCAAAGGGGAGAATGGACAGATCCTCACCGCACCACACCGCACAAGGGTCAACTGCGCAATGCAATCAGTGACATCCGCAGCAGGGCCCAACAGCAGAACTGGTTTACCCCTGCCACGTCATAACAGACCCATCCCCTTACCCGCACCTGACCTGATGAGCTGATCAGACCAAATGCGGGAGAATGTCCCCTCAGGGCTGCGTCATCACTTATTCATTCACAATTTCTCTCCATTTATTTCTGTCACGCACAGCCACTCTTCCTTGCTCAACAGACATCCCTCTCGCATCCAGCGCTCTCTTCACACTGTCCATCCATCCTATTCGTGGTCTTCCTCTCACCCTTACACCTCTCAGATCAGGTCTAGTTATCTTTTTCACCAATCGCTCATTATCCATTCTCTCCATATGCCCAAACCATCGCAACACCCTCTGCTCAACTCTACCAGCCATCTCCCGAACAACTCCAGTTCTCCTTCGCACTTCATCATTTTGCACTTGATCCATACGCGTCACTCCACACATACTCCTCAGACACCTCATCTCCATTACATTCAAACTTTTCCTCTCTGCTACACCCATATTCCATGTTTCAGCCGCATATAACACAGTCGGTACCACAACACCCTCATACAACCTTCTCTTTACATCTATTCTAAGCGAACGACATCTAAACACTTTTTTCATTCCTCCCAGCACCTTTCCTACTTCATTTATTCTAAACTTCACTTCTGCATCTATTCTTCCATCCACAGCAACATGTGACCCTAGATATTTAAAACACTCTACCTCCTCAAGTAACTCGCCATTCAAAACCATATTCATCCCCCTACCATTCTGAACAAGAAGGGTTAAATATAGGCTACAATTACCCCTTCATCTTCATCAGTTTGTTTTTATCTAACAGAACTGGATCTGATATCCTGACGATTCTTAGTTATGAAGCAGGGCCTAGTCTCCTTGGTTGCTAGACAGATCAACCTACGAGTCAAACTATATCTGGCCAAAACAAAGCTGGAAGGAGTTTGAGATCTTCGTCAGGGAAGAAGAAGGGCGATATAGCCCATCTTAAAACTTTTTTTCCTTCTCCATTTTTACTTGTTATCCTTGTCACATTCGCCTCCACACATTCAGGAGAGATGTTTGGCCGCCATACTGTGCTGAGGACGGGACAACACATGCCTCTGCTGGGCCTAGGATGCTCGAGGGTAAGGGCTAACGGCGATCCTTGCTTCCTAATTACTTTACTAGGATGTGTGTTTTGTAAGAAGAATAAAACTAGTCTGGAGGTGGAAGGTAATAATAATAATAATAATAATAATAATAATAATAATAGTCGTAGTAGCAGTAGTAGTAGTAGTAGTAGTAGTAGTAGTAATAATAATAATAATAATAATAATAATAATAAAATAATAATAATAATAATAATAATAATAATAGTCCTAGTAGTAGTAGTAGTAGTAGTAATACGGTAATAATAATAATAATAATAATAATAGTAAAAATAATAAGTAGTAGTAGTAGTAGTAGTAAATGGGGATTGCCTCTGTACCCTTTTCACTTTAACTTGTCCTAAAATTCTCATCTCACCATCTACAATGCTGCTTTGTAACAACAGATTGACACAAGAATATAATGCTGGTCACGAAAAAGTGCTATGGGAAGGATGTACGGCCACTCGATCTCTTTATCTATCTACTCACCTATTTATCTACCTCTCTATCCATCTATCTATCTATCTGTCTAAGGGTTGTTCATATTTCACGCTCCTCTTCCGTCTGGGCTATTTCTTGTGTGTCGTGGGGACGTTCAGTCACTCAGCTCAATCAGTGTCTATCCCGCATCATGTATTCATTTCCTACGCTCACTGCTGCACCTACGGCCACGCCACCAGACTGAACCATCCCTCCAACACAGAAAATAGCATGGAAGTGAAGAGTATTTATTTATATATCTATTTATATATTAATTTGCTTATTTATTTATCTGCAGATGGATGGAGAGGAACTATCTGCTGCAATTAATGCCGCCCTAGATGCCGGATATCGCCTGGTGGATACCGCCTACGTCTATGGGAACGAAGGTGTGGTGGGGAAGGCACTGCACAGGTGGCTTGAAAGGACAGGCACACCGAGGGAGGACGTCTTTGTTGTGACTAAGGCAAAGGAATGGTTATGTCTTTGGGTGGAAGGAAAAGAAGAAAAGAATGATTAAATTTTGTTGTCTTTGACTTCAGATGGAATAACAATAATTTGTTATCCATTCTTATTGTGGAGCCACAGTAAGGAAGCTTTGCCACAACTGTTTATGGTAAATAAGGTATAAATAATATAAATATGATATGAAAACCCTCAGGTAACTTATTTTATAACATCAATAAGATCTGAAGACAAAGATGTCGAAGAATGCATGCGTAAATTTTATGTTTGTCACAATAACCGGCTAAATGAATGCTTAACTGTAACCATATTCCTTTCAGATCATATGATGGACCACTGATATACATCTGGAAAGTTACAGCTTTAAAGCTTGTGTTGTTTTCTCTAAAACACGTTGCAAAGAAAAATGAGTAGATATGAATTCGGTACTTTTTGCAACACTGCATGGTAAAATATTATGCCAAAATTATTCAGCAGACATTTTTATCACAGAATTTCAACCAATAGCTGTATCTCAAATAGTTTCTGAGATACTACAATTGCAAATATGCAATTTTTGGAATGAAAATGTTCATCCATTCATCCATCCATCATCCAATCTCACATTGTCCCATGAGGAGCGTAGGAGCCCGGGGCTAGGCAGTTGGTCCCGACATTTAAGATGAGAGTGACCAGCCTCACTCATCCCTGAGTGGCATTACATGAGCAATCAACCCCAACCATCCCTTGGATATAAACCTTCACCGGCTCAATCCGATTAGAGGACAATAATTACCCATTAAACCACCAGGCGCCAAAATTTGGTTATATGGTTACCACCCAGCGTAGTAAATGGTTTCCTGGTGCACAGGAAACCATTTGGCTTGTCACTCAGTGTAGAGTCACCCACAGGCTGAAGGAAGTGGAAAGAATGAAGGAAAGAAAGACAGAAGAGGGAGTGTAAAGTCACCCGTAGGAAGAAAGGACAAGGAAAGAATGAAGGAAAGAAAGACAGAAGAGAATGGAAGGAGAGAAGGATGGAGAGGAAAGGGCAGACACCCGAGAGCAGCACTATATCGAGTGAGTGGATGGTGAGCGCCCCCACCTACCACAATGTTACCTTCAATAATTAGTCAACGTCATTTATACTTGGCAGAAGGATTTGGGTTACCCTAGGGTACCTTCATGTATAAGATCAAGATCGAAAAAATGGAAGTGCAAAGAAAAATAACGAATTGCCTGCTCTTAACGTGTTGCCACAATAAGGAAGCTTCGCCATGTGGTATATAAAGTATGTATAATACAGACAAGATCTGAAGACCTCAAGGTAACTTTTTGTGTAGCATCATCATCTGAACACGAGGATGTCATAGAATGCAAGTGTAGATTTTACGTTTGTCTCAAAAACTGGCGAACCGTAAGTTTAACTGTAACTATATTCCACTAATATCATAATAGGGGCTCCAGCTATATATATCTGAAAAATTACAGCTACAAAGCTATTGCGGTTTTCTCTAACATGTGTTGCAAATAAAAAAAACATGCATATTTGAATTCAGTACTTTCTACAAGGTTAAATGGCAAAATATTAAGCCAAAATTATTCAGTAAACATTTTTCTTATAGAATTTTAACCAAATAGCTGTATCTCAATTTGTTTATGAGATAACTCAATTTCAAAAAGCAAATTTTAGAGTAAAAATAATTATATCATCTTCAAAAACAGGTAAAGTTCATTATATTTAGCAAAAAGACTAGGCCTCCCCTAGGGTACCTTCATGTGTAATATCCTTATGATCGAAGAAAATAAAGTGCAAAGAAAAACAATAATAATGTCATGTCCACATTCTACACTGCCACAGATTCCAATAACAATAGTTCAGAATAGGAAGGATGTCACCCAGGGAATCGTTCTTCGTAGGGTCTTCTCCAGCAACAGTAGTTCAGTATAGGAAGGACGTCACCCAGTGAATCGTTTTTCATAAAGTCTTCCTTTCATTGTACAGTACACAAGATCAGCTCATTTCTTGTAAACAAACATGAGCTTTTCAGGTCCGTTGTCTTTATTTACCATGTAATTACGAAGTATGCTCGGCGGAGCTACACCAGCTTCACAAGGCCAGAAGTCAGACTAACACTAATGCTCCTCTATTCTCTCCTCCATCGTTATATAAGCTTTCTAGATACTTCAATGATCTACCACAAACTCGCAACAGCAACGGTTCCCAAATCGGAGACATCTAAAATATCCCGGAGTGTTCTTACATTATGCAGCACTCTAAATTTTTTAGCATACAAAAAATAAAAAATTCATAATTTATCTATTGCCAGATGCCTTAATCCCATACGGGGTGGCCACAAACAAATAGCCCCCATGTCGCCCTGTCCCCCACCATTTCACTGCCATGCTCCCAACTCACCCCACTCTCTCATATAGCTCTCCACTCCATCACTGCATCTCATTCTTGGCCTCCCCCTCCCTCTCTCCCCCTCCACCTCACTCACACTCTCCTCGTCAGTCTCTCACTCTTCATCCTCTCCACATGGCAAAACCACCTCAGTGTGTTTCTCCTAAGGCTTCCTATCACATCCACATCCACACCACAATGCTCCTTTACATCCTCATTTGTCAGTCTGTCTCTCATGTGACTCCACAGGCTCCTCTCCAATAACTCATTCCCACTGCTGTCACTCTTGACTTGTGTCCCTTCAACAAAAAAACTCTGCTCAAAATAGCAGGCTAACTTGCAACCCTGACACTTACAGAAACTTCAAGAATCACCATGAACCCTCCAGTACTACCTAGCTAGCAAATCCTGCTTCTCAGCACTACTCCCTCCCTAGTCCTTTTGTCGTCCCGACGAAACTACACAATGTACACAAACATAATCCTGAATCCAAACTAAACATTTAAGTATACACAAAATAGTCCTGCCACTTATCAGGTCTTCTCCTATGCCACTTCCGACGATGTCCTTGCTCCTCCACACAGTCCACTCCTCCTGGAATGACTTGGTCTTCTTCCTGATTCACTTCTACCCTTGGGAAACTGTCAAAATCCTCTCGTATTTTGGTTCCTTGGTCTTCCACAACATCATCGACTATGAGTGTGCCTAATTCTTCAGGGACATCCCAGCTGTACTGTCCTGGCCCAAGGTACTGCCACAGATGATTTACGTGTACCACCTTTGGGCGAGATTTCTTGTCTCCCCCCTAATCTGGTACATTACATCTGACAGGCAGTCCTTCACACTGTAGGGCCTATGCCATGGGTTCTGCAGCTTCTGTGACTGTCTCTTTTTCCGCTGAGGATTGTATAGCCAAATTTTGTCACTGTTCTTGAAGCTCACCTCACTTGCCTTGGCATTATACTTACACTTCATCACTTCGCCTGAAAATTTCAAAGCTCCATGAACCTGATGATGTCCCTCAGCCAGCCTTTCTTGAAGACGCTTTGCATACCTGGAGGTGTTGGTAGGCAGCTCTTCACCAGGTGGTCTTCCTATTAATAACTGGCAATCGTTATTCGTGGCCCAACGTCAGTTTTGCAGGGGAGTTGCTGGTACATTTGTGGGATGCAGATCGATATACCATCAGCAATGCTGGTAATTTTTTACCCCATTCTCTCTGTCCCTCAACGCAGTACCTGACCAGTTATTCTCCCACAGTCCAGTTGAATTTCTCCACCTTTCCATCTCCTGTGGCCTTAATGGGGTCGTCCTGGTCATCTTGATCCCCAGTAACTTGCAGCACTCATGGAACATAGCAGACTTGAAGTTTCTACCCTTGTCTAAATGTAGCTCTTGTGGCATCCCAGAACGGCAGAAGAACTGGTCAACAAACACGTGATTAACAGTCGTGGCCTCTTGATCGGGAATGGCATGGGCTTCTGGCCACTTTGTGAAGTAGATCATGGCAACACATATATACCAGCTTCCTCTTTCAGTGAGTGGCATAGGTCGATCAATGTCCCCTGCGACTCTTTCCATTGTTGCATCCAGTTGTTACAGCTGATTGGAGATGCAACCACTCCATAGCTCCTTCACACAAGTTGGAACCGGCCAGTGTTTCAGAGTTGCCACCTTCTCTAGATCAGTTCAAATGCCACTCTCGCCTACAGTGTGTCCCAGGTACTTCACTTCCTTCTGAAACAAATAGCATTTATTGTGGTTCAGCTTGGGGTACGCTGCTCGGATCCTGTTGAACACCTCCGACAGCCTCTCCAATTCCCGGTTGAAAGTCTGTGCAAACACAATTACATTGTCAAGATAGATGAGAGCTGTCTGCCAATGCAGGCCTTTCAGTACTCAATCCATGAGACGCTCAAAAGTAGCTGGGGCATTGCATACGCCAAATGGAGTCACTTTAAACTGCCATAACCCCACCCCTATGAAAAGACTGGAGATAGACTAACTTCACAAGGCCGCAAGTTTAACCAAACTAAAGCCCCTTTAGTCTCTTCTTCTTTCTTATTTAAACTTCTTAGATTCTCGAATGATTTACCACATACTCATAACAGGAACTATTTCCAAATCAGAAACGTCCAAAATATCATAGAACTTTCTTACATCACATACGAATCTAAATTATTTAGCATACTAACAAAAAAAAAATGCATAATATAACAAACACCAAACTAAAGCATTACAGAGAAAAAGAGAATATAAATTAATTTATAACTTCACAAAGTAACTCTACTCATAATAGCAAGCTAACTGGCAACTCTAACACGTACAGAAACTGTGAGAACCACAGGGAACTCCCTAGTACTACCTAACTAGCAAATCCCACTTCTCAGCACCACTACTACTACTACTGACGAAAACAAGAAGTTTCACCATTTCAGTGGCAAACCATAATAATAATACTGACGAAAACAGGAAGCTTCACCATTTATATGGCAAAGCTTAATAATGTTGAAGAAAACAATAAGTTTGCCATTTATATGGTGATGCTTAATGATAATAATAATAATAACAATTATAATAATAATAATAATAATAATAATAATAATAACAATAATAATGATCCATCCATCCATCATCCAATACTATGTTGCCCCATGAGAAGATTAACCTGCCCCGTCCCGTCGACGTATGGGTACGTTGCAACATTTTGCATTTGCCAGTCCCGACGACGTACTGGTACGTCGTGCAATTGCAAGGTCCCTAATTTGCACAGCTTTCAATTTTCGTGTGTGATTTTTCGTACGTATACACGGGACACCTTCCTCTATTCCTCTACAAGATGCCAAGCAGGGACAATGCCTTACACTGCATAACCTCCCCCCCCCTCCCACAGGCCATTGTCTCGGCAATTCACCTGTTACCAGTGACCTGGCCAATAAAGACATTCAGGGCCAGAGTGATTCCCCAATCAATGACAATGTGGAGGACAAAGTTTACATAGCGTTAGAGGAAGAAACAGTCAGAAATGATGATCAGGTAATGTGGCAAAAGAAAGTCAGGTATGGTGATGAGTTAGTGAGTGAAACAATGCTTATAATGCCTATATTACTGTTTGAAAACCAATATACTCTCGTACTACATATAAATTCGTACCAAGTAAATAAATAAATACAGTTTATAAGTGGTGTGAAATAGTTACCCTCCCATAGAACTCGTTTTCTTTGGTGCTAGCCTGTTAGAAAACCCAGTCAGGTAAGGAGGTACTGGTACCTGGATCGAGTATTTTAAACCTCAGGTAAGTGATTTGTCTATGAAATTTTGATGTTTCTCACCAAAAGCGGAGGTTTTAGCCAAAAAAAAAAATCTCGAAAATACCTCGGGATTGGGGGGTGTTGGAGGTGCGAAATAGCTTGGGACGTGATGGGTTAAGAGCCCGGCACTAGGCAAATTGGTCCTGACATTGAAGATGAGACTGACCAGCCTCACTCATCCTTGAGTGGCATTATGTGAGCAATAAACCCCAACCATCCCTTGGATATAAACCTACGCAGGCTCAATCTGATTGGGGCGCCTTAATTACCCACTAAACCACCAGTCGCCAAAATCTGGTTATATTATTACCACGCAGCATAGCACAGTAAATGGTTTCCTGGTGTGCAGGAAACCATTTCGCTTATCACTCAGTGTCGAGTCACCTATGGGCAGAAGGAAGAGGAAAGAATGAAGGAAAGAAAGACAGAAGCGGGAGTGCAAAGTCACCCGAACAATAGTAATATCAACAACAACAACAAGAGCAATGATAATAATAATAATAATAATAATAATAATAATGTGTAAGTTTCGTTGCTTTTGCCTTTAAATGATACAAGAAAAATAAGAAAAATAAGGAGTAAGCCGAAAATGAAGTCCGTCAAGTCCATCAGAGCCAGTAAGGCACGTACAGTAGTTACTATTTGGCTAAGTCAATATTATCTCCTAGAATACGAAACGCAACATTCAAAAATATATCCAGGCAGACTTTTAATGGCATCATCCCATCATTCGGTGATAATGATGATGATCGTGGTGATGGTGATGGTGATGATGATGATGATGATCACGGAACTCCCAGGCTACCTATTTACCCACACGTTCTCTATGCCCTTAATAGTTGCCGAGCATTGGGATGCACGCAGGCGGTCCTGAGAAGTTCCTGAAGAAGTCCCTGGATCAGCTGCGATTGGACTACGTTGACCTCTACCTCGTACATACTCCATTCGGATATAAAGTGAGTACACTTCAGGTCAGGTCCACCTTCGACAGTGTCCACACCAAACGCTCACTAGAGCGGGTGTGTGTGGCAAAAATTTCTTGGGGTTTAAGATAGTTCTTTCATCTTAACTTGTACAAGATTTTCGTTTTTTTGCAACTTATTTCACGTATGTCATTGATAGATAAAAATTATGCTGCGGTTTTACATCTCTTCCATGGCACTTCCTCGTGACTACCATCATGCTCTAGTGTTGGTCTGTTGCTACACCTCGGCATTCAAGATGCAGAAGTGGCATTTTTAAGCCACGTTAGAGTAAAAGGAATATAGTGACACTACTGGACGGTGGCGGGTGTTGGTAACAACTTATAGGTTACAGTGATGCAGAATTCGAACCCTCACACTACAACACTATGTTCGACATTATCATCTCCCCACTCTATATAGAAATGGGAATAGTACAGATGTAACAGAACAGGTAATCTGGAGATTAACAGTAAGAAGATCGAAAAAATCTTGCAAAAATTTAAAAGATTTGCGCGAAGGATATGATATATTATCTATAAGTCTGTGATCCTGCAATGTGCATATGCTGTACAAAACAGTTGTAGACATACCAAAAAGAAACATCCCGTCCACCAGCGAGGTGATGAAATGCTCTCTGTATCTGGTAACACTGATAGGTATGAAACTTAACCAGTTTTCGTTCGGTTGCTAAGACGAACTGAACGCCGTGATCATTGCTGCTGTGCGCAGTTATTGGTGGTATATAAGCTATGTCCCGTGTGACAAAATTCTGGAGATAAGAACGTTTTGTGAATATGATAATACCTTAATTCCTCAATATACTAATTCGTATTTTATTCATATGAATCACAGGGTAAGTGTGACTTTCGACAGGTACTGTATAATGAACCATACAATATTTACCGACGGCCAACATATAAGCCATTATAACATTATCCACATTCCCGCACCAATCATAATAATCACAAAATTACCGTAATCCCCTCCTCCCTGACCATGAACCTGAAACTGGCAGACCTCTATAGGTGGCGCCACAGGAGGAGGCAGGGTGGGGCGCCTGGAAGCCAGGAGGAGGAAGGTGGGTGAGGTAGGGGCAATAGTGGTCTGTTGGTGGGAGAGGGGGTTTCTACAGGAAACGAGTGATGGGGTTGGGGAGAGTGGACTGTGGCAGGAAACAAGGATGGGATAGATAAATGATACGCCGGTGACATAGTGCCAATTCAGGTATAGTTTAACGTTGATTATGGAATTTGATAGTAAGGCCGTTAAACGTTATGCGACTTTGGCACGTTGCGCAGTCTACCAGCATGTTTTGTTGTGTCGTATACAGGACGACCTACTCCCCACGGGGCGGCACATCACACAAACCCTGCATTGTTAGTGTATATTGACGCTTATGTCATCGCATGGTGATACATGTAGAATGTTTGCCTGATGTCACATCTGTTGTCATAGCGATTGGGAGCTATTCTTATTGAGTTTGCGTAGTAACATCATGGATGACGACTGTGCTATCGAAAGCAGAGGAGGGGGAGGAAGGAATTATCTCTTGCCACAATAAATAATAGTTAACAGTAGTGATTCGTGCCTATGGTTTTCGTTATTATCTGTATGGCACCGACGTAAATAAAAACGTTATTCACTAGGGGGTGATGTACTGGGTCCCAGAACATAGGTGGCGAAACTGGGTTGGACTAATAGGTGGGTAGTAAGATGCCTTAACAGCTGCACATGCTCTTTATGTCGGATTAGTGTTAACTCCATACTAATAGAATAAATCATGTTTGAAGGACGTGGAACTGTTATGAAATCTGCTTCACAACCTCCGTATCCAGTTCACTGTCTGCCTTTCCCTCATCCCGACAACTGCGTGCACTCAGACACGGGAACTGATGGGGAGGGGAGATTGCCGTAATGACTGCTACACCATGATCAGCGGATCACATGTTTATACATCAACGACGGGGGTTCACCTGTTTTCTTTAATGGATTGCAACATACACCTTTACTCGGCCAAGACAACAGCTCGCTCCATGTTCGGACATTACTGAGATTGTGTGTAAGTAGTTGCTTTCCGTGAACAGGGCAATGGTCCCCGTATTTATCTTTATCTTGTCAGTTTCATACAATGTGAATGTTATTCGGTTGTTTAGCATAAAACACACTGCAGATAAAATGTGTGTTTGTATTTAATACAAGTGAATTTTGTAACTAATGGCATAGTTGATGTACTATGCACGTGCTCAGACTGGATAACTGCAGACATTAACAACCTTGTTCCACCATTATTGGCTCAAGGATTTGTGAAGGAATGCTTGGGACATTGGACAGTTTCTGAATATGAACCTAAATATAACTAATAACCACTGGCAATGTGTAAAATCAACAGCCAAACACAGCATACAGAAAACGATAACATCAAACCTGGGTTAAGTAAATCCACATTTATTTTACATCGGTGCCATACAGATATTAATGAGAATCATGGGGACCATCATTACTGTCAGACATGTCATATTAACTGGCAATAAAGGAAAAAGCTACATAGGTCTATCCCTACTCTGTTTGCGATATCAGTCGTCATCCATAATGATACTGCGTAATAGGCTACAAGAGCAATTCCCAATCACTACGACAACAGCTGTAACATCTGACAAACTGTAGGGACGTGTCATATTTTTGCACATTAACAAAGTCACCATACTCATAATAGAGTGGTACTGAGCCACCCAGTGGGAAGTGTGTCGTGAATTATTGCAAACCATGAGGGTCAATTACAACACGTGGCAACGTCAGCATAACGTTTCATGGTCTGACTGTAAAATTCCATGTTCTCCATGAAACAATGATTTGCCCCAGTCATCACCTTGTAGTCTGTCCCTCCCACTGTAGCTTCTGTCTTCTTCAAAAGTCCACCGTCCCCTACCCCATCATCTCTCTCCTATAGCCCCCAGTTCGACCCTTCCTCACCCCCTTCCTCCTCCTGCCTCCCAGGTCCCCCACCCTCACCCTGCCGCCTCCTGTAGCGCCACCTCCTGTATGTAGTGAACTTGCGTCGATTTCAGAGGTCTGCCAATGTCAGGCTTACGGTCGGGAGGTTGGGTTTCACGATAATTTTCTGTTCATTGATTTTTTTTTTCTGGCCTATCAACCATTGGGGCCGAAGCCCCTGGTTATTAAGGCCGGATATATATATATATATATATATATATATATATATATATATATATATATATATATATATATATATATTTATATAAATTTAAACATATATACATATATATAAACATACACACACACACACACACACACACACACACACACACACACACACACACACTTCCATGCATACATACAGACACACTTTCATGCAAACGTACATATATATATAATCATTTTAATTTTATTTATTTTTTTGTATTTTTATTTTTTTAATTTTTTTCTTGGTTTTATATTTTTTATACCTTATATTATAAAGGAAAACTAATCTAAAGACCCTAAAACTAATCACCTAACAGACAAATCGCTAACCTATACTAAATCCTACAGAGACAAATAGCTAGACCTACACTAATGGTAAAAATACCTCGACTAACAGAACACCATCGACTGCAGATATGTAATGCCTTTCTACATGACATACCTGCAGTCATCACCTGGTGACTGTCAGTCGAGGCACAACCTAATATAGGGGACATCAATATATGAAAGGGAACCAGACAAGTCAGGAACATTTCCATATACGTCAGCTGTCGGCCCTAATTAGAATAACTTAAGCAAGATGGTATACTGTATTTACATAATTTGTATAAAAAGTGAAGAACCTTGGCCAACAGACCACCTTCGACTGCAAGTGCCCAATACCTTTCTATATTGAACACTTACACTCATCAGCTGGTGACTGTTAGTCGAGGAACGGGGTTTAATGTAGGGGACATCAGTATTAGAAATAGATCAGTGGGTGGAGGAACTATTTCGAATACGTCAACTGTCAACCCTAATTAACAGTACTATATATACATATTTACAGGTGATAAAAACTATAACCACACAGTAAAAAAGTCACATCACTCTGATCAGTCCGGTCTCTCTCAGGAAAGCCATCAATTTATCAGTCATAACAATGTCCCCATCACCCAGGATGGTGGAAATGGTGAAGGGGACGTCTGCTGCACCGCAGTAATTTATAAGTGAAGCACGTTCATGAATAAATCGCCGACAGCGCAGGATGATATGACTGATAGATAACACCGCATCACAGATGTCACAGTGCGGTGGGAAGCGTCTTTCCATATATGGTTTCATGTGAGTTAAAATGGTGGCATTGAGCCGTAGCCGTACTAATACTTTTACCTCAAGGCTACTAGGGCGGTTGGCGGTGTCCCAGTCGCCTAGGTGCTGCTTACTATCTATCTATATACCTAGGCTGCTTCCCCCAAGGAAAGGGAGGTAGCCAAGACAGGACGACACACTCTCCATTTACTCATCCATTCTAACACATTCATTCGCATCCTAGCCCCAAAGGGGAGAACGGACAGATCCTCACCGCACCACACCGCACAAGGGTCAACTGCGCAATGCAATCAGTGACATCCACAGCAGGGCCCGACAGCAGAACTGGTTTACCCCTGCCACATCATAACAGACCCATCCCCTTACCCGCACCTGACCTGACTAGCTGATCATACCAAATGCGGGAGAATGTCCCCTCAGGGCTGTGTCATCACTTATTCATTCACAATTTCTCTCCATTTATTTCTGTCACGCACAGCCACCCTTCCTTGCTCAACAGACATCCCTCTCGCATCCAGCGCTCTCTTCACACTGTCCATCCATCCTATTCGTGGTCTTCCTCTCAGCCTTACATCTCTCACATCAGATCTAGTTATCTTTTTCAACAATCGCTTATTACAAGTTGGAATATTTAGTCTGGTCCACTGACCTTGCCACAGAAGATTTATTGATTTCTTTCCAAGAGATAGACTCGACCGTAGTTTACGAGGAACGTCCCACGTCTCCTCGAGCTCTACAGCCGACTTAGCAAGTAAGTCAGCCTGCTCATTGCTGTAGATACGACAATGACCAGGAACCCAGATCAGCGTGAATGACTTGTTGCATGAATGCAACTTATTAACTTATTAATGTGGCCCTGGATCTCGTGAGAGTCCGTAGTACAAAATGCAATTGCCTGAAGGGCTGATTTTGAATCTGAAAGTATGACAAATGAGTCATGCCTAGAATTGAGAGCATAGTCTATGGCTTTGTCAATAGCAAAAAGTTCGGAGGTAAACACAGATGTATGAGTCGGCAACCGATACCTAAGTGCACATTCAGTCGACCACACACTTGCACCCACACATTCACTCGACTTGGAGCCATTGTACAATTGATGGAACCCCAAGTGACGAACAATGATGTTACGGAACAAGTGGTGCTGGGAGCCATGAGACATCCACTGTAAAGCCAGGTGGCTCCCAAGGCGCTATATTTTTAAACACCAACTTGTCGCAGTCACTGGGGTCCACACCAAGCTCGTGAGTCAATAAGTGGAGGCGAACGGCAAGTGGCCGACGCACCCCCCGCAGAAGGTGGTGATATTGATGCAGTGGGGTACAGGCCACATTGCCGATATTACTTTTCCTAAATGTCCTTATGCCATAGGACAAGGCCAGGTGGTCACGGTGAATACGAAGGGGAGGCACATTCGCCTCCACTTCCATACGAGCCACACGGGTACACCGGACAGCTCCAAGACACATTCGCAAACATTTATTCTGTAGCACATCCAATCCTTTCAGCATGACATCGGATGCCGAGCCATACACCTGTGCGCCATAGTCTACCTTTGATCGAATAAAGGACTTATACACCATTAATAAAGATTTTCTGTCGGCACCCCAGGTAGTACCCGCTAGGTACTTGAGGACTTTAACGGTTTATCACAACGAGCAAGCAAAGTATTAACGTGAAGTTTAAAATTCATTCTACGATCAAAATGTATTCCTAAAAATTTTACAGAATTTTGAAAAGGTACCGCCTGATTATCCAAAGTTAAGCACAAATCAGGTATGTTATGATTAGTGAAGACTATAGCGGCACACTTATGGATGGAAAACTTAAGTCCCCACTGCAAGGCCCATTGGTGGACAGAGTCAAGGGCTGCTTGAATCCGCCCAGCCGAAAATTGTGCGTTACGGGAAGAGTGCCATATTGCACAATCGTCAGCGTAGAGCTAGTATTTAAGATTCCTCGGGATGGGAGCTGATGACAGAATATCATTGATCATAATACTAAATAAAGTAGGACTAAGCACACGTCCCTATAGCACCCCGTTTTCCTGGATAAATATATCCGATGTTACGTTATGGGGCAATCTGACAGAGAAAGCTCTGTCCCTTAAGAAATTTGAAATAAAAGTAGGCAAATTTCCTCTTAAACCATAAGCATAGAGCTTCATTAGTATACCATGTCGCCATGTCATGTCATAGGCTTTATGGATGTCCAAGAACACCCCTATCATGAATTCTTTATTGGCAAATGCCTCTGCAATACAATGCTCCAAATTCATTAAATGATCTAGTGAATTTCTGTATTTACGGAAGCCACATTGTTGATCATTTAACAAATTCTTCAACTCTAAAACAAAAAGAAGCCTATTGTTTACCATACATTCCATGACCTTACATAGACAAGAAGTCAACACAATAGGACGAAATGAAGTGGGATTCATAAGACGACCAGCCTCTTTGGGTATCGGTATGACGTGCGCAAAGTGCCATGAGTTTGGGAACGTTCGAGACGCCCAAATCTCATTGTACAATGCTAACATCTTAATCAGGTTGTCCTGATTAAGATGCTGGATCATACCGTACGTGATGGTGTCTGGTCCAGGGCTGGTGTCTTTATAGGATTTAATGGCAAGGAGCAGTTCATCTAGCATAAACTCTTGGTTGTATGGGGAGTCTACGTCTTCTGTGGCAAAGTCTAATATCTGTAGCTCAGCCGTGTGTTTATGGTGTTGAAAACGCGGGTCATAATTGGCTGAGCTACTTACTTGAGAAAAACATCTGGCGAGGATGTTAGCAACGTCAACGGGCTCGTCATAGGTGGTGTTATTCACATGCAGGGTGGTCACAGGGAAGTATGGGCGTTTATTATTTAATATTCTTATATTGGACCAGACTTTATGTAATGGTGTTGTACGAGTCACCGTGGACACAAAGGACCGTCAGGAGTCACGTTTAGCCCTTCTTATTATTCTCCTTGCCTCAGCTCGTGCCTGTTTGTATGCAATAAAATTTTTCTCAGTGGGCTGACTATCAAAAATCCTGTATCTCCTATTGCGTTTTCTTAATGCTTGTTGGCAATCTGGCGTCCACCAATGTGCTCTATGCTTCGCATGAACTGTAGAAGTCTTGGGAATAGCAGCCTCAGCTGCATGTAATATGGATTGGGTTATATTTTCGACCTTAACATCCATTGTCTCCCCAGGTATATATAAATTGGCGATCCTTGAGAAGGATCCCCAATCTGCTTTCTTATAGTAATATTTTGGAGGTGGAGGGTCCGAAACGATGTCACGTGTATAAGAAAGACAGATGGGTAAGTGATCACTTCCCAAGGAGTCGTCATAAGGATTCCATAAAAAATCTTCATGTATACCAGGGGAGGCCAAAGATAAGTCAATCGCCGAAAAGTTACTAGTACGATCATCTACACAAGTCGCTCTACCATCATTCAGAAGACAGAGGTTGGACTGTAGTATTAGGTCGGCTACTTGCTCCCCACGACCATCAATCCTCAAGCTACCCCATTAATAGTGATGGGCGTTAAAATTGCCCAACACTAACTTATTCTCAGGGAGATGTTCAACTAGTGAATTTAAAGCATCACTATCAATGAGGCCATGTGGAGGACAGTACAGAGAGCAAATAGACAGATACGTGTTATTAAATTTTACTCTGCACGCAACCACTTCCAGAGTAGAATTTAGAATTACTTCCATTTGTGAGTGTGATTTGTGTGTGTATATGGCTACTCCGTGACCTTCATATCTTCTATACGGGTGGTAGTGTTTTAACTGTGGATGATCCGGATGATCCTCCAGGCGCGTCTCCTGTAAACAAACAACATGTGGCCTGTGTATAGAAAGCAAGATTGCTATATCTTGTAATTTATTCCCAATACCTCTACAATTCCACTGTAATATAGTGAATGCGGTGGTTTAAGATTTATGTTGAGGGCCAGTGTGCTTTGTCTTTTTCTGTTGCCCGCCGGGCAGGTGAGTGACTACCGGGGGACCTATCCCGGTGCTTGTTCACAGAAACCTCCATATTGTCGTCAGTTACAAGGTTCCCTGACTCCCCTGAGGAAGAGCTAACCTTCCTCTCCCCCACTGGAGTGGGAACTGGAAGAACATGAGGACGAGACTGTTTTGTGAGGGTGGTCATGTTACTTTTACTAGACTTGTCTGGCTTCGCTTTAGGCCATACTGATGGAGAGGCAGCAGCAGCCTGAGAATAGGTTGAAACCTTAGGGATGTCAGTGAGAGAGTTGGAGCAGACGGGAGACCGAGATAGAGGGGTACTGTGAGTGGCAGAACGGAGAAGGACAAGATCAGTCTGCGTCTCTATAGAGCACATCAGAGGACGGGACATTACCGCCGAAGCATAGGACCTATTCAGCGTGGGAGTTGGATGCAATTCCTTCACCTTTTTCCTAGCTTCGTAGAAGGAATGCCCTCCATTGCCTTCACTGTGCAGACCTCCTTCTCCTCCTTCCACTTGGGACTATCCCTAGAGGAAGTGGAGTGAGCGCCCTTGCAGTGGAAACAACAGACCGTCTCAGATATGCAATGTTCGGCATCATGACCTTGGCTTGCACACTTGCCACACACTGGCTGGGAAGCCCGACAAGTCTTGGAACCATGCCCATACAACTGGCATTTCAAGCAACGGAAAGGGTTGGGAATGTATGGCCGCACATGAACAATTTCATAACCGATTTTTACTTGGCTAGGCAGTTACACTTTACCAAAAGTCAAAATGATAGTCGCACTCTTTGTCCTGACACCTTCCAAATATCTTGTTATGAATTTGGCATCAATGACATCTTGTTGAGCGAGTTCCTCTACGATCTCTTCCTCACTCATCACCATGAGATCCCTGCAAGTGATAACCCCCTTGCGGGAATTCATGGATGTTGGGATCTTGGCTTCGACATCATAGCAGTGAAACTTGCGCAACTTCAACAAGTTCTTTACTTGAGATGAGGTACAAGTCTTAATGAGGAGGTCTCCGTTTCCAAGTTTTTTTTTACTTGTTCCACCTCCCCAGCACAGCCATCAATGACCTTCTTGATCATGAAGGGATTGAGACTGCTCAAGGGAGTGGAACCTAGAGCAGTGATAATTACAAACTCGGCATTATTTATAGGGATGTCACGGGGCAAATGCGTCTGGGGCCGTTCTGTCTGGGGGCTGTCAGTCCGTGTAGTAGTCGGGGGTCGGTCAGGACTACCTCCCCCCCTGATGGGGGGGTGGCAGTAGGGGCGTCCTCCATAGTACCACTCCCCCCTAGCGGGGGAAGTGGGAAGAAGGAGAAAAGACGATCAAGGGACAAACAACCGGGGACCATACACATAAGTCTGAGGTTGCCCTCTCAAACCACTCCAGGGAGGCCCGACCTTGTTTATTCACGCCCCAGAGCGATCAGTGGGGGGGACCCTCCGTGGGCGATAAGCAAAGGTAAACTCAGTTTATTAGAACAGACACCTACTGTTCCAAACTAATAGGGAGGGGAGGAAAGTTAGAAACTAACTAGCCTAAAGTCACCAGAAGGGTGAAAAAAAAAACTAATGCCGGTGAGGCAGCCCTGAAAACTAGAGAAGAGCTCAACGAAAAACACGTCTACACTCCTCACGACCATGTATCAAAGTCCGTTCATCGATAGTTTTAGGGAAGCTTATAACTATGACTTATATGATAAATTGTTAACTTCTGCATGGTTCATTACTCGAAACTAAGCCATTCATGAAATCCGTGGCATTCATGATAACTGCCACTATGTAGAGGATGTACTATGTGACATAATTTTAAAAATATGATCATGATCATGACATGCAATTATCAGTATATTTTCTGAGGGAACATTTCTTATATATTATCACCCATAACTGCGCACAGCGGCAATGATCACAGTGTTCGGTTCGCCCTAGCAACCGAACGAAACCTGAAGTTCTGTACCATCACGATCCAAAGTTTCTTTACCCCCCTGAGTGGAGGAAGGTCGAAGCCAATGTTGAAGAAATGACAGGCCACCGAACACAGGCCAGTTCTTGATGGAGGGGTTCACTAACCTGAAGCTTAGGATAATAAGAATCACCCGGATGAAACACACGAGCCTATTAATGAATCACGGTATCATGAACCATTATTAGTCTTGTATACTGGCAGTGTCCGATCATTTGGTCTTGCTACAACCTTGGCTTCGACCTTCTTCCACTCAGGGGGGGTAAAGAAACTTTGGATCGTGATAGTACATATCAGTGATAACCAGATGCAGAGAGCATTACACCACCTCACTGGTGAATGGGGTGTTCTGTTTGATATGTCCGCAACTGTACATACCTAAAGTATAAAAGCATTTCATCATATAACTCCTTAGAAGTTAAAATAATGCTCTGGCCAGTGACAGGGCATTGTAAATATAGTTGAGTAGTGAGGCTATATGCTATAGAGTGGGGGTGTGGTGGAAGGTAGGATGACTGGGTACCCTGGAGATTTATTGAAGGGTTGGATAGCAGGTCACTGGTAAACCTTCCTCACACTCCCTAGGGGCACCATCTGCTAACCACTCCCATACTTCACCTAGCGCTGTTCCTTGATGTATATATGTACAGTTCTGAGCAGATGAAGGGGAAACGCTATCTCAGCCGTGGTACACACGTGGTGGGTTGCTTCTAGCAGACAGGTTACTATTCTTGAGAGGGGGAGAGGACGCAGGGAAGGGTAGGGAGGGGTGATAGTGGGTGTGGTGACCGTGGTTGGGCAGAGGTGGCGAACTCAGAGAAGGTGGGGGGAAGAGGAGGAGGGGGAAGGGAGTGATAATAGTTACCATATCAGCATAACCTACTGCAAATGAATGATATTGGCCTGATGTCAAGTTGTTGTTTGAGTAAGCTCTGTAAATCCGGTAGCCATATGTATAAACACAATATGCAAATTTGATGACTCATACCCGTTGAATAAGGCAGTGGTCGTGGCCTGGTGGGAAAAAGAAGGGGGTCAGGAGGTGGGGTGACTGTAAGGTTGCTAACATGGTAAATTAGTGATGATAATTTATGTCGGATCTGACATTCTTTCAGCCTCATTGAATTCTGTAAAACCTTTATAATTATACAAGGTAATGCCAGTAACTGTGACGTAATTAATAGCTCATTTTCACATGAGACAAGTTCGCAAGGTAAGGTTTCCCACTTTGAACCGAGATGCTAATGGTGCTGCCAACTTTACGAGTAGCATATCAGCTGCATTCATCATGGAGAGAAGAATTGACCGTGTAGCACAACAAGGTGGCATCACTGGGATGCAGGACAGTGGGATGTCTGTTTGCACCATAGCCACCAACATGGAAATATCCTTGGGAACAGTTTTGAGGTGGATCCATAATAAGCAATGAGATGAAGATACTACACATGATGAATTACTTATAATTGTATGGACAGTTTTTGGGTGCTAGCCTGAAGTAATGTTAGAGTTGTTACAAAAGTGTTCCATAGGTGGGAGGAGAGTGGTAATCTGGATAACCTGCCTCTTGGAAGACCTCCACGCTGCACTATTCCTGCTCTGGACCAGGATATTGTATCCACAGCACAGCAAAACTCACTCACAAATGCAGTAGCCATCTGCAATGCCCTAAACCTTGACGTCAGTGAGTGGACAGTGAGGCGGTGTCTGCATGCAGCGGGGATAGCGTACATCACCGAACACCATCAGCCAAGGAAAGGCTTACCCAACAGCACCACGAAGGAAGGTTGCAGTGTACTCAGCAATACACTGGTAAGGAGGAAGAGTGTTGGGGCCTCGTCATCTGGACAGATGAAAAGACGTTCAAATCTACTTCCCACGACAGCCTCCACTGCAGAAGGTGCAACATTTTGTTCTTGGTAAATACTCATTCAAATATGCAGTCCTTCTGACGAACGAAATTAATGATTACAGTATATGAAATTTATATTAATGATGACAATATAAAAAGTAATCCAGACTATATATTCCCACAGCTATGAACAGCAAAACATCTACGAGGAGGCAAGGAGTGGCCACCAGACTGTCAACATATGGGGTTGGGAAAGCCTTCATGGAATGGGAGATATCCACCACATAGACGGCCTATTCAATGATAGAAATTATATTGATACATGGAATGATTTCTTCTATCACCTTTTTCAACAACAGACACCATCCTGGTCCCGTTTAGTTTGTGCACGACTGCTGCCCTGTTCACCAAGCTCCAGTTGTTCATCACTAGTTCCAGCGTCATCCCCAGTTTGTGTTACTCCCCTGGCCAAGCAAGGGAGCTGATTGTAATCCAGTAGTAAATATCTGGGGATCAATTATGAACACCTGGGAGCCTGGCTGAAAGTGCACAAAGCAGGAACTCACGAACCACACCAGTGAGGTTTGGGAGTCATTTCGAGCTCAGCCTGACCTCGCTCGATGCCATATCGCAAACATGCCTGCCAAACTTCAGGTTGTTATTGAGAAGGCGAGAGGATGGACTGGATACTGAAGTTGTAAATATTTACTATGCAGTCTTCAGATGTTATATGATTTGCTTGCTACCTCCAGTTCCATACCACATCCTTTAGATATAAAAGGTGTAATATTACATGATGTGTATGTGCCCTCTAGGCTTGGTCTCCTGTATTGCTCTAATATTATCATTTTTTTCCGATGCTTTTAGACTCCACTGACGAGTGTGGCCGTGACGAATGGAGTAGACAATGTTTCATTGTCTTTATACCTTTATATTGTGTAACTAAAAGTTAATTATACCCTTTTTATACAAGCAATGCATATTGCTGCATTGTTCTTTACACAGTTGGCTATGAGTGATGGGTCTTTCCCTCTTTTAAACATGAAAAGGTGTGTCCATATCACTTGGGGTGAATTATATTGAATAATACTGTCCATTATCAGAAATATACATTAAAGTATTTGCTAATTAACATGTTAAAACATAAGAATAATGTCAGTTATTGCAAATATAATAATATAACCATTGGAGTTCCCAATCATATGAAGTGGTAACAATTAACAACAGATCATTGGTTGTTTCAACATAACTCAGGCATGTTTCTGCACAAATATGATTATATTATACCATCAATTGTTTGTTCACTGTTGATGACAAACGAGTGCAAAACACTGATGTACTTACACTCAGCAAACCTGTTACATGCAAACATACTTACTCATATGCACAAATAGTCACACACAGACATACTCACATGCACAGTAACGCACATGTAAGAAACTTCTTCATTGGGGCTTTATGGCCATCACCCACTAGAGGGGCATTCAGCCAAAAAAAAAAAAAAGTTTCAAAGTTGTTTGAAAACCAAAAACTGGCAGGAGACTAGACGGCCGATCTGGGGGGCCAAGCATTTAGGAAGTATAGAATAGAAGGCACAAAGATTGGTGAACTGTACCATTTCCTTCCTGACAATCAGGCTTGATGGAACCCCCTCACCCAGGTCGTCCTGGGTTGGGAAGGTGGAATTTCCGATCTGGTGCGACCAGAGTGCTGAAAATCGGGAGGCGTTGATATACAGGCACATCCAACTGATCCCTGAAGGGCTTGAGTGCAGGGCAAAACTGGCTGCCTTCCGCACCTTGTGGAGGAGAGAACCCAGTGATGTCCACCTCAACCAAGGAATTGGTCGACGCCTCCTTGGCCATAGAAATGGAGTCAGAAGAGTTCTGCCCCTCCATATGTAGAGACAACTGATGGTGGTTGGCAGGTTTGAGAGTCTGCAGGTCATGGCCTTTTCTAGAGCCGGGTCATTTTCCTGGGGGCAGTTGCTCTGATTCAGTGGGCTTTCCAGCTGCAGCCACTTCCGTGGTGTCTGGTGGGGGGCAGTATGCTGTGGCTTTCAAGCCTGACACTTTCAATGACAGGCAGCAGAATGTATGTCATTGGTGATGCACTCAGGGATGGCACAGCGAGGCAGCCCATTCTCCTCAAAAGATCTTAGGGAAAAGAACTTGGAATGCCCCCTTGTCACTCCACAAAAAATGCCTTTGCCGTCACGATGCATATCTCAGTGATGGAGCTAACTTCTCCAGGAGTACCAGGCTTGGTGTTGCTGGGCAGGGTGACGCTGTCGTGCATGGGCAGAACCCTGCATGGCCGTGTCTCCTGGCTCAGTAACATCCCATGGCTCAGGTCCCTTAGGAATCCCAAAGATGGAAAAGACCATCACTTCACCATCAACGAGGGATCACTGGAGGTGTCATGGACTGGGTGCAGCTATAGCCTGTGGTGCACGAAAACATCAGCGCCAGTGTCATGGCCCTTGATTGATCTGTACCCCGCCATACAATTGGACCAAACCACGGTTCTTCGAATTGGCAATGTTGGCATGTTGACTGGAAAAAGTTCCCCTCAACGGGTTGAAAGCAAGAGAGCATGTAGACACATCTGACCTCTGGGGCGGCTGGTCATGAACTCGCCTGAAGTCAACTGATAGCTGCATGCTAAAAGTCATATTACTATATCACATTTGTTGTAGGTGGACTGCATCATACTCTAATAAGTTGAATGACTGGGCACTTCAAGATATCTTAATAAATGGCAAACAGAATTGAAAAATCGTGTCTTTCCAAATGGTAACTCCTACTTTCCACCCTACTCATGTCTAACACCCCTCCCTACATGTCTACCGCTTCCGCCTTTTCGACCTTCGCAGACCATTTAGATACAGTTCATATATAATGTGCTCAGGCTAGAATGGTGTTTCTCTTTGATCTCATCCGATTCTCCATGAAACTGAAAGAACCTAATATCCTACACATTATCACATATTTACCATTGTTAGCAACCTAACTATCACCCCACAGCCTGACCACCCTCCTCTCCCTACCAGTCCATGACCACTACCTTATTCAATGAATATGAGTCGTTAATTATTGCAAATTGTGCTTATAGATATGGCTCACGAAATTACAGAGCTTACACAAACAACTCGACATTAGCCCAATATCATTCACGTGCATAGGTACTGCTGATATGGTAACTATTATCACTCCCCTCCCCCTCCTCCTCCTCCCCCCACCATCTCTGAGTTTGCCACCTCTGCCCACCCTCTTCTCAATGGTCACCACCCCCACTATCACCCCCCCTGCCCTCCCCTGCATTTTCTTCCCCTCTCATGGCTAGTGACCTGTCAGCCAGAAGTGACCCACCGTGTGTGTACCAGGACTGAGATAGCATTTGCCCTTCATCTGCTCAGAACTACAGTATTTCACTCACTTGATCATAATATTTAAATGTATATTAATGCCCTCCCTGCTCATCGCCTCATATGAGGCGGTATGCAAGCCTCCCCTTGCTGTGCTGATCACCGCATATTAGGTGGTGTGTCTCCAAGCTATAATTTCAAGCATGAGTAAGCGTCAGCGGTTTCCCTGGGAACATTGAGTCTCCCTCTATGGCATCAGAGCTGTTGCTAATCCCTGCCACGCCGCAGTTGCCAAATACCACATATTTAGTAATTCAGATATGCAGGCCACCTCTGGCCAGGCTGATCACCTCATATGAGAAGATGGGTCTCCGTGCCATAATTTCAAGCACGAGGAAACATCAGTTGTTTCCATGGGAACGTTGAGTCTCCCTCTATGCCATCAGAGCTGTTGCCAATCCCTGCCACACTACAGTTGCCAAATACCGCATATTTACTAATTCAGTTCTCGTTTGTAGCCCAGCAATGGCAGATTCATACCTGTCTACCTCCCACGCTGCTGGCAACTTATTGCCGCCCTCGCACCCACCCAAGAGACGTAAATTACAAAAAGACAAGAGTGATGAAGAGTTCGAGCTGAGAATCACTTGATCTGATGACAAAAATAACACTTAATATAAAAAAAAAGTAAAAAAAATAATGACTCAGGGAAGGTAATATGGTTGATAGGAAGTAGCGCAGCGGGGGTTAAATACATGTTAGTTAATGTTATATATAATTTCATCGTTATAAGCTAATTCATGAAAATCCCTCTTGATGGACCAACACAGTACAGGGTGAGAACAGAAAGAATTGTATCCTTATCCTTTTGACAAATATTTTAGTCAAAGAATTGTTATGAATTCAAAATTCGAGGCCTCACCAGCAAGAATTTAGTGTGGACGTGACCTTAGTTCTGGCTTGTGAATGATGTACTGGTAAGGAATAGATGCTGCTGAGTTTACGATATAGGATCTTTAGTGTGAACGTTTCAGATTAAATGACTCTTATGTGTTGTTTTATCTGTTCATTTCAATGCAATTTCCATAGGAGAGTTAGATATCTAATGTATAGTCATCATTAACAGTCCTGTCGCCTCTCCTACCTCTCTCTGCATGGACTTTGACATCTCACTGTGGCGAATCCGATGCAAACAATGCTGATGGCATTGATCTGTGGCCAAATGAAGTCATCATTGACGGTTGCTGTGGATTCATCACACTGATTTTTCAAAGTTCATGCGGGGAAAAGTATGAGAAGCGACAAGTCTTTTGATGCCAACTGTATCCTGATCAGTAACTTACCGTATATTTAAAATGTTGGCATAACTTAGTTCCTCTTTAATTCCCCTAAAATGGAGTACAAGAAATCCTTCTGAAGCCAGCGAAAGTACGGATTTAGTTACATCAGCTGCACGAAGATGAAACGATTGTGCCTTTAGCAGCGACAATGTTCGGCGGAGCTTTTGGGCTTGTAAGAACTGCTACTTAAAGAATCTAAAGAAAAAGAAAATCGGTGTAATTTTTGCATAGAATACTACTGGATACATGAATGAGATCTATAAAAAAAAAATATGGAAAGATATTTTATAACACGAGTGCGGGAGTGCATACTCAGGCAAATAAAACACATTCAGTTTTCCTATTACCGAAGCTCAGGTTCTAATTACAGGCAGCCAAATAAAAGGGATTTAGATTTTTTTCTTTTTGTATCACAAGAAGCCTCTCATGAGGTGAACAGCATACTCTGCGGGTAGAACAACATTGTGTGTTTAAGTATTATCAGTTGTAATAACTATTCGATTATCGTAGCTATATAATTATCATGTTTTTCAGGTACCAAAGAAAAAAAGAGTATAATTCTCTCTCTCTCTCTCTCTCTCTCTCTCTCTCTCAGGCTGAAAGCGACACAGACATATTCCCCCGTGACGACAAAGGACGCCCATGCATGGACTACGCTACGGACATCATCAGTGTGTGGAAGGTTGGTGACAGCCCCTTATTTCTTCTTTTGCAATTTATATCTTCATTGTCTTGTTTGTTCATTACATCGGTATACTTTGCATCAGGAAAATGCAAGAGGATATTGAAGCGTAAGATTCCGTAACGCATCTTCCTGGACGATTCATTTTCACGCGACTCAATATTCCCTTGCCTTCAGGACCGTACCTCACTCCATCTTTGGGGGGGAGGGGGAAGGGGTGTTGGGATGATGATGATGATCATCATCATCATTATTATGAATGAATGATGACTGAATGATGGATAGCAAATATATATGATGATTGACACTGACAATGAAGATGATGATGATGATGATGATGGATGAATAATGAATGGATGATGAATGAATGATGGATAATAACTATATGATGAATGACGATGGCGGTGAGGATAATGATGAAGAACGATGATAATGATAAACGATGAAAAATGATAACGACGCCGGAAATGAAAATGATGATGATGATGATGATGATGATGATGATGATGTCCTCTAATCACCTGCAGGAGATGGAGAAGGTGGCGAAGGCGGGTTTGGCCAAGAACATCGGTGTGTCCAACTTCAACATCAAACAAATGAGGAAGGTCATAGCCAACGCCACTATCCTGCCAGCGGTGCTGCAGGTGATGTTACAATCCTAGACACCGAGGAGAGGGCCATTACACTCACTATAGTCTGTTTGTTTACATCTGAAAGAACTGGGTCACTATCACACCTGCATGGAAAATCAGTAAGTTAGGAATGAGGTACGGATGAGTTGTATTTGCATGATGTTCCAGGACCCTTTGTTACGAGGCAGGCATGAGTCTCCTTGGTTACTAGTGGTCTACCCTTGAGTGTGACTATACTTGGTCACCAACTGAGCTGAAAGATGTTTGGGATCTTTACTATTTGGACTGAGTGCACTATAGGAATTGCAATGGGTTTCATTAGCTGAATTACGTCCATGTGTGTGTAATTCACCGGGTCGGTCAGGATCACTTTGATGGTCGTGATCGTCAGCTTTTACCCTTCCGGAAGGGAGCTGAGAGCTCATATAGTCCGATCTAAGGGCAAGGCTGTGACCTTCACACACGCACACACCCGTCCCCTTGCTCAAGGGGGACAGTAACCACCCACTTCGTCAGTGAAACTTTTCACAACCTGAGCTAGGCGCGAACTCCCGTCCACCAGTTGGCAAGCGAGAGCGTTACCACTGCACCAGCGAGCGGTGTGTGTGTGTGTGTGTGTGTGTGTGTGTTTGTGTGTGTGTTTGTGTGTGTACTTACCTGTGTGTATCTACAGGTTGAGCTGAACTTGTACCTCCAGCAGCCTCAAGTACAGGAGTATTGTCGTGAGCAGAACATTGTCATCACCGCCTACGCCCCCTTCGCCTCCCCTGGCAGGTTTAAGTGAGTACCCCCAACCTCTCTCTCTCTCTCTCTCTCTCTCTCTCTCTCAGTGAATGTATCAGTATGAAGGCGAAAGGAAGCTTCACAAATTAATCAGTGTCCTAGCCGGAATTCGATCCAGGGTCCTGCACAAAAGGAGTCGGCAACGTAGGACTTTATGGCGACATAGATAAAGGTGTAAGGATAAGTTTGGCGACACTTCTCTGTTGGCTGAGGCAATGGAACTATTTCTATGGGATATCAGTTTACAGCAGGCAACGAGAGTATGAGAAGCATGGAGATTTTTATTTTTTTGGACAACTAACTTCTTCTCATGGCTATGGCCCATGTGACTATGGGTTTCGTGGGCTTTTATACATCCCATTACATGCGAATTTTATTTCATTTTTCCTGAGCAGTAATTTTAGTTTGACCTTTGCTTTTTTCGTGTAAAATAGAAAAATTCTCAGACAAAACCAGCAAAAACATCCATTTTAAGCTCAATCAAATGCAATGAATTAGGAAGCCGAGTTCAAAATGCGTCACTGTTCAAGATATCTGGACACAAATAATTTAAAAAGAGTGGAGGTCATGGCCTAATACAAAAAGAAATACAATAATAAATGAATAAATAAATAAAATGTACAATAATTATACCCTCCTTGCCGTCAAAACAAGGCCACCTGAATTCTTCATCTTTCTCCCGAACAGCACTGCAGGTAAGTCAGTCAGCTCCCCCTGTGACGGTGACGGAGGGTGTGGGTGGGTGCTGGAGGACCCTGTGGCTCGCCTGGTGGCCGAGAATCACTCCGTCACACCGGCTCAGGTCCTGCTTCGCTTTCTTGTCCAGCAGAACATCGCCACCATCCCTAAATCCGTCAACCCAACACGCATAGCACAGAATTTTGATGTGAGTAATAACAAGGATAGATGGAAAAGATATTAAGTCGTAGTGTTAAGATGGATAGATGGGAGCAAAATGGCAGGGGACAGGGAGACATGGAGGTGATTTGTTTGTGGCCACCCCTTACGGGATTCGGACGTTTCGATATAGAGAGACAGAAACGATGTTGAGCCGTCGTGATGGGATGGATAGATGAAACAGATGCTGAGCCATAGTTCTGCCACTGAGATACGGGAATTAAGTTGCAACAAGAAAATATCCTTCAGGTTACAAAGAATAACCAAAAGAATGCATTTAAAAAAAATTTCCACCTGGGCATTTGGAGGTTTCAAGTAGCTAATGCACTTTTTCGTGACTAGCGCCATAATGAAGTGTTAATCTATTGCTACAACTCAACATTCAAGGTGGAGAGAGGTCCATTTTAGTCCCAGGTTAAATGAAAATACCAAAATGATCCCAATACTAATTTTTTAAAGATAATTATAGTTGTGATTCAAGCTAACAGAGAGGAGATGGATGCACTGATGGGTCGATATAGAGACGCGAGAGATGTCAATTTTAGGCCAAGTTAGAGTGAAAGGAGCACAGTAACACTACTACTAAGAAGGACAATATGGCTCCCACCCTGTTTCTTCAGATATGGGGGTTCAAACTGACGGAGACGGAGATGGAGGCGCTGAAGAGTAGAGACAAAGGCGAGGCAGGACGAAGATTCGGAACGTACTTCTCATCATTTTTCAAATGGTTTGTTGTTATGTCTACTGTCCCGCTTCTCTCTCTCTCTCTCTCTCTCTGTGGGGGGCGCGCTAGCACAGTGGTAGCGCGCTGAGCTTGTGATCGGGAGGTCGCAAGTTCGAGCCTCGCCCGGGCTACCGTTGCCGGGAGAGGTAGCGTCCTCTTGTAACCCCAGCGGGGCTATATGGCCTTAGTTGCCTAGCTCGGGGAATTCTTTTCTCCATTTCTCTGTCTCTCTCTCTCTGTATATTTACCCTATTTTTTCGTTTATTTTTATATCCACCATTCCTTCTCTTTTCGTCCCTACCTACCTTCCTACTTGTCTACCTATCTCTCATTTACCTTACCTACCTTTCAGTCTATTTTTTTCTTCTTCGTCCCTTATCGACATCGCTCCCTCCCCACCTGCCTGCCTGTCTATCCATACCCACCTCTCACTTGCCTACCCTCCTGGTTTCCTCTTCTCTTATCTTTCTACATTTTGCATCTTAAAGTGAAAATAAGTGTTAGGCTGATGATGATATATATATATATATATATATATATATATATATATATATATATATATATATATATATATATTCTGATTGTCTTTTTATTTACAGGGTAAGTGACCACCCAGAGTATCCTTACTAACGTGGCTTGGGCGCGCGCGCGCGCACACACCCACACCCACACCCACACCCACACACACAATAAAGACTAGGAGACTAGAAGCTGTTGGAAAAAGAAACTCAAGTTGTTGTTGTTGTTGTTGTTGTTACCCAATGCATACCTGGACATGAACCCGGTGGACTGCAGGCTGAATTTGAGTGTTCCTGCAATCCGCCATCCTTTTTTCGGGGACTAATGAGGGAGGTGGGGGACGTACAGTATATCTATAGCAGGCAGCTCCCCCTCCCGGTTATATTGGAGCCACCACGTGAAGGCGTCCCTCTCCCGCAGCCCACAGATGTAATGAGGTGGAATATAATAGGGTGCATTTCTGAGTGGGTTACGTAAAACCTCTTCATTGCCATTTGTTTTGAACATTACACTTTTCTGTCTTCTTGCGTGTCGCCGAAGGAGACTATGTCGATATTAAGACGAGCAAGTAGCACACAATAAAATGTTGAGGTGTAATATCCAAAATAAATCGCTAAGGAAGAGGTGTTAGAGTGCCTCACATGAATTAGAGGGACCTAAACTGCAGAATAAAAAAAAAAAAAACTTCATTATAGTTTTATTTTTTCCATAGTACCAGACGATTTTAATAATGAGAGAGAGAGAGAGAGAGAGAGAGAGTATTTTTTGCACCGCCAGACGATTTTCTTTTAACCCGTTCTGTGCGATGACGTGATTTACTCTTCATTCTTGTTGCCAACAGACGATTATTTTCATCTAAGGGGAGAGTCTTCTATGAAGGGGTTAATGAGGGATATTTCTGACCCTCCTGCAGCTGTGAAAATCTCTCCTAATCCTACCAAATTCGTTATCCGTTGCTGTTGGTTAAAACTGGTCATTGTGGCCGGGCACACCCGTCGACCACAGGTAAGTAATGGATCATAATGTTTGCGTATCTCATCCCTGGCCCTGAGGTGTGAGAGATCCACCAGCCAGCCAACACATGGCCTTGCTTTGACGTACACTTACGTCACGACAAGAACGGCTGTGTCATAGCAATATAAAATTATTAGCCGTAGTGAGGGTGTTGCCATCTTAGCGATTTTGCTGACCTTAGGAATGTTCATTTTCTTTTAGCAACCCCCCTGGGGAGAGAGGGGAAAGAATAGCCTACGTCCTCATTATCCATGCTTGTCATTAGAGGCGACTAAAAGGGGCGTTCTAGTCTCCAATCTTTTTCTCCTTACTGAGCTGTTCTTCCCACATGCCCTACCCCTCTTCTTGATATTTCTGTGTTTCTTCCTGTCCTTTTCCTCCCCCCCCCTTTACTCTTATCAAGTAAGACATTTAGTTTCATGGCATGGATAGTTTAAGGACCTCCCACTGACACTGACCCTTCCTGCCTGTGCTTTAACACCAATGCCGTGTCATTGTCAAAACCACTTCAACACGAGTTTTAATGCCATGTAGCCAATTGTAATTTGGTGCTGGGTCTTCATTATTCCTTTTTTTCCTTCCTCCTTTTAGCAACATATTCATTTCAAGCGACGTGCGAAATTTAGGAATACTATTAATATTCTAAATATACTGGAGATCTGGACTTTTTTTCTGTCTCTTCATGGACCTCTGAACGATTAGCGTAATTTAAGCGCCTTTCGATTTGGCAACTCCAAGCAGTCATTATTACTTATAGTTGCCTATTTAGCGTATTTCTGCTAGATCCCGAAATAGTCACTTCCATTTAGGGGTAATTTTTAATGTTTAGCGACAAGAAATCTAGCGGGATTATACAGATTTTCATAGTTTGACACATATTCTAGAGATTTTCTATTTTTTCTGTAGGATTCTGGATATTATTGTTTTTCGAGACAATCTAAAGTTTTTACGAGCAAGTTAAGCGGTATTCGTGGTTTAGGATTTGGTTACCCTGCAGTGCCTGTCAGCTGTTGCAACAAACTCTCATCCCTTTTCCGTCCAGCTGTCTAAAGCAAGAGTTAACCGTTACTCCCAGTCCTTCATTTATGCAGCAGGTCAACTCTGGAACTGTCTCTCTCTGTCTGTATATCCTACTTCCTATGATCTCCAGTCTTTCAAACGCAGTGTGTCCAGGCATCTCGAAATAAACGGATCTTGACTTTGGCTCACTTTTGTATTGTTTTGTATTGTTTTTGTTTTGCGGGCTCCTGGCCTGTGGTTCCGTCTTTCTTGCATTATATATATATATATATATATATATATATATATATATATATATATATATATATATATATATATATATATATATATATATATTTATATATATATAGTTACGCTGTCCGCATTTCCGTTCCCACGGGTGCAGCCGTTACAGCTGGGCTAGGGGATTATGCAGTATGTATCCGTGTCATTCGCGGAGTTTACATTAGCGAGTGTTACAAGTTCTTTCGTTTCTTTCGTTCCTGCCACTGAGGGCAATTTTATTCCATACCATGCCGAGTATGCATTTGATTATTTTGATTGTCTTGTGTGAGCTACAAGTATATTTAATAATGTTTTGCTTGCATTAGAAGTACCAATTTATTGTAGAGAGAGAGGGGCACGAATTTAAGTTCTTATTAATTAATTTGATTCATGCGTTCGCGCTTGGCTGAACACGAGCCTAGCAGTAGTCCAGTCTCTTCCCAGCCAGCTTTAGTATCGGGTGCTTGTACACTCTCTCTCCCCAGTCATTTTTCTGCCGAGCTGGCGTTTTCATTTAAGTTTATTTTTATTCTTTTGTTGCTGACTGAGGGAAGTAGTTATTTTATTTTGTTTTTGTAACCGTGTTGTCTTTGGAGGGCCAGTTTGGCTCACCGTGGTCCTCTCGCTGCCTTTGTTAACGTTCCCCAACACACGTACATACACACACACACCCCTAACCCCTACACAGTTAATCCCATCTCTTTGCTCAAGGCTAGTGAGAACCATCGTGAGCTATTAACTGCGTTCCCCCTTGGACACGGGTTAAGTAGAAAGTCGTCACCACCGGAAGTAAGTGGGAGGTGTTCCTGTAGACTGTCTCGGGCGGTATTACTTCCGGTAGTGACGATAGTAGGCTAGATCTATAGGTAGGCTGTTCCGTTTTATTATCAAAGTACAGAGTGTTGCGTTCTTAAGTAAGTACTTCCGTTGTGCAGTTTTTCTCTAGTTTGCGGAGTGTCAGTGCCGGGGTCTGCGTTATTTTGCAACGCAGTGGAGGCCGATCATCTAAGGCTGACTTGTTGTCTTTTTGTAATGGCCCCGGGCTGGCGCAAACCGTAACAGTGGCGACCTCGCATCAGGATATCCTAACAGTGCCTTCTTCTTGCTAGGATATCGTTACCTTGGCGTTCTCTGTGCTTTGAGGTGAAGTTGATGTGTTTTGTAGTTTCTCAGTCGGCATTAGTATTTCATTATTTAGTACTGCCATTGATTTGTCGCCATGGAGTCACGCGTGTCTACACCAGATCGCGTACGTGCTGAGTCACCTGTGGATATGGAACCACGAGAGGCACATAGCAAAGGTACTCCCCGTGTGAGCCCTGAGTTTGACTATGGTGCTGAAATGCCTCGTTTCGCTACCCCACTATTACCATCTATGATGCCGCCGAGCCAGTTTAGAGCAGTTCCCCCAGGTATGTCTAGTGCTTTCCCTGGAGTTGTTCATTCCACTCCCATATACCCTGGAGCCTTGTCACCGGAGGCTCAGTTGCAGTTGGAGTTGAAAAAGTTGGAGATGGAAATGCAGCGTGCAAAAGAAGAGAGGGAGATGGAGTTGCAGCGTGAACAAATGCGATTTGAGCTGGAGAAGACTCGCTTGGAGGTGACTGCTAATAGACCTACTTATACCCAAACCTCAGGCCGTGCAGAGGATAGGGAGAGCTGGTTCTCAAGGAGTCTAAAATTAGTGCCAGCATTTGATGAGTTGAAAGTGACAGAATGGTTTGTCAGGTTTGAGAAGAAGGCTAGGGAGTTTGAGTGGCCAAGGCAGCGCTGGGTGGGGTTGGTATCTAATGTGCTGAAGGGAAAAGCCTTGGAAGTGTATAATAGGTTGAGCCCTGAGGATGTAGATGATTATGATGAATTTAAAACAGCCATCCTGAAGGCATATGAACTTAGACCAGAGGCTTATCGGTTGTTGTTCCGTGGTGCTCGGAAAAGGCCTGCTGACACCTATATGGCCTACGCTAGGTATCTGGAGGAGAGGTTAGACGAGTGGTTGCTGAGTGAGAGCGCCACTTCGTATAACGAGGTGCGTGAACTGCTTTTGATGGAACATTTTACCAACATGGCTGACAAAGAAATTGGTGTTAAAATTAGGGAGAAGAGATTTAAGACCTTGAAGGAAGCAGCGACGTGGGCTGATGACCGGGTGTTTGCCTTGCCGAGTATGGGGGTCAAGTATGCTAATTTTCAGTATTCCAGGGAGAGGACTGTGAGTGGCCCTGCCTGGGATAAATCTCCCGTGAATCAGTCCAAGGGAAGTACAGAGGAGAAAAAGAATTCAGGGAGAAAGAGCCCTGTATCCAGTTCGAAGCTAGTTTGTTACTTTTGCAAACAGAGTGGGCACATCAAGCCTAACTGCCCTAAGTGGAAGGCCTCCCAAAATGCCAAACCAGTGGCACTAGTTATAGGTTCGAGTCAGGTGAACGAGAGGAGTTGGGAGAGTGGTAACGGTGAGGGAGAAGTCTGTGGAAAGCTGGAGTGCAGCCGGCTGTGCTCGCTGCCAGCTCAGGCTGAAAAAGTTGCCCAACATGCTACGCCACCTCCGGATGAACTGCCTCAGAAATCGTCCCTAGACTGGTGTAAACCTTTTATGTGTCACGGCACAGTGAAAATTTATGGGATCAGTTATCCAGTTACTGTGGTTCGTGATACCTGTGCACAACAGTCTGTGTGCAGAAACGTGACTGGAGGGCCTGTAAACTCAGGGAAGTATGTGCTGTGTAGAGGCATGAACGCAGATGAATACTATGATTATGTTCATGTGGAACTCGATTGCCCCATTGTTCAGGCTGCAGCTCAAGTAGCTGTTACTGATGTAATGCCAGTAAAGGGGTTGATTTTCTGCTGGGGAACGACCTGGCTGGGGAGAAAGTATTTCCATCTCTTCCCCCACCAGTTGTTGTGGCAGAGAAGTGCTTTGACGCCCCAGAAATTGGTATTGAAGTTGATGCAGAAGTGGAAGCCATGTTCCCGGTCTGTGCAATTACACGATCTATGGCACAGGTTGCAGCCCGGGAGGAAGAACTGGTGAAGTCACAGGTTCTTGGGGTCGACTGTGATGAGGCAGGGCCACCAATGGAGGAACCTAGTGAGCAGAGTGTTGCTGTGGTGGGTGAGGAGAGTGGGAATGCGTGCATGGGTGCCGCCCCACTTCCCACTCAGGACACTAGAGATGGTGCTGAGTGTGTCTGTGTGGAGACTGAACCCAGCCCATCGACTGAATTAGGAGAATTTCAGGACGCTGGGGTCGACTGCGGGGATGCAGGACCACCGTCAAACGCGCCTGAGGAACAGAGTGTCACTGTTGAGGGTAGAGGTGATGATGTTAGTGTGGAGTCTGACATTCCTGCCCCTGTCGAGTGTACTAGAGGTGGCGCTGAGATTGATCGCCCTTCGCAATCCAGTGTCCCGACCAGTTCCTTATCTCAGTCCTCAGTAGAGCTGGCGGGTGTTGGGTCAGCAGAACTGAGGGTGAAGCAACAGGAGGATGTAACATTAAAGCCCTTGTTTGCTCGAGCAGGGGAAGAAAGAAGTATGGAGTGTGGTAAGGAGGAGTTCCTGACTAAAGACAATGTTTTACATCGCCGATGGACGCCCACTGGCGCCACGGTGGATGGAGGAGTGGGTGAGTTAGTGCAGGTGGTGGTGCCTGTGCAGTATAGGGTGCCGTTAATACAGTTAGCACATGAGGGACCTTTAGCCGGTCACTTGGGAAACAGAAAGACAGTGCAGCGCTTAAGGTATAACTTTTGGTGGCCAAGTATGCCGGGACAAGTTGCTGCGTACATCAAGAGCTGTCACACGTGTCAGATAGTGGGCAAGCCTAATCAAGTTCTTCCTGTGGCCCCTTTGACTCCCATTCCTGCAGTTGAACCTCCGTTTACCCGGGTAATCATTGATATCGTGGGCCCTTTACCTCCTACTTCTGCTGGAAACAAGTATTTGTTAACCATAATGGATGTTACCACGCGATACCCAGAGGCTATACCAATCAGAAGCATGCAGGCGAAGTCAGTAGTCAAGCAACTTATCCTGTTCTTTACTCATTTTGGCCTGCCCAAGGAGTTGCAGTCAGACCGTGGAGTAAATTTTACATCTAATTTGTTTAAGCAGACAATGACAGAGTTGGGCATCAAACACATTTTGTCCAGTGCCTACCATCCGCAGTCACAAGGTGCCCTGGAGAGGCATCATCAGACCTTAAAGACAATGCTGCGCACCTTCTGCTATGATAGTGGAAAGGATTGGGACTTAGCGGTACTCTTTGTTATGTTTGCAGTGAGAGAGGTACCAGCTGAGTCGTTAGGGTTTTCACCCAATGAGTTAGTGTTTAGGCACAGAGTTCGTGGTCCCTTGGATGTGGTGCGAGAGGCCTGGAGTAACAACAAATCTGGCAACCAGGAATCCATGCTTGACTATGTCTGCCGCACTCGGGAGAGACTGCATTGCGCTTTAGAGCTTGCCCGTGACCATCTAATCGGGGCTCAAGCGAAAATGAAGGCTCATTACGATAAGGTCAGAAGTCGTGAGTTTAAGCAAGGAGATGAAGTTTTGGCACTGCTGCCCATGCAAGGAAAACCTCTGGCGGCTAGATTCAGTGGTCCTTATATTGTGAAGAAGAGAGTTGGGGAACTTGACTATCTAATTGTTACCCCAGATAGGCGGAAGAGTACTCAGTTGTGCCACATTAATATGTTGAAGCCATACTACCGCCCAGTTGATTCTCATTGTGGGATGACTGCTGATGTCTCTCACCTGGGATGTGAAGGACGGGGAAAGGAGGACGTGGCATCAAAGGAACGTGCTGTGGAGGGAGCTGTTGGTGCCGATGATGTGAGTAGTGGACCAGGGTTACAGCCACAGTCCCTGGAAGGTGACTTTGGAGCGGACGTCGAGGGAACCAGGGATAAGAGCGCTCCTGTAGTTTTGACGATTGGTAGTGAGTTGGAGGAGCAGGAGGAAGTGCTTAGTCGTGGTGAGATGTTACCAGCTGACCTATGGGAGGGCAATGGTTATGCAGCTCTGGTGGAGAAATTGCGACACCTTGATCCAGTAAAGCGAGAAGAGTTGTGCAACAGATTATGGAAACATCCGAAAGTTTTTGGAGATTCACCGGGATTGACAACTTGGGCTACTCATGAGATTGACGTTGGGGATAGTAAGCCTGTAAAATTAGCTCCCTACCGCATCAACCCTATCAGACAGAAAGCTCTCGATAATGAGATCAAGTATATGTTGGACCATGGATTGATTAAGAGGAGTTTCAGTGAGTGGAGTTCACCAGTTATCTTGCAGCCGAAGCCAGATGGGAAGGTTAGGTTGTGTGTGGACTTCCGGAAGGTTAACTCACTGTCTAAGACCGATGCTTATCCCTTGCCTCGGGTCGATGACTCCGTGGACAAGGTGGGAAATGCCACTTATATCACCAAACTTGATTTAGTAAAAGGATACTGGCAGGTCCCGCTGACGGAACGGGCTAAACAAGTGGCTAGCTTTGTTGTCAGTGGTGCAGTATATCAGTGCCAGGTGATGCCTTATGGATTGAAGAATGCTCCAGCCACTTTCCAGAGGCTTATGAATAATGTGGTGGATGGCATACCTAATTGTATCGTTTACATCGATGATGTCATTGTGTATGACACCAAGTGGGAGGAGCACCTTGATCATGTGGAAATGCTCATTAAGCGGTTGGAGGAAGCTGGCTTAGTAGTCAACTTGGACAAGTGCGAGTTCGTACGTGCTAAGGTCCAGTACCTTGGATTTGTTGTAGGACATGGGCAAGTGGCTCCACCTCGGGCTAAGGTGGAAGCCATTTCCAACTTTGCAGCACCCCAGTGTCGCCGTGCCCTCCAGCGATTTTTGGGCATGATCGGCTATTACAGACGATTTATTGGGAATTACTCCACAGTGCTTGCCCCTCTTACTGACTTATTGCGCAAGGATAAGAAGTGGCAGTGGACAGCCGAGTGTGAGCAAGCTTTTACTACTGTTAAGTCTCTGCTGTGCCACCACCCTATATTGCGTGCACCAGATTTTGACAAATCTTTTGTGCTGGCAGTTGATGCTAGCCGAGTAGGGGTAGGAGCAGTGTTGATGCAGCCGGATGAGGGCCAGGTTGAACATCCCATATCATACTTCTCAAAGAAGTTTAATAGAGCCCAGAAGAACTATTCCGTCATAGAGCAGGAGTTATTAGCGATTATCCTGGCCCTGCAACACTTTGCTGTCTACCTGCCCCCTTTTGGCCCTGTGATCAAGATTTATTCAGACCATCATCCCCTGCAGTTTTTGAACAAGTTTAAATTTAAGAACCAGCGTTTGACCCGCTGGAGTTTGCTTTTGCAAGAGTACAATTTAGAAGTTAGGCATATTAAAGGGACTGATAACGTAATTGCTGATTGTTTATCCAGGGAGGGGTCAGGGTCTTGATTCGAAAATTTTGATCCAGGGCTCAAAATTTTCCCTTGGGGAAGGGCGTGTTACGCTGTCCGCATTTCCGTTCCCACGGGTGCAGCCGTTACAGCTGGGCTAGGGGATTATGCAGTATGTATCCGTGTCATTCGCGGAGTTTACATTAGCGAGTGTTACAAGTTCTTTCGTTTCTTTCGTTCCTGCCACTGAGGGCAATTTTATTTCATACCATGCCGAGTATGCATTTGATTATTTTGATTGTCTTGTGTGAGCTACAAGTATATTTAATAATGTTTTGCTTGCATTAGAAGTACCAATTTATTGTAGAGAGAGAGGGGCACGAATTTAAGTTCTTATTAATTAATTTGATTCATGCGTTCGCGCTTGGCTGAACACGAGCCTAGCAGTAGTCCAGTCTCTTCCCAGCCAGCTTTAGTATCGGGTGCTTGTACACTCTCTCTCTCTCCCCAGTCATTTTTCTGCCGAGCTGGCGTTTTCATTTAAGTTTATTTTTATTCTTTTGTTGCTGACTGAGGGAAGTAGTTATTTTATTTTGTTTTTGTAACCGTGTTGTCTTTGGAGGGCCAGTTTGGCTCACCGTGGTCCTCTCGCTGCCTTTGTTAACGTTCCCCAACACACGTACATACACACACACACCCTAACCCCTACACATTTAATCCCATCTCTTTGCTCAAGGCTAGTGAGAACCATCGTGAGCTATTAACTGCGTTCCCCCTTGGACACGGGTTAAGTAGAAAGTCGTCACCACCGGAAGTAAGTGGGAGGTGTTCCTGTAGACTGTCTCGGGCGGTATTACTTCCGGTAGTGACGATAGTAGGCTAGATCTATAGGTAGGCTGTTCCGTTTTATTATCAAAGTACAGAGTGTTGCGTTCTTAAGTAAGTACTTCCGTTGTGCAGTTTTTCTCTAGTTTGCGGAGTGTCAGTGCCGGGGTCTGCGTTATTTTGCAACGCAGTGGAGGCCGATCATCTAAGGCTGACTTGTTGTCTTTTTGTAATGGCCCCGGGCTGGCGCAAACCGTAACAATATATATATATATATATATATATATATATATATATATATAGGTGGGAGCCTCTGTGGTACAGTGATAAAGTGTGCGTTTTCGTACACTGAAGAACGAGGCGCCAGAGTAATGAACTTTGGGAGCATTCTTCAGGCCACGTACTGCATTGGCAGATACAAGGGGTGCTGTGGTTGAACCAGTGTCGCTTACTATAAACTATGCTTGCACCCAGTCAGCTTGCGTGGGCTGATTACACTTGGTTCACAGACTACACACACATCCAAAGCCACTCCAACACTACAGTTACACTTATAAACACTTCTCACCCTACATACAATCTCTACTAGACAGCCTAAGCCACTTGGTAGAGATACATTGGCTGTATCGTTCTCACTTCGGTCGGGATAGGCCGGTCCTGCAGTGGACACACAAACGGCTGATGAGATGAGATGAGATGAGAGATATATAGGTGCGGTGCAGGTGATGTGTTTCCCTCGGCTGTGCATGAATCTCCCCGAACACACAGTTGTCCTCAGGTAACTCCAGTTCGTCTAAACATAGATCATTCTCTCTCTAACAAAAAAACCATGCAAATGTCATGGCGAGTTATGGGGTACGTGCATCGTCCCCCACTGCGGAGGAGTACAGGTGCTGCAACTGAACTGTCTCATCGTCGGGGACTCTAAATTCGATTGTCAACACAAAATCCTGCATGCATAGAGCTGCGCCAAGTAGTTCCCAAGATTATTGTAGTGATAATAGCAGCAATATTATTATTATTATTATTATTATTATTTTATTATTATTATTATTATTGTTATTATTATTATTATTATTATTATTATTATTACTACTACTACTACTACTACTATTACTACTGCCACTAGTATTACTACTACTACTACTAGAAGTAGTAGTAGTTACAGCAGGAGCAGCAGCAGCAGCAGTAATATTGGTAGTAGGAGCAGCAGCAGCATCAAAACTGTTGACTGTGATTGTGATAAGCCGGACCACATCAAAGAAAGGGATAACTCTTCTCAGTTTATTTATTTTTTCCCCGTTCGTTCCCCGAGGCCATTGTATTCAGGATGTTACCTTAAGGACGGGAGAGTGGATGCCCCTCCTGGGACTGGGATGCTCGCAGGTGCATGTTCAGACATCATCATCCTCAACATGAAATAAACAGCCAGATATAAACTTGATGGGTAATGTTACTAACAGCTTCATAAATCTCCTGTCTAAGATCAATGGAAGAGAGCCGTTTGCCGCAGTGGAGGCCGACTCAGAAGCTGGATATCGCTGCGTGGACACCGCCTGCCACTACCTGAACGAGGCGCAGGTGGGGGAAGGGATGCAGAGATGGTTTGCAAGAACAGGCACAAAAGTAAGAGAGGTATTTGTTGTCACTAAGGTAAGAGTTGGGATGTTTATATGTTGTAAAGTGAACATCAACGTTGTTGTCGTTGCTGCTAATGTAAGGAATTTTTCTTTCTCGTTGCTAAGGTAAAAGAAGGCCTATCTTCGTCTCTGATAAGCTTGTGGTGAAGTTGTTTACGTCAATGCAAAGATACTATAGCCTATCCCATCTGCTCTGAGAACAGATGAGCCTTAAGCGTTTGAAAGCTGACAGCTGATTGGTTGTCACAGTGCTTTCATTATTAACGACGAAATTCAAATTATTTTTATCATGAGGGTTACAATAACTCTTTGACGATAAGATTGCCCAAATAAAATATTATATATATTATTACCGTATTGGTATAGATAAGTTTGAAAACGGGGCCTAGACACGTTTGAAATTTTGAATTCTCGGGACAAATCAAAATATGTTCAAGGAAATTTTTAAGGAAAATTGTCATTATTGCCATAGCTTGTAAAATATAACCTAGCAAATATGATTGTGAGAGGGGAGGGGGAGTTAGGCCGCTCGTGGGATGTCCCACTTTACTAAGCAGACAAATATTCGAATTTATCTGAGAGCGTTTTGTTGTCGCATCGGTCTGCATTATGCTTTCTACTTTCGCATGATCAGTAAATTTTCTGTCATTTTGTTAATTATAATATCATAACTGTTGCTAATAATTTCTTATTAACTGGACATTGTTTGATTTGTCAACCTTGCATACTTTTATGTAAATGTTACTGTGTTATGTAGATAATATATAACCTTGTATAACTTTGCATGGATACTGGAAATGTACGTGACTTTATTAGCTGCGCCAGGTCTAGCCACTACCTGAATTTGCTGTGTCTGCATTTTCTGGAAGCTGGGGCAACGAGCACCAGCCAGGGCACGTCTGTGTTAAATCTAGTCAAAGTTAAGTAGAAAACTGACAACGTACTTTGAGCTTACCCATTAAGCCTGCTTCATTATTGGTGGCAGTGGTGAACACGAAAACTAACAGCTCCTTCAAATACTTTACTTAAAATTGCCACCAAGATATGTCCCAAACTGTGCAAAGCTGCCCTGCCACACCTTGTCTTGTGCACAATGCCGTAGTCTTCTTTACTGCCTAGCTGAGCTATACACATAATATGGATTGAACATACATATACTCAATTCTTCCCAGGGCTTCATTGTTTGAATGATTAATTGCATAGTGTCAAACTTAAATGAAATCAACTTAATATTTGTGCTTTATTCCAGGACTGTACAATACCATAAAACATACATAGGTATTCTAGAGGTTAAATGAAAATCATATGCTAGAGGCTGAAGGAAATGTGGTGGCAAAATTCTCTCTCAAGAATGCCAGCCAGCAAGGTATGACCAGAAGCTACCACACACACACACACACACACACACACACACACACACACACACACACACACACACACACAGAGGCTTCTAGAACATTCGACAACCGTATAATCCACGTGACAGAAACTCTCCTATACGAGAAAGACGCGAGAAGAAGTCAGAAGGAGTTAGGAGGCTGGAGACGAGAGAGCGAGAAGAGGGGTCTAGAGAGAGAGAGGCACGATGGGCTGCAAGAAGTTAGTTAGCATATAAACGCTCTTGTGTAATACAGTGTTCACCTTGAGCTTTCCCTTGTGAAGAAAATAAAACTACTATCAACCCCAGACTCATCTTTAACTTCTCCCGTCAACAAGTACAAGTGAACTGAGGTTATCTTTCACAAAATCTACTCACTATTACCTATACCTCGGCTACAACTACAATGTAATCAATTACAAGTCTGATATATTGGTGGCCACGAACGTACGAACTACACCTATGAGTCTACGAGCCTATGAGTCTACGAGCCTATGAGTCTATGAGTCTACGAGCCTATGAGTCTACGAGGCTACGAGTCTACATTATCAAGACAGAAGACAAACGATACTACAGTTCAAGCCCCACGACAACTTATAACTTTAATTCCTATGACTAACCAGTGAACTACAACTATCAATTATTGCTATGTAACAAGCAAACAGTGAGCGAGAAGACTCACGACCCACAACCACAGCAGCCCCCACCTAACCCCACCCCTCTCTCCAACCACCCTTCATCTCCATCATCATGCTGATGCAGGGGTGACAACGGCAGCAAATACCAGAGCCCTCACTTACCACTCACCTCACTGATCGTTACGCAGCATTACTCATCATTACGCATTTACTCACCACAGCTACCAGTGTGGGAATTTGACACTGCTGTCCTAAGCATTTGCTGAGGACACCACATCACGTCAATCAACCCGTGTCTGACAACACCATTCACCACCACTAACACCATTCCCACCATCGTAAAATTCAGTGAGTTGAATAGTTACTTCATTTACACAATACACAATGATAGACAAAATATTGTGCCCACACATATAAAACGTGCTGTATAGTTACAGCTTACATACATACACCTACTTCAATTATCTGCATAACTCAATTGCTATGTACAGTACTTATATAAAAAACAACATACTGAATATATTCATTCATTTACTATAGCATTCATTTATGCCCAACAATTGTTACCATTTATACATTTGGCACATACATGAAATATGTGTTTCATGAGTAGAACTAGCAACAATCCATCTGCAAAGTGATAAATAATATATACTATCACAGTAACTCAGTGAGCGATTAAAAGAACTGTAACAAACATTTAAAAATTAAAACTATCTAGTGGGTCCAGACAAATTAACTCGCCGCATGCTGGCTATTTTTAGCCCTATGGGTCACCCCAGTGCCAGCCAATTTTTTACCTTACCTTATTTTTGGCTAAATGATAGATTTTGATGTGGAAACAACGAACTTTACCATTAAAATGCTCACTGAGGCTCGTAAATGAGTTTTATTGAGTCCTGCATACTCGTGTACAGGTATAGCCGCTCTCTCACGCCCACCACGTACGTGAGAGAAAGCCGTTTTCTGTGTAAGGCATACTCAGATATTTATGCTGGGAAGGTATAGCAATGTTCAGTACACTTCTCTGATTACTTATTACTTCAGCATCTATCACAATTTGCGTGTCTTTCTCACTGTGAATGCATTATCTTACATTTACTTGAAGATAGGTACAACCTGACTTCATTATGTACAGTCCTGGCACTTACAAGTAGGTATTTACAACTTGACTTCACTATATAGTCCTTACACTTACAAGAAAATATTTACAACTTACACATACATGAAAATATTTACAAAATGCCTTCACTATGTACAGCGCTGGGTGAGGCACACAGGCATAGTGAGGCCGAGCGAGCGTGAGAGGGGAAGCGAGTGAGTGTGTGGCCTTGACAGCCTGGGGGATGGTAGAAGAACAGTTACCTTACATGCCTGCCAATTTTTACCCGCGAATCTTGAAAAATGCAGTCATGGTGAAGTTTTTTTTATTTTAAACCATTTTAAAATGGCACTGGCACTGGCCGTGGAATTATGTCATACCGTTTTAAAACGGCACTGACACGCGGCGGGTTAAATTACAAGGAAAACCAGAAAGGAAAAGAAAAAAATGGCCAACACGAATGACGTTAGCAAGAATGAACAACCTTTTCCACACAACTGTGATGGCAAAGCTTTCCACACAGTGCTGACACACATATTGCCCACAATAGATACAAACAAACAACAAGTGAGTATATATATATATATATATAACGGCCATACCATATATATATAACGGCCATACCACGTTGAGTACACCGCTTCCCGTTCGATCAGCGAAGTTAAGCAACGTTGGGTCTGGTTAGTACTTGGATGGGTGACCGCCTGGGAACACCAGATGCTGTTGGCATCCCTACGTCAAGTGGGGTTGGTGGAGGATTAGTGCCCCTCCCTGTAAAACAATTAACTCTAAGCCCTTGGCCACCCCGTCTGGGATACATGGCGTCTGGCAATGAATGATATATATATATGTATTTATATGAAATAACAAAATGTGGGGTTATACAATATCATTTTCAGTAATAACAGTGCAACATAACTAAGCCTTAAAAAGGATCCCAAGGATTAGCCAGCAATTATGCAGCCTCGAACACCACCGAATAAGCGAACAAAAAAGAGTTTAACAAACTAGAGAAAATCAATACATACCAAAGCAAATTGAGATCACATAACAAACAAACAAAAATAAGTGCAACTGATGCTACAAATGCCACAACAGACCTACAGTATAAACTCCTTCTATAAGTGAACCAACAAGCAAAGTTGTCGTTCTCCAAGAGCCAGTTCTAATGCGCATCATTACAATCATCGACCGCAGCATGACTGCATTAAATAATAGATTTTTTTTTCGGTAGGTAAAGATGAACGAACTTAAAATACATATTGTGTAGCCTAATATTACTACAGCAGGTGTTATAGATGACTGATTCATAATACAAATGATTGCTGCTATTGTGTTACTATTGTGTAATTATATGCAGATGCACACGATTATGTCCCAAGTTAAATGTTACATACAGTGTAATTGTACAGTATTACTACAGTTACTACAAATACCTATGATATTACTGCGGTTACTACAATATTACTGTAACTGCTGCAATTATGTAACTACAAACGATAACATTGCTGCAATTATGTTACTACAGTTATGTAACTACAAACGCTAATATTGCTGCAATTATGTAACAGTTACAGTATTACTTCAGTTTAAAATACAGTTATGTAACAATTACAATACAGTACAATTACGTAACAATTACAATACAGTAGTTATGCACAATACAGTGCAATTATGTAAAAATTACAATATTAATTTAAAATACAATTATGTAACAATTACAATATTACTTCAATTGAATAATACAATAATATAACAATTAAATTCATACAATGTAACTACAACGTTCCTACAATTCTTTATTACCAGAATCATCATACAAGTTAAGTGTAATATTAGGCATTTCTATAGGGATAACACCATATGTAATGTAATGACTTAGCAGTATTACCATTGCATAAATAATGCGCATGTCTGTTATACATACACATTTGTGCTACAATATTTGTACTACAATGTGTTATACAATTTTCTATATTCACTTATACTACAATGTACAGTCGTGATCAAAAATAATCACCTATTCTCCGGTACCCCTTGCCTCAAGTTGGCTCATTAATGTGTGGCAAGTCGCACACGAGTAAGAGAGGCTTAGAGAGAGAAGGGATGGTGGGTGGGGGGACAAGTGATGGTGCGGGGGTGGAGTGAGGGAGGGGCTGGAGGGTAGGTATGGGAGGGAGAATGAAATGCGAAGTGGTGGTCTCATTATTTGTCTATTTTCCTTCATTCAGGGCATGATATAAAGGAGTTAATATTTGGTAGATAGTTCTGCATTACACCTTGTATAGCGGCGTCAGGTAGGTTGATGGTGATATCAAGGACTGGCTGAGGGAAATATACTGACGTGACAGATCAAACATTAGTGCAGAACCATCGAGACTGTGTAGACCCAGACTGTCTATGCTTGGAAACCAGGGAAAGGTCAGACACGGGCGCGCCTCCAGCACACCAAGGACGAGTGGGAGCTGTTCAGACGAAGCCAGCAAACCATTAACAACACTGTTTCCTCGGTGCCGCAAAGACAACAGAGGGGAGGCAGGAGGCCAGTGGACTAATTACAAAGGCTTTCTTGGTTGCTTTGGCTTGACTGATGTTGGTAGACATTGACTCAGATATATTTTGTGAGTTTGGGTGAGATTTTGTTTAATTTTCCTCCTAAGAGATTATGAGAGATATAGTTATTATAGCCACCCATGTGAACAAACATCAAATATATTTACCTTCTGTGCAAAATTGTTTTCAATAGCCTTTTCATATAGAGATGCCATAAAATAGCTGACATGATATTGATTGTATAGAGGGAGTGTATACCTAGGAGATGGTCACCTTAACTGTGGACACAGCCATGTCAAAGGTTGCATGTGATATTTAGTTTCAAAAATCAATTACATGTAAGGGTAGCGGACGTTTCTTACACAAACATTACGGAAATCAAAGCCATCCAGATTCCATTCGGCGTCCGAAGTCAAAATACGCAGATAAACTCAAATATCTGGCTCTGCACTAATGTTTGATCTGTCACGTCCATATATTTATCTAACAAGCCAGTCCTTGATATTACCATCTATCTAAAGCTTGTTATCTCATGCCGCTATACAAGGTGTAATACAGCATTATCTATCGAATATTAACTCCTTTATATCATGCCCTGAATGAAAGAAAATAGACAAATAATGTGATCATCGCTTCGAATGTTCCCTCCCTAACCTACCCTCCCTCCGTTTCCTCATTTCATCTCCGAACCATCACTCGTCTCCCAACCCACCTTTCCCTCTCTCTCAGGCCCCTCCTTCTCAGCCCCTCTTACTCTACCGTGACTTGCCACACATACAGGAGCCAGCCTAAGGCACAGGGTACCAGAGGATAGGTGATTATTTATGACCATGACTGTACAGTACTTACTCCATTATACATACAAGGTATGACTACCACATATATACAAGGTACTACTACCTGGCAGGAGTAGACTGTAGCACCAGTCGAGCAGGGCAGTACTCCCAAGGTGGATGAAAAGCTGATGACAGGGAGAGCTGGAGCTCCCGTTTCATCAGCCCTCGGGACTAGGTCCCGACCATCCCACTTTGCTGAACTTTTTCAGTGTCACAGTAACACAGAGAGTAGGCCAGCATGCTCTCCAATACAAGTTTCTCTATCAACACCAAACTACATGCACAGTACACACCACACTTCCTTTTCAACATTTAAAAAAAAAATGACGTCGAATAACACAGCCTCGGAGTCCCCAGGGAGGGGGGACCATAAATGCCCTCACCTTCTGCCCCTCTCCCGGTGACGACTCAAGATGCCTGGAACCACTGTCTGACTCTCTTCTTCTTCATTTCTGCAACATTCGCAGCCTATCCTCTAACTTTTGCTCTGTTGAGCACCACCTCTCCTTCTCTAAACCTCACCTTCTTTTCTAACTGAGACTCAGCTGTCTGAGGCAACTAACAGCAGACCCTTTTCTGTATCCTCCTACTTTCTCTATACTCATTTCAAAGCCAAAGGTGGCTGTTGTGTATATATACGCAACAACATATCTTGTTCTCGTGTTCCTGAACTCGATTCTTCTGAATTCTCTACACTCTGGCTTCGGCTTTCATGTCATTCTCTGACTAAATATATTTGCACTGTTTACTTATCTCCTAATTCTACTGACTAACAAAAATTCTTTGACTATCTTACTTCTATGAAGGAACACATTCTATCCATCTCTCCTTTCCCTGAAATCTCCATTCTAGGAGATTTCAATGTTCACCACCAACTTTGGCTCTCCTTTCCATTTACTGATCCACCTGGTGAACAACCCTACACCTTTTCTATCTTTAATGACCTGGAGCAGCTATTACAGCACCCTACCCGTATCCCTGATCGCCTTGGAGAGAGCTCCAACATACTTGACCTTTTCCTTACAACTTATCCTGCTTACACTGTTAATCTTTTCTCTACGTTGGGCTCCTCCGATCACAACCTTATCACCTTAACCTGTCCTATCGCTCCAGTATGGCCTGTGGACCCTCCAAAGAAACGTCGTCTGTGGCGCTTTGGAGCTGCAGATTGGAAGGAGCTCAGGCAGAACTTCTTTGATTTTACCTGTAATGATTATTGCTTCTATGGCCGGGATCCATCTGGGTGTGCCTTGCTCATTACGGAGGTTATTCTCTCAGGTATGGAAGCATACATTCCTTTCTCATATCCTTTGACATTAAGCACAAAAGCCTTGGTTTAATCACACTTGTTCTAATGCTGTCCGCAACAAGGAGAGGGCCTATAAAAGGTACCGGAGCCAACCCACCCCTGAATCACATCTTTTATACGTTTCTGCCTGGAATCGTGCTAAGTCTGTTCTTCGCTCTGCTAAAAATAATTTCATCCGAACTAAGTGCTCTCAACTCTCCAACTTGAATTCTTCCCACTCCTTCTAGCACCTTGCCAAAAACCTTTCTAATAACTTTACCTCATCATCCTTCCCTCTTCTTTTCTACTCTGATGGCTCTGTAGCTATTTCTCCTACTGATATAGCAGATCTCTTTGCTCAGACTTTCTCCTTCAATTCCACCTTAGACGATTCCGGTGCTGTTCCTCCATCACTTCCCCCCTCTGATTTCCTCATGGCTGACATTAAAATTTCATCAGCTGATGTATTTTCTGCCAACACAGGCCTCAATAGTAATAAAGCATATGGGCCTGATGGAGTCCCTCCTGTTGTTCTCAAGAACTGTGCGTCTGTGCTTACATCCTGCCTAGGTAAACTCTTTCATCTTTGTCTATCAACTTGTACCTTTCCTTTTTGCTGGAAGTTTGCTCTCATTCAGCCAGTCCCAAAGAAGGGAGACCATTCCCAACCCTCTAACTATCGCTCAATTGCTTTAACATCCTGTATCTCAAAAGTTTTCGAATCTGTTCTTAACAGAAAAATTTTAAAGCATCTTTCCTATCACAACCTTCATTCTGATCGTCAGTATGAGTTCCGTCAGGGACGCTCCACAGGCGATCTTCTCACCTACCTTTCAGACTCCTGGTCATCCTCCTTTCGGGACTTTGGCGAAAGCTTTGCCATTGCACTTGACATCTCAAAGGCTTTTGATCGAGTCTGGCATAAATCTTTACTTTCCAAACTGCCCTCTTACGGTTTCTATCCTTCTATCTGTTCCTTCATCTCTAGCTTCCTTTCTGGTCGTTCAATAGTTGCTGTTGTAGACGGCCATCGTTCTTCTCCTAGATCTATTAACAGTGGTGTTCCTCAGGGCTCTGTCCTATCACCAACTCTCTTTCTTTTATTCATCAATGACCTTCTAAGCTGTACATCTAACCCTATCCACTCATACGCTGATGACTCCACCCTTCACCTTTCCATTTGATTCCCACAATGTTCAACTCAGCAGTTACTTCAACAACAAGGGATGAGGCTATGGCACACCTAATGTCTGACTTGGCTCGTATTTCTAACTGGGGTAAAAATAATCTGGTTGTTTTTAATGCATCAAAGACTTAGTTTTTGCACTTATCAACCCAACAAAATCTTCCATAGGTATATCCACTAATGTTTAACAATATTCAGCTTAATCTTGCATCATCTTTGGGCATGCTTGGGGTTTCCTTTACTCGGGACTTATCTTGGAAAGATCATATTACATCTCTCGTAAAATCTCCTTCCAAGACGTTGGGTGCACTAAGCCGACTCCGTTCCTTCTTTACCCCTGCACAATTGTTGACTCTATACAGGGGTTTTATCCGCCCCTGTGTGGAGTACAACTCTCATGTGTTGGGGGGCCTCCCCACACACAGCTCTTCTCAATAGAGTGGAGTCAAAGGCTTCTCGCCTCATTAACTCTCCTCCTCTTACTGACTCCCTTCAACCTCTGTCTCTTTGCCGCACTGTTGCATCTTTATCTCTTTTCTATCGGTACTTCAATGGTCACTGCTCCTCTGAACTGTCTGCATGCATTCCTCCACCTCTACGACGGGTGCGTTGCACCTGTCTAGCAGAAAACTCTCATCCCTTTTCTGTCCAACTCTCTAATGCAAGAGTTAACCATTACTCCCAGTCCTTCATTTATGCAACAGGTCAACTCTGGACCTGTCTCCCTCTGTCTGTATTTCCTGCTTCCTATGATCTCCAGTCTTTCAAACGCAGTGTGTCCAGGCATCTCAAAATTATCGGATCTTGAATTTGGCTCTCTCTTGTATTTTGTTTTTCTCTTAGAAAGAACTGTTTTGCTGGCTCGTTGCCTTTGGTTCCTTCTTCCTCACATAAAAAAAAAAAGTTTCTACAATATTATTATGTCTGTACAATGTTGCCATAAATATTATATCTCTTCAATATTATAATGAAAGCTAAGTATTAAGAAACAAGACTTAACTACATGCTCGACATCATAAGGTCGCCAGCAGGGGGTGACTGATTGATGTCAGGACTCAGCAGTATAATTAAACATACATAGGTATTCTAGAGGTTAAATGAAAGTCATATGCTAGCAGCTAGAGGCTGATGGAAATGTGCTTGCAAAATTCTCTTTCAAGATTGCCAGCCAGCAAAGTATGACCAGAAGCTATCATACACACACACACACACACACACACACACACACACACACACACACACACACACACACACACAGGCTACTAGAACATTCGACAACCGTATAATCCACGTGACAGAAAGTTTACTACATGAGAGAGAAGCGAGAAGAAGTCAGAAGGAGTTAAGAGGCTGGAAAAGAGAGAACGAGAGGCACGGTGGGCTGCGAGAAGTTATCTAGCACATAAACACTTTTGTGTAATACACTCATTGCTAATCTTGAACGCTTTTCTTGTGAAGAGAATAAAACTACTATCAACCCCAAACTCATCTTTAACTTCTCCCATCATCGACTACAAGTGAACTGAGGTTATCTCTCACAAAACTAATCACTGTTACCTACAGCTCGGCTACGACTACGATTTAATCAATTACAAGTCTGATACTTATGTTTAAATCCATCTCAGACAGTGGTTGGAAATATTTCTGTGTGTTATTAAGGATGGCATGGTGACTGTTTGTAGCTAAGGTGGACAAAGATGCTGTAAGTACAGCACAATAATAAGGTGCTATGTATAATCCTGATGCTGAAGTATGAGATGGTGGTGTATCTGGACAAATTATAAAAACTGATGTGTTATGGGTAGTAAAACTGTGAATGCCTGATGTTTTGATGGTGGGTAAGTTTATCTGGAGCAAATGTGAAGTTGCAGTTCTGATGAATGTCATGATATCTTATGATAGCCATTTCACAAGGGACTGTTCCAGTAGGCTGAAACGTGAAGATGTGCACAGGACAAAGGTGAACGGAATGTAAGGATGTACAACACTTTTGTTCAATCGTTGATTCACTAGCGAAAGTGACAGTGTCCTGTCTCTTAGAGACCATTATGAGTTCAGTGTTGGTGTTGATGTCGATGATGACCAAGGTACCATTAATCTTACCGGGAAAAGTGTATATTTGATAGACTGTGTAAAGATTATCTGTTATGAATGGTACATAAACTATTACTGATGTCTGTGTTAGACTGGCTTCTAAGTATGGATAATATAGCATGAGATTCATGTCCTGAAACAAAGGCTTCAAACCATGTTTATGTATGCCTTGACTGATTATTTGATGTAGATCGCGAACTGGAAGTAAGTTAATGGTGATCTTGCCATTACCAGCATTTGCAATATTCACCATGACTTGATAACGAGTCCTGGTGTTGTCTAACCGAAGCACATTCAAATCGCCTAAGGCGCAGCTAATTGGTTCTGGACTGCGCCCGTGCCATAGAAAACCGTGCCATACAAATAACTAAATCTATGGGAAAAATGGAATTTGGTTCTGGACGTTCGCCCAAAGTCCCCCTTTTCACCCCACTTTTCCCCATTTTTCCCCACTTTACACACACAATCAAGCAATCAATCAATGCATGTATTACACGTAACAATAGGCACAAAAAACGGGAGGGTGATCAGCCTTGTGTCTCCTTAGGCAATACTATGCGCTACAGATTGAGCGAAAAAATGCTCAGCCAAGTAGACACATCAGGTGACTAACCAAAACATTAATGATAGCGGAGGCTGCCTGGTCAAGCACTGATTGAAGATGTTTAATTGATAAAGTTTGTAGGCTCAAGTGTCAACAAAACTCACATTTAACACATTAATAAATTAATCATTCTTGTATACATGATGATGATGGGAGGCATTATACTTCGTCTTAGCTCAGAGATAGGTGCTTCGTCACTAACCTGTCCATAGCGGTTTTTCGAACAAACCTATAAACTAGTCACAATACCCAAAGAATCTTTAATGTTTCATTACATAACACAATGAATTTGGTGAAGTTTAACCTCCTAAGAAGAGAGAAAAAAGTCCGCAGTTGGAGCACTTGTGGTATGGAGCTGAAGTGGTTGCCATCTTCTTTGTTTACGAACAGCAGAGCGCGCCGCCAGGGGAATTTGCCCACACATTTCAAACCTTGCCGCGTCCGCGCCATAGGTACTGTTTATGCGTGTGGTTCGGTTTTGGGGGTCTGGCACCTTGCCGTGTCATAGAAAACCGTGGCATAGAAGCACACACCATAGGCGACTTGAGTGTATTATTATGTCACTATGTTCCATGACTACTGAGAAGTGTTGAGAAAGTGCCATGTTTCCTTCCATTGCATTTATTTTGTCCACACTCTCTTGAGTTACCCTTTATGCCTTTCTGAGATTTTTCACAGTCGTCATCACTGCCGTATTGATTATCAACTAGCTTCGGTTGATATGTTAATACCTGAGCTATCTTATTAAATTTTTTTTTTTTTTTTTTGAAGATCTTTTTCCATAACCAAGTCAAAAAAATTCCCTAGAACTGCACCACCCAGGTCGAACAAACCGCTCCTCTCACGTGTATGTGTGACGTTGTTCATGTCCCTAAGTGTCACAGTTCCACAAGATTGGATACCTTGGATCATGATGAGCATGGTAGTTTTTGCTTGTTCTAAATTCCATTTTGCTAACTTCATGAATTCAGTCACTTCCTTTGTGTTATGAGGTTCTGAAGCAGAACTTCTTATAACAGCTTCCAGCATCCTCAGTGGCTTAGCAATGTTCTCCAACAATACCGGTTATTCATATAAGATATCCAAACTAATTCAGTACTCATGATAGCTTTCACAATTGCTGTCGAGGCCGTTTGGGCTATCAGGGCCGTAACTACAGCCCCCCATAACCCACATTTGGGGGGGGGACCGAGTATGAGGGGGGGCCAAAGTTCAAGGAATCCTGAATCAAGGGACCCTGTCCAAAGATCTTTTATTAAACTAAATTAAATAAGCATGTCTCGTCCCTATGCCTACGATTGGCAGAATGCAGAAAAGGGTTCATTTCTGTAACTCATTTCTCCTGAATGCTTCAAAACCGTTAATGAAAATAAATATATCACCATTGTTTCTCGGTACAATTCAGTCAAGAAGCCATGATTTTATTTATTTATTTATTTTTTTAATGTGACTGACTCTGGGCATAGGCTTCACAGCCTGCATTCAAGGCCCAGTAGTCCTCCTATGTACTGTACACCTCTACATGTCACCACTTCGGCGCTAACACCCACCTTCCATACTGAATGCATGCTAGGGCTGTCTCATAAAGGACTGGTGTATTGTCGGCGGTTCTTCTAGTAGACCAGTAAAGACTGATACGTATGAAACTCAAATCCTTCAACTGTTCCCTGCCCCAGTGGGATTTAAACCCGGGTCCGTTAGGACTGCAGGCCAACTCTCTACCGGTTGGTGTCAGACAAGGAAAAAACTGATAAACTTCCCCAAAGCTCTGTGCTTCAAACTTCGAGCTCAGAGGTCAGGTAATGCTCAGTTTTCGACGGAAAGTGCAATGATCGCAGCTCGCTCATTTGTTATTATTGCTCTGCACTTGCTATGATTAAGATCTGTGCTGACACTGCGAGGGTTAATACTTAATTTGCTTGTTTACAGTGTTTTTACTTTAATTCCAACATGAACTTCAGTAGCTATGAAACACTGATATAGCGGTGGTGCTGCCAAGCGCGCCAAAGCTAAGGCTGATCAAAAAGTGCTTCAGAAATTACGGAATATTTATGAGCTTACGTCTGATAAAAATAATTCGCCTGCAACTGATGACAAAGAAAAATATGACAGTAATCGAAGTGACGTTTGTCAACCTTCAGCGGGTGATTCATCACAGCTGGTTGTTTCAGCTGAGGCATGCAGCAGCCATGATGAGTGTGCTAACAGATCACAGGTACTTGACATACCAGTATCATCGAAGGCCGTTTTCACAGTCGTCCCCAATGCAGTCCCCAACAGCCTACTTACCTCCGAACGCACGTTTTCGTTTTCACAGTCGCCCCCAGCCAGCCTTCCGAGGCCTCTGTTGGGGACGGCATTCGGGACAGCCCGAACAAATTACTGGAACATTCTTGGGGGGCCTGTAGCCTCCCCAACAGACGGTCCCGAAAGTAAAAAAGTAAAAGAATAATTACATGTAACATATTTTCATTATTATTTCATTATTATATACCCAATATAATATTTCTGGGGTAAAAAACACACCCTGTATTGAAAAAATATATATATATGTTTGTATATTTTTATGAGACTTTCTACTATGTATCCGAATACTAGCCTTTTGCAGACTGGTGGAGGCTCCACAACAAACGGACCTGAAGAAATACGAGAATCGTTGTCTAATGCATATTATCATGAAGATTCTAATATCTGATGCCCGGTGTAAGAGTTGATATAGCTAACACCTCGTTTAGAAAAGAAAATGTTCATGTATTAATAGTATATCCGTTAATAAACCACACCATCACTCATTAGACGTTATAAATGTTACTTCATGGTTATTTTTACGTAAGCCTTTTTTTTTTTTTTTTTTTTTACAAAACATGGCATTCATCAGGATTCACCTTACTTCCGATTTCAAGTAGGAGTGTGGTGAGGTTGCTGTTCATTCCGATGACGTTTTCTATTCGTTACTTTTGCTGCATTCTTACAAATATCTTCACTCCTGAATATATTAGTAAGAACTGTGTGAAGTGGATTTTCCAGCCATGTTATTCATCAAATTCATTACATTCCAATTTCTAAATATTCTCTACATATGGAAAGTGTTTTCGCCACCCAGAGCTACCAACCCTACCGCATCAACATGGGCAGACGTCCCCACGTTAGTAAGCTCCCGAAATCCAAAGGTGCTTTGGTTTCGGGCCCGACACACGTTCGGGCCCAAAAGGTTAGGGACGACTGTGAAAACGGCCCGAAGCAAGATCACCAGTGAGTGTGCATCATCTAGATGAATGTGATTTTATCCCACTCAGCAACAACCTTGGCGACTGGCCAGCGAGTACTTTCGACGAACATCACTGCAATATAATCAAGCGTGGTGTGTCACAGGGCGAGTATAATAATGGTGCTTATCCACTCAATGAAGAGTCACAAAGATGCCGGTTCACCAGAAGCCATTTTTATTGGCAGTTGAATAATGAGGAGAGGGTGTGGCAATCATGGCTAGTGTACTCACCAAAAGTTGACAAAATTTTTTGCCTTTGTTGTAAACTATTCGGGAGTGGTGAAGTCCCATTACTTTTTGGCGCAAATAAATGGATTGGACTGTCAAAAAGTTTATGAGAGCATGCAGCAGGCAAAGCACACCAAGAGTGCATGTTCAGATATTGCATTCTAAAAACAGCAATCAGCCAAAATTCCGGAATCAATAAAGTGGCTGATGAACAGATATTTCGTGAAAAATTTCTGGCGTGATGTATTAAAAAGGTTGATCGATATGGTTATATTCATGTCCATAAACAACTTGCCTTTCAGAAGAACTGATGAACGGCTAGGTGCTCACAGCAACGGCGTATTCTTGAGTCTGTTTGAGCTAATGTCAAAATATGACTTGGTGCTGCATGAACTGTACCAAAAAGCTGAGAGGGGCGGAGGAGCAACATGGGGTATCTCAGTCCAAAAATCCAGAACGAACTGACTGAGCTGATTGCCAGTGCCACTGTTTCCAGAAAATTTGAACTGGCTAAACAGTGCATGTATTTCTCAGTAATTTTGGATTGCACATCAGACATTCCACATAGAGAACAGATGTCAGTTGTCCTGCGCTTCATGCAATGTTCTGGAAAGGGAGTCCATATTCATGAATCCTTCTTCGAGTTTCTACTTGTCGATGATACTACTGGAGCTGGTTTAGCACAGTTGTTGATGAGGAAACTGACCGCTCGGGCACTCGATGTATCAGACATCCGCTGGCAATTGTATGATAATGGGTCAAATATGAAAGGTCAGAACAAAGGCGTCCAAGCACAGGTCAAAGAACTGAATGGAAAAGCACTCTGTTCCATGCAATGCTCATAGCTTGAACTTGGTGCTCAGTGATGCAGCAAAATCCTCTACAGAAGCTTTCACCATTTTTGGTATTGTAAACCGGCTGTGCACCCTGTTCTCTGCTTCTCATGTCCTGATGACACTCAAACCGTAGCCTGAGACGTTGGGAAGCAAGGATCAAAGCGGTGAAGCCACTGCGTTATCATCTGTGAGCGATTCGTGATGCATTGTATGCCTTGGTCGAGCATGCCATGGAGAAGAAGGATGGCATGATGGCAGTCAAAGCATAACTATCAACTGCACTTTGTGAATGGCAATTTATCATTTGCATGTGTGTGTGGTTCGATTTGCTCCAAAAAATCAACATGATTGAGAAGTTGGTGCAGTCGACCACAATAACCACCGATGCTCTGAACTGTGAATTTGAATCGGCAATCAAGTTCTTTGATGATTACCACGAGAATGGATATGTATCAGCCCGTGTGGACGCACGTGAAATAGCCGAAGAGTTGAATGTCGAGCAAGTGTTCCCTGAACCCCGCACTTGCAATTCGAAGTGCATGTATGACTATGAGTCGGCTGATCAACCTGCTTCATCAGCAAAAGACCGTTTTCGGGTGGATTTCTTCTACCGTCTTCTCAACATCGTGAAAGCAAGTGAGTGGTTTGATGAACTGTCTCAGATATTCTGCATATTTTGGTTTCTCTACAACATCAAGTCTATGGTGGATATCATTCAGAAAAGCAAGTTATGCTCACGGTGCGCAGACTACGCTCTTCAAATGGGCGACATCGACGACATGGAGCTGGAACGAGAAATCATGGAAATCATAAATGTTTGCAACACAAATGAACAATTGGCTGCTGCAAGTGAAACAGATGTGTTGGAATACATCTGCACGTCGCAAATGCAGGAGATCTGTCCAAATCTCAGCATTGCACTGCAGATCCACTTGACAATACCTGTGGGAAATATTTTCCCCCAGAGCGGTTGTGCTCTTTACTTTTTAAAATAGTTGTCCCCGTTGAAAGCAGAGGAAAACCCGGAGAGTGTTAATGACTAATTCAAGTGGTTTTCTAACCTACAGATTGCGTTCTAGTTCTGTTTAATAATTCTTATTATTAATAAATTAAATGCTACTGCGATTAACCCTTGTGGACAACTATATTGTAAATACAGGTAAATACTTAGGAATTTTCCATTGACCTAACTGCGCCTGCGGGGGAAGATGACGTGTATCTTGACGAGAAAAATGGAGGCAGGTTTAATACATATTCACATAGTTGCAGTGAATATTTGGCTTTAAACTAAGGTTAAATTAAGTTGGATTTTCTTGTATATTTCATGAATTCACTGTATTTATCTAATTGTAATAAAATATTTGGCATCTCGAATCCAATGAGAAGAGAGAGACACCATTTTTTCACTCTGTTCCTAAAGCTCATTCGAGCCACATCTTGTGAATAACACACCTAAGGACGCTTGGAAGCACCAGGCAAACTGACCAAGACCTCACGCCCGTCGTCATCTGTTATTCCGACTCAATCTAGCTAAGTAACCTTTATGATCTGGCCAAATCGGGGGGACTAGCTAGGATATAAGAAGATAATTACTGGTGAGTTAGAGTATTCATTATACCTTAATTTCCTAAGAGACTTTTATTATTTATATTTAGTATTGGTCGTGTTTAGACTAACACTTGTCCGAGAAGTTTTTTTTTTTTTTCGATAATGAATGGAGGAAAAACAATGGGAAAAAAAAAAAAGTCCATGTGCCTAAAGGCATCCTCCATTCACAAAATACTTATAACAACTGGATTTAAATTCGAGTGGATTAAATGTATGTGGGAAGCAACTCCCAGGAAGTGAATTCCAGACAGTAGTAGTTCTGGGGATAAATGAATTTGATAAGCAGAGGTTCTGCATTGCGGGGGAGAGAGTGTGAGTTCATGGGTCCTCCCAGCTGTCCAAGTATTGCGGGAGAAAATGTGAGGGGGAGGCACAATTGAAGCCAGTTCGTCAGAGCACTTACGGTAAAAATATCGATAAAATAATGCTAAAGAAGCAACATCTCTACGTACTGATAATGGAGGAAGGTCCTGCGTTATGGCAGGATTATTGATTAATCTAATGGCTTTATTTTGAATTTTGTCCAACTGCCTCCATGCAACCGTTCCACTTCCACTCCACAGTGGTGAACAGTATTCGATCTGAGAACGTACATGACGTATGTATATTGTGGCCATCTGCTCGTCAATGAAGAACTCACGAACTCTGTACATAAGTCCCAGTCTTTTAGAAGCATTTTTAGCAAGGGATTTAACATAAGCTGTCCAGCTTAGGTTGGGGTTTAGAGTAACACCCAGGATATCAATTGTAGTGGATATGGGAATATTAACATCATTTAAAATTATGTGAGAGTGTTTAAAATTTCTGACAATACCAATGTCAGTTGCAAACAAAGAAAAAAGCTTCAGCCGACTCAAGATCATCAAGAACTATCTTCGTTTTTCCATGTCCGACAGCCATTTATCAGCCCTCGCCATAGTTTCAATTGAGCATGAAGACGCCAAAGCGCTTTATTTTTCTTTATTGATCGCAACTTTCGCCCAAACAAAGTGTGGATGAGTTAGTTCGTAATAGATGTATTTGCACATGTTTGTAACTTGAAGTTGTGCTGCAGTTAAAGGTAGAGGTACGTCACTCATCATTGTCGCTCTTTTATGTTAAACATACGTTATGCATGAGTATATCTTGTTCCTGGAAACAAAACACAAGTTATGCACATTTATTTTTTATCTTATTGATCAAGATATATTTGAGATTTTAAAAAATAATAAAATAACTAAATGAATATTTTCCCTATTCCTTTAGTTTAGTAAAAGGGCCGTTTGACCGAATTGAAGAGATCTCTGAATTTTATATGCTATTTTGGAATGAAATATATTTGAGATGAATGTAGGACAATTTTTCACTCAACAGGCTCATGAAACACTCTATTAAATTTGGATGGGGGCCCCGAGGGCCTGGTTTGGGGAGGGCCCCCGATGGACAAGGTACGGCCCTGGAGGCTGCAAGGCATCCTTGCCTTATTATATGTCGAGGGTCTAAGTGAGCTGATCCTGTTGCAATACAGATGAAAATCCATGGTATAACTTCCCTCATCGTTACCCACCGAAAAAAAAAAAAAAAAAATCTCTCAATTAGCTAATCCAGTCATGCTGAGGTCGATCAAAGTGATGATGCGCATTGTAAACTGGCTGTTGGAGAAGAATAACATTGCTTGTTGTTTCACTTATAGAAGGAGTGTAAATCAATACCTAGATCAAGTAAATGCTGTACTGTGTGATTTGCAGCAACAGACGACATCATCGTGTGTGCTGAGAATCAAGACCAACTTGAGCAATTAAGAACACGCCTGGAAGAAATATCTGGACTATGATTTACTGCTGAATTCAACAACCATGGTAAACTCCCTTTTCTGGATGTGATGGTAGACAGTACGACAGAGAACTTTTTCACTGACGTCAATCGGAAGCCAACTAACACCGAGAAATATATGAACGGCAGAGGTGAATGCGATCAAAGTTAAAAAAAAAAAAAAAAAAAAAAAAAAAAAAAAAAACGTATTATCAGAGCGTATGTGAAACGGACCAGTATAGTGTGCTCCTCACGTCAGTCCTTGCACCGAGAACTGCACCATCTGTGCCAGGTGCTAGTAGATAATGGATACACTGAGACTTCATCAGTGTCACTAGCAAATCACTGGAGGGGTATTTATCTGGCCAACTAAAACCCCAAACTAACGACATGAGGGTCTTTTATTGCAACATCTTCACCAACAGTTATGGAAAAGATGAAAAAGCGATTAAGGACATTATTAAAAGTAACTGCCACCCTACTGATGAGAACTGTAAGCTCACGGTTGTTAAAGAACCCATGCACGAGTGCCTTGGTTGTGAAAAACAACCTAACCAGTCGGACTGATATGCTGTCCAAAACTAATGTAGTGTATGAATATCAATGTACACACAACAAAAAAACTATCGTTACACCTTCTGCGCGATATAAAATGACACACGAATGAAGGTTTTTGATAACAGCCTCCTCCATTGGTATCTCTGCGTGTGTTTGTTGCATATTTATTATAAGCTATATCCATTGCTTCTCCCATGCATATTTCTACCTCGTCCTATTTGGCAACTCACCCACTGTCAGGCTTACCAACCCTAGCGAGACAGCCAGGTTGTTCAGTATGAAACACATCGGACCCCCCTGTAACGATAGTTTTTTTGCTGTGTTTGTACACTGGGTCACAAAAGCATCGGTGCACAATGTGCGTGAAACATTTTAGAACACAGAATGAAGATCACTGAATTATTAGTGTCCAACCTACCAGCCATTGGTAGACCTGATGTCGGGAGGTGTTATATATCGCCAACTAGCAATATCATCTTGCAAACATATAGCAAATGTTATTTTTATATAAACAGACATTGTTCATACACAATGAGACGTTGGTAACCATCAGCAGTTGATCGAATGTTTTCGGTAGGCATCGGACCCCCTGTGCACCGATACTTTTGTGATCCAGTGTACAACCGAGGACTGCGCACCTCGTAACAATACCTACATTGGTCATATGATGTGCAGTCTCAGTCGCCGTCTGTCTCTACATGTGCAAGATGGAGCTATCAAACATCAAACATCATCACAGAGAGCACAATGGCAATAACGTAGATAGGGGTAACTTGGCGAAGAACACTAAAATACTTGCACATAATAAGGAAAGAAGAACACTGAAGGTGTTAGAAGCATTATACATGAAGGAAAGATTACCAACGGTTAATATGCAATCTAACATGACTGCCGGCATCTCATTGTTTGACAGCGCTACACTCGTACCACCACCACCACGGTCAAGCACACATAGAGGGGAAAACGGGTCACACCTCCGGCATACCAGGGGGTCAAAGTTGTTGCCCCCCTCCGCATACCAAAGGGGATCAGGTCGTTTCCTGTCAAGGCTCACCCAGCACCCATGACCTGCCTGTCAGCCATAAATACAGACAGGAGTAAATATAGGCTCAGTCACGCTCAGTCGCCATGTAAGTCATATCATGTGCCTCGTAACCCTACCTTAATCTTAAGGTAACTAATTGTATGTTTTTGTTAGAAGTTCTAGGACTCCTTTATGTATAGCTCCTTCTTTGTATTAGTTATGTCGTACAAATTTTACATGATTTTGATGCTCCTTTGGTGACTGTAGAGTATCAGTGCGTTTATATGTAAATCCTGTTTATCTTAAAGTTTTGAGAGTGGAGTTCTGTGTGCTAGGCTTAAGTAGCTTGTTATTGTGATACAGTGAACTTGATATAAATATTTCATGTTTCATCATGTTTTCCGAATTTCCACACTTATCCTTGTGTAATTATTTCAGTTCCAGATGTAAGTTTAAGAGAGACGACTGTGCAGGAGACACAACCACCATGATGTTAAATATTATTAAATTGGTTCATCTAACTTTCCTGTGCTCTTTTCAGTTTTGGAAGATTTTCTCCCTCCGATGACTTGGACGCATTTTTATTTTTATATTTCAAAAATAATAGTATTTCAAATTACTGGTCAATGAAAGTGATGAAAGTTACAGTCTGTGGTAGGCCTAATAATATGAAGTTTGGCGCAGGGCAGTAGTTGATAATAGACGAAAGCTTTGCTTTCTTTCTTTCTTTTTTTTTTTTGCTTCCCTTTTGTTGTATCCCCTCTTCACTGCACCATTGCTCAATGTCCATCTTTCATTTAGTTTCTTCTGCTCCCTTCTGTGTATTTCAGTTTTTCTCGTCTTGTCTCACTTATTTCACATCAATTATTCCTTTCGCATCCATACATATTGGCTCTTGCTCCAGCTAACCTTCTTCTTTCCCCTTTCATTTAGCTCCTTTTGCCCAATTTTGTTAACAGTCCTGGTAACCACTTCTGTCCATGGATGTCCTTTATACGAGCTATGTTGCTTTTGCTCTTACCAGGTGATTTAATACAAGTTAGGAAACCACCACTGAAATGACAGTGTTGAGAAAGGCTATATCTGGTCTCTTCAGTGCAAAAGTCGTTCCTAGGATCAATAAAATCGTCTGGTGGTGAATGGATTAATTAATGACGTCACCGTTTCAAAGACATGTTTAACCTTCCATCCCTTATACCTTATTTTTTCTTTATCGTTTTTGGTCTCACTATCCTGTATCGTCAGTCAACGTCACACACCCATTTCGTCTGCTGTCTGTCTGTTTGCTCTCTCTCTCTCTCTCTCTCTCTCTCTCTCGTGTCATTAGGGCTGTATGAGTTCAGTAACTGCCTGGTGTTCGCCTCGTCAGTCTATTGCATTGTTACCAACAGCGGCTGGAACACGTCACCTTACCTACCCCACCACCACTGTCACCACCTCAGCCCGAAATATCTCTTTGCTCATACTGTAGGCTACGTTCTGTCTTGAAACTGTGTCAGATCCTCATAACATTTTGCTTGGCTATGCAGGAATATTCAGGTGGGTTGGATGGATTGCAGTTACGCATCATAACGTCGAAACTCCCGATGTGAAAAGGGATTATTGACCACGATAATTTCTCAGTTGTAGCAACTACTCCAGGGCGGTTAGGTTCGCATAATGCTTACCATGTTTTAGATAGATTATTGATGGTTAAATGAGTGGAATATATGGGTCGGCTTTCATGCACGTAACATTGGCTGGCAACTGTGCTTTAGATGTTCAAGCCATGTTTGACGGTTCGTGCAAAGCAACCAGTCTGTAGTGCCGAGGGACACCGCTTTATGTTACTGTAGAACTGACCTCTCTCGATTCAGCGCCGGGATATTTGATCTGTCGGAGTGGCTTGGTTTGCGAGTAAGAGAATCTGTAGGTCCACAAGGAAACCAACAGGATGGGAAAATGTGACAGCACATGATAGGACGTACTACTGCACCCTTTTAAATGTTCATCCTCGTGAGGGATCCAACCTATATAATGTTCATTTTAGTATGACGTATAACTATCATCTCTTTATCCTGACTGCTGAACTGAAACTGGCGTTAGTAACTAAGAAGTGCTATGGAAAGGATGTAAAACTTCTGAACAGCCTTGTCCTGTCATTATGGTAGTGAAACAAACTTCGAAAGGGAGAAAATCTTCGACAATTTAGTTGGATGAACTATATATATGTGCTACATGGACGAGTTTGTGCAACACCGACCCGATCACCAGGGGATCGCGAAGAAAGTTATGATGAGGGTGTTATAATATAACGAAGTAACGGAAGGAAGAACAAAAGGAGAATAAATGATGAGGCCAAAACAGAATGAAGAGTTAAATGACAACAAGACAAAAGATAAGATACTTTATCCTTAATGGCACTTAACAGAAGAACTGCCACTGCCACTAATACCACAACCGACATTACTATTTTTAACTGTCTTCATACTGATATCTTTAACAGAGCTAATGAGGAGCTTACAAGTGATGGAGCAACCTGGGTGGAGCAGCCGCAGCATCCACCTGGGAGACGAACCTTCTCAATTTTCCCTGCACCTCGCAATGGGAAGGACCCTGGCCAAATCTCGCTGAGGCGCTATCTATCACAAGGAGGCACCGGATCAATGCACGGTATATGTGCTCTACTGTGTCCCTAAGGCGGCGCCACAAAAGTAATTGCATAGGCTATCTGTGGCCCACATGTCTGCTTGGGTAGATAGACCGGGATTAAACAACAACAATAACAACAGACGATTTTACTCCGCATGAGAATTTTCAAAAAGGGATGGACTAAGCCTTCATTAACCCCTTCTTTATATTCAGGAGATAACAAGATTAAATGAAATTCTCGGCTCCCACACTTGAAAGTGTGGAAGTGTTCGAGCGAGCAAGCTTGCTGTTGTTGTTATTTTAGCTTTCTTTAACATCCTTGTTATTAATACCATTGCTAATGAGCACCATTGCTGTATTCTTACTGGCAAAGGAAGCATCACAGTCAGTCTTCCTCAGCAATAATTATGCATAATATGCTTTAACATATTCTTGTACGTTATTATTATTATCCTATTATCTTTAAAATTTGTATAAATAATGATAGGCTAACCTGCACTAAATATGGAAGTAGAATTTGTATATTAAATCGCTGAGGAGGTGTTACAAAATATCCCAAATCACATGGCATCCCAAGTTCTACGATCATCATTACAATTTCCGTACCATAATCCCAAATGTGTTACCAACACTACAAGGGGAAAAATTGAAACTTTAGTTAATCTGACACAGTTAATACTAGTTTAACATTAATGGATCTATTGATAATATATATTGTTTTGGTTTCGAGAGATAACGGCCCCAGTTGAAAGCGGCCCTCACCAAAACAGCCTCACTCAAACCAAAACGGCCCCACCCTATGACCTCTCCTTGTATTCGTATTTTGTGCATTTTTGTGCATACCGCTACTCTTACACCAAAACCTAACCTAACCTAACCTATTAATAGCAGATCATATCTGTGAGATCAAATTGGCCCTGTGGTCTGAACTTGTCAATAAGGCATATATACGAAAATCAGCTGTAGAAAAGTTGTAAATTTAGGTCATAGGGTGGAGCCGTTTTGGTCATAGGGTGGAGCCGTTTTGGTCATAGGGTGGGGCCGTTTTGGTCATAGGGTGGGGCCGTTTTGGTCATAGGGTGGGGCCGTTTTGGTCATTGGGTGGGGCCGTTTTGGTCATAGGGTGGGGCCGTTTTGGTCATAGGGTGGGGCCGTTTTGGTCATAGGGTGGAGCCGTTTTGGTCATAGGGTGGGGCCGTTTTGGTCATAGGGTGGGGCCGTTTTGGCCATAGGGTGGAGCCGTTTTGGTCATAGGGTGGGGCCGTTTTGGTCATAGGGTGGGGCCGTTTTGGTCATAGGGTGGGGCCGTTTTGGTCATAGGGTGGGGCCGTTTTGGTTTGAGTGGGGCCGTTTTGGTGAGGGCCGTTTTCAAATGGGGCCGTTTTCTCTTGCTTCCTATTGTATATACTCGTACTGCGTTTGTCACTCTCCTGACTTATTTTCGTTTTCTCTTAGCCTATTGTTCTTCCATAATTTATATTGTGTAACCCGTATTATTCTTCCACTATTAATGCTCTACCGCTTTCTTGTGTGAATATAATAATTTAACTCACTCCATTCTTGGTCGCCATCCCAGCCTTGTTTCATCATATCCATCTCCCTCTCTTATCTCCAATCATCACTATCGTGTCCTTCATGAGTCGCACCAGATATTCATCCTGCAGAAATTGTCCTTCCCAGAGAGTACGAGTTTACCTAACTAAACTGCGATGTCGCCATAATCTGTAACTGCTTCAGTACCAGCATTAAATACAACTCAAGAACAATTCACTGTGCAATCACTGCAACGTAGCTCCTCACACCAGAATACACGCTGAATACTGACTTCAAGCATCTCACTCTAATGCAGCCCCTTACACCACAATACATATAATCACCTCATGTACAGTCGATCAAAAATTATCATTCATGAAGGCTCCGATGATTTTCTAAATGATCAGTAAAGCTCGTGATGTGCCGGGGTAATTGGTCTATTGTTATCCGAATGTACATCGGGGAAAAAAAAAAAACGCTGACTATGAAATGTGGAGCAACGTATTTATAGGACATCCTCATGAAACTGAATTTATTAACGAGGGGTAGAACCATCTCGAATTTTGCAACAACCATTGTTTGTGATGTCCGACTGTTTCGCATGAGGTGTGCACTGATACATTTGGATTGACTGTATCTCACTTTCACAGTATGGACAGTCCTTCAACATAAACTCAACAAAGAATCTATGAAAGTCATTTACCTTCGGTCCAGAGAGTCCATGTCTTGATGAAACTGTAGCCACAGTAACAACAATAACAGCAACATCCACCACCACAACAACAGCAAGAATCTCCTCTCCTCATTAACACCCTCCACACAAGCCCGCCAGATTTACCACCAAGAGGGCGGTCAAATGCAAGCTATCTTGTACCGCCGCTGTGAAACATTGACAGTGCACCGTCCATTGCAACTGACGCCTTGCCTTTCATGGCGCTTGTTGCAGTTGTTTTGGTGGAAACCCCGAAAGTGTCATAGAGCTCCAGTTTCTGTTAAACTCCGTGAAGCAGAGAACGTCATTTTAAAATATGAGAGCGTCTTTTGGACTGGCCCGGTTAGTCAGCTAGGCCTGAGGATTCTCACTCGCATGATGCTTTGCTGTAGTTCCCTAAGGATTTTCGGACACAAGGTACTGTAATTTACTCTAGTGAAGCCCCATAAGACGCTTTATTTGAGCGAGGCCACATATGGTCCCACATCAGTCTAATACTTCTGTACTTGTCTTCCTGCTGAACAGATTATTAAATTTAGATTAGGGAACATCCTATATGTTCAGGGTTAATAAAGGCCAATTATAACAACTGCTTCTGAGAAAGTCTTACCATAGTTGAATATAACTGTCCAAATGAAGACGTAAACTATGATATTTACGTCAGCACTCCTGATCATGACATTGTAGTGTGACAAATAATTTTAATGCATATTCTTGGTAATTATATTTATATTATTATTCATGTATCTTTCTCCACTGATATATAGTACGTCGTATCAAACATTACCGCCTGTACATAGGGTCAAACAGTATTCCTACCAAGCGATAAATGGTTGTGGAAAAGATCAGTGTTGCCTTTGTGAGTTCGGTAGGGTTGATCAGCTTGAGTGGCATTGGCATTTGCTCTTGGTATGGTAGCCCCAGCTCAGATATGGTTTATGCAATATCCATTAACACACAAGAATGCATATTTCAGCACAACTGTGTTAAAGCCGTCTGAGCACTGTGTTTAACATGAAAATTTAAATCCTTATTTAGAAATCGTGTCTACCTCAGCAGCAGGGTGCCATGTCGTAAATCAGTCAGTGAGTGTTAGAAACAAGCCATAGATGAAGCATTTTAGTAAACCAGTTCGTTGATATTTTATGAAGCCTTGTGCCATCCGCCAAGTCAGTAATGCCATATGCAATCATGAGTACATCGTTCGTCATGGAGCTGCTCATAGTAACATGGAGGAGCTACTGCCAGAGATAACAGTTTTGTCGCATCCACCATGATCTCCATACCTGAAACCAACTGACAACGTGTGGACAGCCATGGTAGCCCATACGAGAGACGTTCGGCAACATAACAGCGTTACACTCCTTGTCAGTGCTCCCGAGGCACAGAAACGCCTGCATGACCAAAATGGGTAAGAGCCAGCTGGTGGCATCCATGCCTAGAACACTGAACACTGCAATAAAGGCTTACAACAATTACACAAAACATTTATGCATTAATAATAATAATTAAGAGCGTGCGAGAGAAGCAAGCGAGCTATGCTTAGTCTCGCAAGTTTGGAAATGAGTGGTCGGGCCCCACTCGACCGTCACGCAAGGCAGAAGCTAATAACTTTACTCCTGTGTGAAGAAGAGTTGATACTCTATCGGCATGTGATGCATTCGTTCAATAAATTTTGTTATCAACTAAAAACTCATCCATAAATATGTAGGAACCTCTTCGAATCTCGAGTTTTCCAAGGAAGTGTTCATCTCTAATCGGTAAACGCCTCAATAATGAAATCAAATTAAAAGTTATATTCCGTTGTAACACTGGTTTTTGGCATCAGTTTTAGCGATTAAATATAGGAGATTCAGCCTATAGTTTTATATCACAGGGAAATTGTTATAACATGGCGCTCGCTCTCTCGTCAAGCACTGACAAAGCACAAATTACTGATAATAACTGAACACCGTTAATTTCTCCATGGACAGTTTTGATAAAGAGAAACTTCCCACAGCATCTTTGACTTTAACCTCAAATATTCTTTCATGGAAAATCATGTGACATTCGAAATATCCAGAAAGTCCCAATCTTTTCTTAGCCCAGGCGATCTCAGAAAATAAGCAACTGATAAGAACCATGCTCCTTCCAGCACTGCATCTGCCTTAAGGCTAGATTGTCGTAAAATTTCAACTTACTAGTTTAAGCGGTTCTTGCTATACCGTGGCCAACTCACTTTTCTATGAGATCTGTTAAGTGGATTCCCACCCTATGTGGTCAAATGAGGCAGACAGCTGTCCCATTAAGTTGATCAAGTTTGAAGGATCGAGGCCAAATAGCCTTTGAAATTTAACAGTTTTATAATAAGTAAGAATATAACAATGAGAGGAATAATAAAGCTTTTCACAGGGATGTAGGAAATTTTTAATAATAAAAATACTAATAATGATGATGATGATGATGATGATACTACTACTACTACTACTACTACTACTACTACTACTACTACTACTACTACTACTACTGCTACTACTACTACTGCTACTACTACTACTACTACTACTACTAATAATAATAATAATAATAATAATAATAATAATAATAATAATAATAATGATAATAATAATAATAATAATGATAATAATAATAACAATAATAATAAAGTAATAATAATAATAATAACAGTAATAATAATAATAATAATAATAATAATAATAATAATAATGATAATTATTATTATTATAACAGTAATAAAGTAATAATAATAATCATAGTAATAATAATAATAATAATAATAATAATAATAACTGGAACACCGCGAAACTGTCGAAGAACAATTTTGATAAAGAAAAACTTCCCACAGCCATTGCCTGCTAGAAGTAGAACTATAAAGTGACCTTGAGGTCAAGGTCACTGATCATGTGCATGTCACCTTCGGTCATCACAGTCTATAAGTCCACCAAGGTCGGTAGCTCTAGCTTTAATTCTTCATGGAAAATTATGTGGCATCCAGAATATCTAGAAAAGTCCCAATTTTTTACCCCAGGTGAAGTCAAAGTTACTGATCTTCCGCATGTCACCGAAAGTCATCAGTCTATAAGTCCATCACGGTCGGTAGCTGTAGCTTTATTCCTTCATGGAAAATTAGGTGACATCCGGAATATCTGAAAAAGTCCCAATTCTTTACCCTTTGTGATCTATAAGAATAATCCCACCGACTGGAACCATACTCCCCAGCACTGCACCCGCCTCAAGGCTATATTGTAGTAAACTTTCAGCTTTCTAACTTATGCAGTTCTTGAGGCAGCCTGGCTAACTCACTTTTCTGTGTTCTGGATTACATCCAGAGATTTGTTTGTCAAACTGCCACCACGTTTGGCCAAAAGAAGGGGACAGATGTCCGACCAAGACGTCCAGTTCTTGAGGTTCTTGGCTAAATATCCTTTGAAATATCTTAGTTTTAAAATAAGTAAGAATAAATATACAGTATCAAAAACACCCTAAAAGTGTCCAAGGACTGTTTTGATAAAGGAAAATTTCCCACGGCCATTGCTTACTAGAAGCCTAGCTATAGAGGGACCGTGAAGCTCAAGGTTACTTATCTTGTGCTGGTGACCTTAGGTCATTGCAGTCTATAAGTCCACTAAATTTGGTGGCTCTAGCTTTAATCCTTCATGGAAAATTAGGTGACATCTGGAATTTCCAGAAAAGCCCCAATTTTTTATCCCAGGTGAGGTCACCATCACTGATCTTGTGTATGTCACCTTAGGTCATCTAAGTCTATAAGTTCACCATGTTTGCTGGCTGTAGCATTAATCCTTCATGGAAAATTTAATGGCATCTGGAATATCCGGAAGAGTTCCAATTTTTGACCCAGTTAAGGTCAAGGTCGCTGATTCTGTCCATGTCATCTTACGTCATTAAAGCCTATAACCTCACCAAATTTGGTGGCACTAGCTTTAATCCTTCATGGAAAATCAGGTGACATCCGGAATATCCAGAAAGTCCCAGTTTTTTACGCCAGGTGATCTCAGCAAACAATCAGCCAATTGGAACCATACTCCTTTCCGTGCTGTGTCCGCCGTAAGGCTGTATTGCAGTAAAATTTCAGTTTCCTAGCTCAAGCCATTCTTGAGATAGCACGGCTGCATCACTTACCTGTGTTCCGGATAAGATCCGTAGATTCGATGGACGGATTGCCACCATATTTCGCCAAAAGGAGTGGGCAGTTGTTCGACTGTGTTTACCAAATTTGAAGGCTCTAGGCAAAACAACATTTGAAATATCGAAATTTTAAAATTAGTAACAATAATCATCATAATCATCATCATCATCATCACCATCATCATCATCTGAACCTCCTTTCCCACCCTTGGGCAGGGTGAGGAGTAGCAACGTCCAGACAACCCAAGTTTGCCCACTCCAATGGGCCACGCTTCCATTCACTCATCATTCATTCCCTAGGAATCCTGCGTGTATCTAATACTCCAAAAACATTCACCACATTCTGCAGCTTCACATAAACTTATCCGATTGAGTCAGTCCGGATGCTGTCACGTTAAAAAGGGGTGCCAAATCCCTGATCATGCACTTCTTCTCACAAAATACATCCAGCCAGCTCGATCTCTTGTCAGACTCCTAGCCTCACCGACTTCCTCATCTCTTTTCCTTACGCACTCATCCACCATATCCCTCCACCTTCTTGGCCTACCTCGCCTCCTCTCTCCTTCAGATTCACTCATATATTCCTTTTCACCACAATATTATTATCCATTCTCTCCACATGACCATACCATCTCGGTACACTCTCTTCGATTCTGGTGTCCACAGACTTCCTCACCGCACATCTTTCGCACATCACATTATTTCGTATCATATCCACTCTCTGTACTCAACTACAGTCCTCAACAGTCCCATGTCCACTGCTCTCACTCTTGAATTTTCATTTTCATGCCACACCATGGTCTCACATCCGAATGTTAAAATTGGCACTAACACTCCTTCATGTAAGCCTTGCGCAGCTGCAACACTGAAGCCTCTGTTTATTAGCAAAGCCTTCATAGCCCCAGCTACTTTCCTTCCTTTTGTCACTCTACTTTCCACTTCTTTTGCACAATTTCCTCTCTTTTCCAGCACTGTGCCCAGGCATTTGAACTCTCTCACCAATTCCAGACTCTCTCCATTCACTGTAACATCACACTAGGAGTCATCTTCTCTCTCAGTAACCATCACTTTACTCTTTTCTACATTTACTCTCAAGATACGACGCTCACAGACAGCAGCAAAACTCTGCACGAGTCTACCAAGTTCTTGTCCGGTACTTGCAAGCAGTACTGCATCATCAGCAAACAACAAATTTGAGATATTCCATCCATCACCATTCATTACCAACGCCATCCCCCTCCCCATTACTCGTGTTTTTACTTCTCTCATCACTCCATCCATACTGTATATAAACTGAAAAACCATGGGGACATCACACAACCTTGTCGCACGCCCACGCTAATCGTGAACCATTCACACAGGTGCCCATTTACCCTAACACATGTCTCAGTACCATCATAAAAGCTCTTGATGGCACCTAGCAGCTTACCATCAACACCGTACATGCACAAAAGCTTCCACAGTCCTTCGCTGTCTACTTTGTCGTATGCTTTTTCCAGATCCATGAATGCCATAAACGCCTTATATTCCTTCTGACAAGCCTGCTCCACTATCTATCTTACTGTAAATATTTGATCCACACATCCTCTGCCACTCCTAAAGCTACCCTGTTCATCAGTCACCAGGACATCTAATATCTCTCTTATTTTCTCCATAATGATTCCTCCATATATCTTCCCTACCACACTCAACAAAATTATGTCACGATAATTCTTGCACTCACTTCATTCACCTTTATCCTGATATATTTGTCTTTAATAATAATAATAATAATAATAATAATAATAATAATATTAATAATAATAATAATAATAATAATAATAATAATGACAAAAAATGAGAAAATTTTCCACAGGGATATGGGAGGTTTTAAAAATAATGTTGACAAAACAAGAATACTTCCCACAGAGATGTGGGAAGTTTTAATAATGTTAACGTGCGATTATTGCGTTGCATCTACCAATAAGCTGTTGTTGGTGAATTATCCCTGTCTGTCTGGCCGAGCAGATCCTTCAGCCTCAGGCAGTCAGTCGTATCGTTAAACTGATATTGCCTTTCGGTTGACAACACCTAGCAATACGGGGGAAACTGTGGAGGTTTGATTTCTGAATGAACGCCGTGTTTGCGGTGCTCCACCCACTGAGCATGAGTACTATAGCACGCCCAAAGCCACCTCGTTCTCCGGTTATATGGATCCCAACTAGCGTTGTAAACGGTTATGTGGGTTACAGGAAACCAGTAGGCTTGTCATTCAGTGTATAGCTACCTTAAGTGGAAAGAAGAGTAAACTTAGGCAATGCTACGCTGTTGCAACACTCCGTCTGACGGAGCACATACCCCCCACCTCCCTGCACACCTAACCAAGCTCATAACGGCCCTCCCTCCTCTACATAACACAGATACATTAAAACTTAATAAAATCAGTGATATGGAATGGGGGAAATGTGATAGGACGTTAAAACCACCACCATCCTCACTACCACCACCATCATCATCAGCACCACAACCATCACCACCACCACGACCACGATCCTCATCATCATCGTCACCACCATCACCACCACCACAATCTTCACTACCATCACTATCATCATCACCAATGCTACATTGTTGCAACCCTCCCCCTGACCATGCACATGCCCTTCACCACCCTGCACACCGAACCAAGAGGATAACTCCCCCTCCCCCTCTACAACACAGACATTAAAACATAAAAATCTCAGTGGTTTATCCATGGTAAACATAACCTGGCCCCCTAAGATTACTGGCAACATTGAAATCTCTGAGAGAAAAATATTTTCTTTTTACTTTTTCATCATAAAAAATAAAATCCTTGAGATACAGTATTCAACCTGTCAAAAGGCACTAGATCACAATAAGACATAATCATGTGAAATTACATGACTCAGTAGTAATACTTTCCAACATTTGCTCCGGAAACGAAATCTCTATGCCCGGATAGCCGCTCAACTCTAAGGATGGCCAACAGTGATAACATACCCTCCACTGACTTTATCATCTACCACCTTACCAGTTGTACAACATATAAATCGTATGTCCAAAATACATATGTCGAATACACATGAGGTGGGTGTATTTCTTTATAAGCTTACCCAGCAAGTTATAATCCAGCTTGGTCTGTGCCACTCAGGCTGCACAGTACTGTCAGGTTGCATGCCCAAAATTATAATCCTACCGTCTGCTGTTTCAAATTGTTTCATAGTCACAAAACAGGTTAAGGAAGGCGGTAATAGTGTTCCTCTGCCAGTTATACAGATATTATGTACACTAAGTGATTATAGCGACAACTTTTACTTAACAATTATGTGCTACAGTAGCGCCAACACAAGGAAAACGGTTCTGCCGTTTTACTTATACAACACGGGACATAACTCAGCATGTGCATGATTCCATCCATTATCCATTATTATCAAACGCACAACAGGAAAAAAAGAAATAAAAGGTGACTTCTGCCTAAACAAAACCTAGCTTGAATTCTGGCGACCTTTGAGATAACGAAAGCTGTCAACAGACGTCAATCGTGTTTCAGAATCCATCATCTGAGTGCCATTTTGTTTACAAGAGGAAAAAGTTATGTGAATAATTGTTATGTTCATTGTCTCAAAACTTCAGTGTATATATATATATATATATATATATATATATATATCATCGTGTTGTTTTCATTGCTACTGGTATGCCTTCAGTCACCACACAAGGGCTGTCTCGGTGTGGCCCAAATGATATATCGACACAGGATTTTCGATCTTACTGGCAAGCAGTGGCTTATCAGTGCTGTTTTTCCCTCATATACTCTCGTATGGATTATGAGAAAGAGAAAAATCATGCTATTCGTTTGCTTTTATATGTATCTGGGAACAAATCCTTCCCAAATAATCCCTGTCATAGAAGTAGTGGTAGTAGTAGTAGTAACTCGAGATTAATCTGCAACGCGAATCCAATGGAATAAAGGCTGAAGTTGTCCTTCTCCAAGGGTCAACTAATCTCCTTTTAGGTGTAGGGAGAGAATGGAGGGACATTTTTTATAACTGCGCAGACGAGCCGTCCGGTTACACTGGTGCCACCACAGTGTAGAGACTCTGTGGGTGCCACCACGTGAAGACCTCCATCTCCATCACCGACCCCTATCATAAAACGCATTAACAGCTGTCCGAGGTTGGAATGTTGGAGACGAAAGAGAGACGGACGGGGAAGAAAATTCTGAGGGAATATCCAGGTATCTCAAAATGTGCGGGTCTTGTATTTCGATTCCTATTTATTTAATTCAATTTGGTAAAAAGTTTATAAGCTGTTGGCTTTAAGTTACTCCTTTTTCGCAAAAAAAAAAAAAAAAAAAAAAAAAAAATATATATATATATATATATATATATATATATATATATATACAGTATATATATATATATATATATATATATATATATATATATACAGTATATATATATATATATATATATATATATATATATATATATATATATAATAAAAACGCCATCATAGTAAAAGGGCTAGTGTGAACGTCCATATTCAACATTCTTCTTCTCAGGGTCTGTTACGGTGCTTCCACTGCTACAATATTAACTTTCTGTCTGTCTGTCTGTCTCTCTCTCTCTCACTCAGTTTTCCTTCACCTTAAAGAAATAAAAGAATCTACAGTGTGTGACTTGCACTAAACTTAGGATCATTGTGTTCGTTTATAACTTGTTACACAGCATCTCTTTCACGACGAGGATAATTTATTGCCATTTTCGGACGATAGTGGGATTAGATGTAGCAATAATTAGCCCCACCACCATAAGACATCCTTCTCAAGTTGAAAGAAACTGACGGCAACCTTATTAAGAAGACGCCGTCGAGTTGAAGTTATTAATCCTGTTACAGTCCCATCTCTTAAACTGCCTTCCTTCTCACCATCCAGCTGTTTTTCTCTATTACCCGTATCATGAACAGCCGATCACACATTATCGTGGCTAAATAACATCATACATACAGTTATGGTGTACTCGTGAGCCATTATTCCTCCTCACCCTTTGCCCTTACCACTGGCTGAAAGGAAGTCGTAGCCAAGTTTAGCACCAACTGAATACACGAGTCTGGTTCTTCGAGCTTTTTAGAGAAGACTGTTAACAGTGTCATCGCCAACTCCTCCTTGTGCATACGTCTAGAGAGCTTCCAACTACCGCCTTCCCACTGCACAACAGCTCTTCGTTGGTGGTGAAACTTTGAGTACAGCTTCGCTCCCGCCTCTAGTAAAGGTAGATGTTGAGGAGGAGCTAGGTTCACGATCGTGCAGCCCGAGATAAATTTACCTGTGCCGAAATATTCAGTAGACAGTTTGGTTGTGGTAGGCTGTAACAAAGACTATTCCGTTAATTGTGGGTTCAGTGTTCTTATGCCTGTATTTCTTTATGTCTACAACCTTCTGTCTTTTAAATGCAATGTGTCCAGGCATCTCGAAGTGAATGATCTTGAATATGGCTCTCTGAAACTTTTGTTTTCTTGGAGAGACCAATGTTGCTGGCAGCTAGCCTTTGGTTTCTTTCTTGTAATAAAAAAAAAAAAAGGACAAAAGTTCACCTACGGTTCCCTTGCATCTATTTCGCTCTTAACTCATGTCGGTCGTTTTCCTCCATGACGCATTATAATAATAACATTATTGATAGGCAGAGAAACATAACAGAGTCTCTATGTCTAGGAATCTTAGTCAGCAGAGGAGGGTGAGAAACAGAAGGGGTGAAACATTAGACGAACTTTTGTTCCTGACTGCACAAACCTAGATAACTTTGCCTTTGTCTATTACATGATTAATTTGATTGTGTTCACTTCCTGGCTGGCACCTTTGGTGTGGCGTTGCAATTGCATACATTTATGGCAACTCCTTGGCAACACAGTTGTATGTTGGTGACATTCATTGACAAACTTCAACCACTTCTCTTGATAACGTATTGATTTATTCTCCCTTCCTTTTCTCAGTTTTACTCAGCTTTAGGAAAATCATCGAACGGGAAGGGTGTATATAATGAAAAAAGACTTGGCGATGAAGTACTGAAAAGACAATTAGTCACAGAGATCTTCGCTGTCAGGGTTGCCAGGAAGGGTCACTGGCAATTTCTACATGTCGAGGACAATTTCCCTCAAAACTGTTCGTGTGACACTGTCTTTGGCTACGTTTATATTCTCTTGCATATTATTTCCATCTTTCAGTATCGACAACGTTTACATTAGCAACATACTACAGGATACTTTGCGTATTACACATGCTTATTGTCATGCACGATTTTTTTTTTTTTCGTATCTACATAGAAATTACTGACATACAAGATGATAATATGGTATAATATCCATTTTTTAAATTGAAATTATTTTTTCCAACAAGGAAACGACAATTTACGAGGTACATTTGATATTTCTCATTCAGAATCGACAGTTTTCTCTGATTTCGTTATTTTACAACAAATGCGACGTAGCTCTATTTCGATATCGATAATTGTCGCGATTTCTTCTTAAAGCTCAGATTATGTTTCATCATACGAACTTAAACGAAATGCTCAAATATACAGAGTTTGGATGAAAGCAATATGGTAGGTGTAACATTCTACGTGGTAGTAAGACGTCTTACGAGGTAATAACCACTTAGGCTTTATGCATCCACCGTCTTGGCAGTCGTCGTGTTTAGTATTAATAGACTTGGAGCTCCGTGGCATCATATAGGGTGGACGTGTTCTATCAGACGCTGGATGGCCACAAAGCCATTAAGTCCGCTGAAATGACGCCTACTTGACGCCATCTAGTGACGTCATATCTACTGTACAGCCACGTTGTAGCAGCAGACTGAGATGTGAGGGAATGTCATACCTATCTCGTAGGAGAGGAGCGAGCTGTGTACGAGTGTGTCCTGTATTGATATTGCCAATAAAATCGTGTGTTCACTACGTCAGACATGATGCAGGAGGTGATGATGGCAGCTGTTAAGGGGTTTATAGGCAACCGAGGCTGTGATGGCGGAAGGACCTCCTGCCATATAAAGGGATGATCACTGACAACCCAGCTGAAATTGTTTAGTAACAACGATTAACTTCTTTACTTCGATGACATGGTTCTTCTAATATTCTGGGTAACGTACAATCGAAATATTATAAGTTAAGAAAGACGTCTAGTACTGATCGAGTTGATGAATGCTCTAACCCTTATAGTTCAGAAAACTACAGTATGCTAAGGTAAAAGAAACATCTGGAGATACTAAAGTCAAAGTAATATCATCGGATTGAAGAGGCTAATAAAAAAACAACTGATGATACTCCTCTCGCATCACCATTCTAACTTTCAGCATTAAGCAAACGTAATATAGGCCACAGTGTCGTCACGAGATAGGTAACTGCTTTAACTAAATTATGTGACGTCAGTAGAACTATCCTCCCTTTTCAGTGCCTTGAAAAGATTGATGAATAAACAACCCCTTCACTACGATGATGTATTTTTACTGCATTTTTTTCAGCAAATTACCAATAAAATAAAAGTCTGTGTGTGTGTGTGTGTGTGTGTGTGTGTGTGTGTGTGTGTGTAGCATTTTTGTCAGTATAATACCTATACAGTAAAAGTCTATGTGTGTGTGTGTGTGTGTGTGTGTGTGTGTGTGTGTAGCATTTTTGTCAGTATAATACCTATACAGTAAAAGTCTATGTGTGTGTGTGTGTGTGTGTGTGTGTGTGTGTGTGTGTGTGTGTAAAGTATCAGGTCATCTTGTGATGGTCCAAGTTTTGTAGCCAGATAAGTAAGTTTGGGGGTAGTGAACAGGGGGTGTGGGTAGGGTGGGAGGGGTGGGTGGATAGGTAGGGTAGGCGGGGTGGGTGGACTGGTTGGGAGGAGGGGGGAGTGGATGGACAGATAGGGTGGACAAGTGGAGTGGTAGGCTGGACAGGTGGGACGGGTAAGTGGAGTGGGTGAGGTGGGTGGATGTGGTCGGCGAAGTGAGTGGAACAAATGAAATGGGTGGGGTAGGAGAAGTGGGTGGGGTGGGCAGGCAGGCAAGGTGTGGTTGGTTTGGCAGGTGAGTGGGAGGGTAGGGTGCGTAGGGTGGGTTGGTTGTGTAGGGTGGGTGAATGGGTTAGTGGTGTGGGGTGGGTGGGTGAGTGGACGGGGCGGTCGGTGTAAGGTGGTCGGTTGGGTTGGGCACAGGGGAAGGGTGGGTGTTCTGTAGGTAGGAGGGTGGACTTGGTAGGTGGATGTTCTTTTGGGATGGAATAGCGGACTTAGTGGGTGGTTGGGTGTTTTAATGAGTGGGTGAATGTGTGGCTTCCCGGAGAACAAGCCAGGAGATCGGCTTACTACACTGGGTGAGTGGGTAGGTGTGTGGCCGGGTGGGTGGGTTGGAGAATGGAGGAAAATAAATCCTCTGGGAATGGGTCTATGGGCTGAATAGGTCCATGGTTTGAATACATTCTTGTGGGGAGATAGGTACGTGGGGGCTATTTGCTGGAGGGAAATGGACCCAAGTGAAATACTAGACCCAGAGGGTAAAGAAGTCTCTGGAGGACTGAATCGGTAGAGAGGCGGCCTGCAATCCTGATGGACCCAGGGAACAGTTTAAGGATTTGAATTTCATAAAAAAACAGACTTTCGTGATCTACCAGATGACCCGCCGACATGTCGTAAAAATACCCCCGCTAATACCAGTACACCAATCCTGTATGAGACAGCCCTAGCATGTATTCAGTATGACCGGTGGGTGTTAGCGCCGAAGTGGTGACATGTGGAGGTGAAGGAGGGCTACTGGGCCTTGGGATAGGCACCCGAGATATAGGCCCTGAAGCCTTTGCCCGGAGTCGGACACATAAATATCTACAGAGAGAAAACAGGCCCATGAGTAAAATAAGTCGTTAATATACTAAGTCCGTGAAGAACATAGGTAATACAAGGAAAAATATTCTCATTGATGACAAATGGGTCAGTGATGGAAAATAGGTCCAATGGGGCAAAATTGCTCCATGAGAGCAAAACTTTTAGGGGAAAACTAGACTCAAACAGAAAAAAAAAAAAAAAAAAAACAGGTCCACAGTGATAAATAGGACCACAGGGTAAAAAAAAAAAAAAAATGCCACGGGAGAAATCGATTATAAGGGAAAGTAGGTTTCTGCTGGAAAACTGATCTATGGGGAAAATCTGTCCAGGAAAGAAAACCGATGATGAGGGGACAGTAGGTTCTTGGGGAAATAGATATGTGAAGAAAATAGATCCAGTGGGGGAAATAGGTCCATGGAGGAAAATGGGTCACTTGGACGAAAGTAAGTCCATGGGGAAAATAGGTCGGAGGGGAAATGACCTCTACAGGGTGCAGCTGGAGAAGGGCGTACTTGTTATTTTTATTCAAATGAGGAGAGACTTGTAGATTCGGAAGAATGTCATGTAGCTTTCACTATTCCTTTCATTTATAAAGGTCCCTCCTGAGGCATAAATAATCGTGACGTTGTAGCAGTAAAAAAGAAACAGTATGCCGTCATGCTGAAAGATAATGACAAGTCAGGCAGAGAAAGCTGCAAAGGGTAAGAATGTAGTGATCTCCAGCTTCCCACCTCCTAGAATTCTGTACGGTCAGGTTTACATAAAAATATATACCTTAACAACGACTGTCCTTAAAATCAATCACCCTCATATTCGACGATACTGAGTATAGGCTGAATATAGCTCCAGCCATTCTGTGATGATATATACACAGAGTAACATTCCCTTAACACTTGGTCGTTAGAGACTGTAAGTATTCATGTTCTGTACATGCAATGTAGATCTGTCGAACATCAGATCGGCTGTGATGCCATCAGTCACTTGCTTAGAAGCGGATCTGTATCCACCTTCTGTAAAGAATGTACAGGTAGTCATTTCAGTTTTCATTGCTTAATTTTATGCCATAGCCGTACGTACACACTAATTAGCATATCCAAGTCGCAAATGGTGGAGTCCACTTTCTATTTTCGGGCTGTTCAGACAATTAGCGTTGTGTGGAAACACTGACACAACAAGAAAAAAGGAAGTTTGCAGTATGCAGGCATTAATTTAGGCCATCGTCTTGCCGTATATATTGAACGCCGCTCGTTTCCATAAACACCATAACCCCACGCCGCAAGTAGTAGCCCATGATAGAATAAATTTCACTCATCTCTCTCTCTCTCTCTCTCTCTCTCTCTCTCTGTACCATAATGCGGAAGCGTACTCGTAATAATAAAGGGCAGTAATTATGTGATACACACATGTCATCCCGTAGCCATTGTAGCCTTATTTATGTGACTCTAAATCCTCCGCCTCTCCCTCTGTCCCTCTTCTTCCCGGACCATTCCCTTCTCTTCTGTTTCCTTAATCTTGCACATATTTTCGTTACTGTTCTTCGCTCACTGTTGTTTCTATAAGTTCATCTGTCCTCTGCCGCTTTGTGTTTCAGGTTATATCTTCTTGTTCCTTCTTCATCTCAGGACAACTTTCCTTGAGTGGCGCATTCTCACGAGGTGTTCGGTAATATTTTTGTTTCTTTATTTTCGTGTTCTCTGCATTTCTCTCTTTTGCTCCTCCTCTCTATTTTCAAAATTTCGGATTCATGACCACCTATCATTTCATAAATTTTCGTGGCCCCCAGATTTTATTAAAATTACAAATACCGTGAAAGTGGGGAACTTTTGACTGAATAAATAGTTTCGTCTGAAACGTTTGATTTAATAGTACTTACTGCTCTGGGTGTCGGCGGGGAGGGGGGAGGGTTGAGAGGGGGTTATGGTGACACCTCATTCCCTAAATTGGTAATTGACGGAATGGTTTCATCTCACATGCATTATCAAGCGAAAATTCTCTGTTTATCGCTTGGCCTGTAACTGAAGCCGATCATTTGGAGATCTGAAAGCTCTGTGAATGGATGTAAGGCCCATTTCACTTGGGCACTCAGAGTCATAGTTTTATTTTTGTTTCTTTTTGTTTTTTACTTGGCCGCCTACCCTTTCGCCCCAGTATTTACCTCTAATTCTCTAGCGTGTTCATCTACCCTGGTATTCTTTCCTTAACCACTGCACTGTACCCCTCTTCCCTCCTTCGCACCTCTTCACACCCACGCACAACAGGCGCTAATTACAAACTCGTGTATGAAGGGGGATCGGAAATTGTCGTGACATATTTATGGACGCAGCTGTGAGGGTGAATATACGGGACAAGGGAGAGGTTAAGAAGAAGGGAAACTGTAAGAGAGGAACAGATGTGAAACGAATTAATGAGGTTTGGGACTAACATCGTGGGTAAGTTAGTTTTATCTGGATTTACGGATTGTAAAGGAGGGTGCAAGTGAGATGGTGGTTGCAGTGCGTGCAAAAATGATTTTAGGTTGCAGAAGTTTGGAAAGAGGAGAGTAACACTGCTAACAGTCAAAACATCTGTTGCACTGTAGGCGGACTAGATCGTTGAAAACTGACTGAATACAGGGGCTCCGATAAACACACACACACACACACACACACACACACACACACACACACACACACACACACACACACACAGGGAAGCTACCTTGGTGGTATATTTTTCAGATACGAAAACACAATAAATCTAAGCCATCGTAGTGATGAGGTTAATCATTCATTGGAACAATCGGTTCAAGGCACTAAAAAGGAGGAACAGTTCTCATAACGTCTTAGTCACACACTAACAGAGGACTGAACACACGCTGTTACAGACTGCCAGATACCGGTACCCGTTGTCCCAGTTTCTGCAGGTTACATCACACTATGTCTTCACTTATTACTGAGCTGTAGGCTATTGTTTTCGCTGATATAATTATTGTTCCTGCCTCAGAGCCTCGCAACGATTCCAGGAGAACTGGAAACTGTGCGGGGACTCTGAAGGGCCCAGGTTATGTGTCCTGGCGTGGGCCATTGCTGATAGGAAAAAAAAATCCATATCTCCCCAATGGGGTCAAGGTCATTGTAGGAAACAGTAGCAGATACATGCGTTCATCCATACCTTTATCAGACCCATTGTTGATGTTACACAAGAAGTTACCGTAGGGTCTTCAGATCTTATTTGTATTTCACATACCTTACTTGCGAAGCATTTTAGCTGTTGCTACAGTATATAAGTATGTACTAATTATTATTATTCTGGTCACAAGAAGTCTCCCAACGATTCCAGGGGAACTGGAGACTGTGCAAGGAATCTGAAGGGCCTAGGTCATGTTTCCTGGCGTGGACTTATGCTGATAGAAAGAAAAAAATCCAAATCTCCCCAGTGGGGTCAAGGTCACTAAGAAACAGTGGCTGGAGACTAGTGGCTGTCTGTAGGCAGGTACCGAGTTCTAGTTATTATTCTTCTGGCCTCAAAAGTCCCCCAGCGATTCCAGGAGAACCGGAGACTAAGCCAGGAGTCTGAACGGCCTAGGTTATGTGTCTCTGCATGGTCATTGTTGATAGAAAATAATATCCAATTCTCCCCATTGGGGTCAAGGTCATTGTAAGAAACAGTAGCAGACACTAGCGTTCCTCGACACTGTTGTCTTCCTTCTTGATGGTACACATGAAGTTGCGTCAGGGTCTTCATATCTTGCTGGTGTTACACACACACACACACCATTGCTGAAGCATCCTAAATGTGATTAAACAATATGATTTTATGTCTAACTCTTGTTATTCAGGTCCCAGTGTCTCGTTACAGTTGCAGGAGAACCGGAGACTGTACAAGGACTCTGAAGGGCCCAGGTTCATTTTTTTTTTTTTATTTTGATGTGTCCGACTCTGGGCATAGGCTTCACAGCCTGCTTCCAAGGCCCAGTAGTCCTCCTACGTCCCATACACCTCTACATGTCACCACTTCAGCGCTAACACCCACCGTCCATATTGAATACATGCTAGGGCAGTCTTATACAGGAATAGTGTATTCGTAATAGCGGGGTATTTTTACGACATTTCGGCGGGTCTTCTGTTAGATCAGTGATGTCTGATTTTATGAAATTCAAATCCTTAAACTTTTCCCTGTCCCAGTGTGGATATGAACTTGGGTCCGGTAGGACTGCAGGCCACCCCTCTACCGAATGAGCCACCACCTACTGGTATGGACTATTGCTGATAGAAAAAAAAAATACAAATCTCTCCAATGGGGTCAAGGTCATTAAGAAGTTGGGTGGAGACTGGTGACTGTCTGTAGCACAGTTACAGAGGTCTAGTTTTGATAAAGATGATGATGATGATTAGTCTCAACCTATTATTTAGGTGGGGATTACTGTTTTCGCTGGTATTATTATTACTCCTCTCACCCCAGAGTCTCGCAACGATTCTAGGACCAGAGACTGTATAAGGAATCTGAAGGGCCCAGGTTATGTGTCCTGGCATGGGTTATTGCTGATAGAGAAAAAAATCCACATCTCCCCAATGGGACCTACTTCATTGTAAGAAACAGTAGCAGATACATGGGTTCTTTGACACCTTTGTCAGATCCCTTGTTGATGTTACACATGAAGTTACCTTAGAGTCTTTAGATCTTGTTAATATTACTCATACCTTTCCTCACGGCAATGCTTCTTTGTTGTGGGTACACAATAAAAGTATATAATTAATTGTTATTATTCCTGCATCAGAGTCTCCCAACTATTCCAGGAGAACTGGACACTGTGTAAGGAATCTGAAAGGCCCTGGCTGTGTTTCCTGGCCTGGACCATTAAAATCACTAACAAATAGTAGGTGGAGACAAGTGACTGTCCATTAGACAGTTACAGAGGTCTAGTTATGATGATGATGACGCGTATCATCACTATTATAATTATTAGTCTCCACCTACTATGTATGGGGAGACTACTGTTTTCGTTGATATTATTATCAGTATTCTTGCCTTAGAGTTTGGCAACGATTCCAGGAAAGCCAAAGACTGCGCAAGGAATCTGAAGGGCCCAAGTTATGTCTCCTGGCATGTGCCATTGCTGATGGAAAAAAATACCTTTCTCCTCAGTGGGGTCAAGGTCATTGTAAGAAACAAGCGAAGACACATTTCAGGACACCTTTGTCTGATCAGCTAGTCAGGTCAGGTGTGGGTAAGGGGATGGGTCTGTTATGATGTGGCAGGGGTAAACCAGTTCTGCTGTCGGGCCCTGCTGCGGATGTCACTGATTGCATTGCGCAGTTGACCCTTGTGGGGTGTGGTGAGATGAGGATCTGTCCGTTCTCCCCTTTGGGGCTAAGATGCGAATGTATGTGTTTGAATGAATGAGTAAATGGGGAGTGTGTCGTCCTGTCTCGGCTACCTCCCTTTCCTTGCGGGAAGCAGCCTAGGTATATAGATAGATTTGTCTCCCTTGTTGATGCTACACAAGAAGTTACCTTAGGGTCTTCAGATCTTCTATCTATCTATGCCAGACACCATAATTCAGATCTTGTTTACATTAAATGTACCATTCCACAAGGCAAAGCCTACTAATTGTGGTTACACAATAAGTGTACATAACTAATTATTGTTATTCAGGCATCAGTTTCTTGCAGCGATTCCTGGAGAACCGGAAACTGGACAAGGAATCTGAAGGGCCCAAATTATTTTTTTATATTTTTATGTGAGGAAGAAGGAACCAAACGCAACGAGCCCGCAAACCTGTTCCTTCCAAGAGAAAAACAAAATACAAGAGAGAGCCAAATTCAAGATCCGATCATTTTGAGACGCCTGGACACACTGCATTTCAAAGACTGGAGATCATAGGAAGCAGGAAAAACAGACAGAGAGAGACAGTTCCAGAGTTGACCTGTTGCATAAATGAAGGACTGGGAGTAACGGTTAAATCTTGCATTAGAGAGTTGGACAGAAAAGGGATAAGAGTTTGCTGCTAGATGAGTGCTACGCACCCGTCATAGAGGTGGAGGAATGCTTTTAGACAGTTCAGAGGAGCAGTGACCATTGAAGTAGCAATAGAGAAGAGATCAAGATGAAACAGTGTGGTGAAGAGACAGGTTGAAGGGAGTCAGTAAGAGGAGGAGAGTTAATGAGGCGAAAAGCCTTTCACTCCACCCTATTAAGAAGAGCTGTATGTGGGGAGCCTCCCCACACATGAGAGTTGTACTCCACACAGGGGAGGATAAAACCCCTGTATAGAATCAACAATTGTGAAGGGGTAAAGAAGGAACGGAGTCAGCTTAGCACACCCAATCTCTTGGAAGCAGATTTTACAAGAGATGTAATATGATCTTTCCAAGATAAGTCCCGAGTAAATGAAACCCCAAGCATGTTCAAGGATGATGCAGGATTAAGCTGAATATTATTTAACATTAGTGGGTATACCTGTGGAAGATTTTGTCGGGTTGATAGGTGCAAAAACTGAGCCTTTGATGCATTAAAAAAACCAGATTATTTTTACCCCAGTCAGAGATACGAGCCAAGTCAGACATTAGGTGTGCCATAGCCTCATTCCTTGTTTGTTGAAGTAACTGCTGAGATGGACGTTGCGGGAATCGAATGGAAAGGTGAAGGGTGGAGTCATCAGCATATGAGTGGATAGGGTTAGATGTACAGCTTAGAAGGTCATTGATGACTAAAAGGAAGAGAGTTGGTGATAGGACAGAGCCCTGAGGAACACCACTGTTAATAAATCTAGGAGAAGAACGATGGCCGTCTTCGACAGCGGCTATAGAACGACCAGAAAGGAAGCTAGAGATGAAAGCACAGATAGAAGGATAGAAACCGTAAGAGGGCAGTTTGGAAATTAAAGATTTATTCCAGACTCGATCGAAAGCCTTTGAGATGTCAAGTGCAATGGCAAAGCTTTCGCCAAAGTCCCGAAAGGAGGATGACCAGGAGTCTGAAAGGTAGGTGAGAAGATCGCCTGTGGAGCGTCCCTGACGGAACCCATACTGACAATCAGAAAGAAGGTTGTGATAGGAAAGATGCTTTCATATTTCTCTATTAAGAATAGTCTCGAAAATTTTTAAGATACAGGATGTTAAAGCAACTGGACGATAGTTAGAGGGTTGGGAATGGTCATCCTTCTTTGGGAATGGCTGAATGAGAGCAAACTTCCAGCAAGAAGGAAAGGTACAAGTTGATAGACAAAGGCAAAAGAGTTTGCCTAGGCAGAGTGTAAGCACAGAAGCACAGTTCTTGAGAACAACAGGAGGGATTCCATCAGGCCCATATGCCTTATTAGTATTGAGGCCTGTGATGGCAGAAAATACATCAGCTGAAGAAATTTTAATGTCACCCATGAGGAAGTCAGAGGGGGGAAGTGATGGAGGAACAGCACCGAAATCATCTAAGGTGGAATTGGAGGAGAAAGTCTGAGCGAAGAGATCTGCTTTATCAGTAGAAGAAATAGCTACAGAGCCATCAGAGTAGAAAAGAGGAGGGAAGGATGATGAGGTAAAGTTGTTAGAAAGGTTTTTGGCAAGGTGCCAGAAGGAGCGGGCAGAATTCGAGTTAGAGAATTGAGAGCATTTAGTACGGATGAAATTATTTTTAGCAGAGCGAAGAACAGACTTAGCACGATTCCTGGAATAAACGTATAAAAGATGTGATTCAGGGGTGGGTTGGCTCCGGTATCTTTTAAAGGCCCTCTCCTTGTTGCAGACAGCATTAGAACAAGCATGATTAAACCAAGGCTTTCGTGCATTAGTCAAAGGATATGAGAAAGGAATGTATGCTTCCATGCCCGAGAGAATAACCTCCGTAATGAGCAAGGCACACCCAGATGGCTCCCAGCCATGGAAGCAATAATCATTCCAGGGAAAATCAAAGAAGTACTGCCTGAGGGCCTCCCAATCCGCAGCTCCAAAGTGCCACAGACGAAGTTACTTTGGAGGGTCCACAGGCCGTACTGGAGCAATAGGACAGGTTAAGGTGATAAGGTTGTGATCGGAGGAGCCCAACGTAGAGAAAAAATTAACAGTGTAAGCAGAAGGATTAGTTGTAAGGAAGAGGTCAAGCATGTCGGAACTCTCTCCAAGGTGGTCAAGGATACGGGTAAGGTGCTGTACAAGCTGCTCTAGGTCATTAAGGATAGAAAAGGTGTAGGCTTGTTCACCAGGTGGATCAGTGAAAGGAGAGGAGACCCAAAAATGGTGGTGAACATTGAAATCTCCTAGAATGGAGATTTCAGGGAAAGGAAAAATGGATAAAATGTGTTCCATCGTAGAAGTAAGATAGTCAAAGAATATTTGATAGTAGAGTTAGGAGATAAGTAAACAGCACAGATATATTTTAGTCAGAGATTGACAGGAAAGCCGAAGCCAGAGTGTAGATAATTCAGAAGAATCGAGTTCAGGAACACGAGAGCAAGATAAGTCGTTGCGTATATATACACAACAGCCACCTTTGGCTTTGAAATGAGTATAGAGGAAGTAGGAGGATACAGAAAAGGGTCTGCTGTCAGTTGCCTCAGACAGCTGAGTCTCAGTTAGAAAGAGAAGGTGAGGTTTAGAGGAGGAGAGGTGGTGCTCAACAGAACGAAAGTTGGAGGAAAGGCCGCGAATGTTGCAGAAATGAAGAAGAAGAGAGTCAGACAGTGGTTCCAGGCACCTCGAGTCGTCACCGAGAGAGTGGCGGAAGGTGAGGGCATTTATGGTCCCCCCCCCCCTGGGGACTCCGAGGCTATGTTATTCGACTCCATTTTTTTTTTTTTTTTTTTTGAAAAGGAAGTGTATTGTGTACTGTGCATGTAGTTTGGTGTAGATAGTTGTAGAAACTTGTATTGGAGAGCATGCTGGCCTACTCTCTGTGTTACTGAAACACTGAAAAAGTTCAGTAAAGGGGGATGGTCGGGACCTAGTCCCGAGGGCTGATGAAACAGGAGCTCCAGCTCTCCCTGTCATCAGCTTTCCATCCACTTCGGGAGTACTGCCCTGCTCGACTGGTGCTACAGTCTACTGCCATGTGTCCTAACATAGACTATTGCTGAAAGAAGAAAAAATCCAGATCCCCTCAGTGGGGTCAAGGTCACAAAGAAACAGTGGATGGAGACTAGTCACTGTCCGTTAGACAGTTACAGAGGTTTAGTTATTATGATGATGATGATGATGGTGATTGTTATTATTATTATCATTATTGTTATCTATCCAGCCAGCCATCATCCAATCTTACGTTGCCCCATGAGGAGCGTAGAAGCCCGGGGCTAGGCAGTTGGTCCTGACATTTAAGAGGAGAGTGACCAGCCTCACTCATCCCTGAGTGGCATTACGTGATCAATAAACCCCAACCACCCCTTGGATATAAACCTTCACTGGCTCAATCCGATTGGAGCGCAAAAATTACCCGCTAAACGACCAGGCGCCAAAATATGATTATATGGTTACCACCCAGCGTAGTAAATGGTTTCCTGGTGTACAGTAAACCATGAGGCTTGTCACTCAGTGTAGAGTCACCCACATGCAAAAGGAAGAGGAAAGAATGAAGGAAAAAAAGGCAGAAGAGGGAGTGTAAAGTCACCCGTAGGCAGAAGGACGGGGAAAGAATGAAGGAAAGAAAGACAGAAGAGGATGGAAGGAAAGAAGGATGGAGAAGAGGAAAGGGCAGACACCCGAGAGCAGCACTACATCGAGTGAGTGGATGGTGAGCTCCTCCACCTACCGCATTTCATTATTATTGTTATTATTATTATTATTATTATTATTATTATTATTATATTAGTCTTCACCTACCACGTAGATGGAGACTATTTTTTTTTTTTTTTTTTTTTTTTTTGCTGATATTATGATTCTTGCCTCAGAGTCTTGCAACGATTCCAGGAGAACCTGGGACTGTGCAAGGAATCTGAAGGGCCCAGGCTATGTGTCCTGGCATGGGCCATTGCTGATACAGAAAAAAATCCATTTCCCCCCAATGGGGTGAAGTTCATTGTAAGAAACAGAAGCAGACACACGCGTTCTTCGACACCTTTGTCAGAGCCCTTGCTGATGTGACGCAAGAAGTTACCTGAGGATCTTCAGATCTTATTTATATTATACATACCCGCCCACATGAGAAAGTTTCACTGTGACTACACAATACAAATACGTAACTAATTAATATTTTGGCCTCGGAGTCCCAAATGATTCCAGAAGAACCAGAGACTGCGCAAGAAATTTGAAGGGCCCAGGTTATATGTCCTGGTATGGATTATTGCTGACAAAAAAAAAAAAAAAAAATCCAAATCTTCCCAATGGGGTCAAGGTCACTAAGAAACAGTGGGCTGAGACTTGTGACTGTCCGTAGCAGACACTGAGGTGGTTTGGCCATGAGGAGAGGATGGAGAGAGAGAGAGACTAACGAGGAGAGTGCATGTGAGTGAGGTTGAGGGGGGGAGGGAGGGGGAGACCGAAGATGGGATGGAGGGATGGAGTGGAGAGGTATATAAGAGAGAGGTGTGCGAGCTGCGGGAAGGGCAGCAAAATGGCAAGGGAAAGGGCGACATGGAGGCGATTTGTTTGTGGCCACCTCTTACGGGATTAGAGCGCCTGGCATTAGGTGGATATATTGCTATTATTATTATTATTATTACTACTACTACTACTACTGCGACTGCTACTGCTACTACTACTACTACTACTACTACTACTACTACTACTGCTACTACTACTACTACTACTAATACTACTACTACTACTACTACTTCAACTACTATTGTTGCTACTTTTACTATTACTACCATTGATACTATTGATGCACTCACAGGGGTGGCCAATCCAGTGCATGTCCCTGACTTTTACTGAATCCCTCGTTCATGGAGTCATCTTACATACCATTTTGAAAGATTAAATATGGCAAGTTGTACCTGTAGAGTTTTATGATTGTCACACTTAAGGAGTGTACAGTGCGCGGTGAGGGTACTGGTCGCGTGTCTGATGTTCGTCTGGGGTAAGGGAGGGGGAGGCCGAGGATGAGGTGAAGGGATGGAGTGGAGAGGTATACGAGTGTGGTGGGATGTGAGCTGAAGGGATGGCAGCGAAATGGCCGAGGCAGGGCGAGAATTACGTAAGGTGCCTGTGGTGTGCATTTGCATTTTTCATTCGCGTACTAGTGTTAAATAGCCATAAGTATGACATAGTGGGACAAGATAGAGCATTGAAGTGTGTGTCTGGGGATAGTCTGGGGTGTTCCTTAAGTGGACGTGGCAAGTTCCACCCTTACTGGAGTGCAGGTAGTTATTTGGCCATCCCTCTTCACACAAACTCGATTCGTTAATGATGTGATAATTTATAATGCTCTTTTTTTTTTTTTTTTTTCAGGCTCTGCTAGGAAATTATTAGTGCTTTATATGCCAAATTCAAAGGCATGTCTGTCCATATGTGTATTTTATTACATAGGATTATAACACAGAACGCGAGACGATCATGACTGATATTTGTTACATTTCTGACGCCACAGCTTTGGTGGACACGTTTTCGTCTTGCTTAATCAACCCCTCAGAATGATATTTAAAATACGAAATCATGAATTAATGGAATATATTATTTGAATATACATTCCTTCAGTAACATGTCCCTGTATAGTCTACCATATATAACTTTGGCTTCTCTACAATCGTGGTGCTGTGGATTACGTGTTCTAATTGGAAATGACATAATAACTAGTGGATTCATTTTAAGGGTAATCATACATTGCTCCATTGCCTCTAAGGAAATTAACCGTATGGCAAAATACTGTCCACTAGAATATTTACGATGATGAACTACATTTACCAAAATGAACAACTGTCGCCGTGTATGAAGCCATATGCTTCACTTGCATGACAGGATTTTTGTTTGGGGTGACAGAACTTTGAGGGAACTCCGTAAAATACAGCAACTAGCTGTAGGGCACAGAATCACTTAATAGGGATGGATGAAAACAATATAGTAGCCTAACTCGTTTCAGTACCGTTGGTTACAGAAAATGGTAACAGTTTCCTAACTAATGCTGCATTGAAATACGTTTAGTAAAAACAAATGAGTAATTGGAATGGAATATCACAGCGTTTAAAACAAGCTAATTTTGAAAATACTACGTTGATACATCACTAAAATGAAACGAAAACATTCGGCAGCCGAATGCTAATTGTCCGCCAAAATATGTTGTTGGCTATGGTACAAGCTACAGTACCTACAAACCACATTTGGAGAGGAAATATTTTGGCACCACACACACACACACACACACAAAACTATATTTTAATGCTCTATGGAATTCTGTCACCGCATTTCGAAAAAGCTAATCCATATTAAATATATATATATATATATATATATATATATATATATATATATATATATATATATATATATATATATGGCGACTCGCATTCAGTCGTCTGCACATCCACATAGTTGCTATTTCCTGAAGGTTTGGTGAAAATTGGTCCACAACTTTTCGATATATTTTGGCAACACACACACACACACACACACACACACACACACACACACACACACACACACACACACACACACACTCACACATCGACAAAAACTATACTATCTCGCTTTGCTAAAGGCGAGCGATAAATATCCATTTAGCATGAAGTCACCAGCTGTCCCTTTCAGTGACAGTGTCAATCCAACATTATCTCACAAGGCTTGCACCAGCCCCGTTGTCACCCTTACAGAAACTTCCACGTGACCAGTTCAACATATTAGTTATGATACGTCAAATAGTACGAATAACAAAATGGCAGCAGTTTTACTATTAATTTATTTAGCAATTTACCCATATAAGGAACAGATGAGGAACGGTCATAATTATTTCGAGATACTGTAGTTTCTAAACCCTCAGGCCTCGGGAAGATTCCCAGGGGCAATTAACACCGCCTGTTGTAAGCCGAACACAAACCAGCTCACTGACACGTCCTAAGCCAGTGTGGTGAGTCCCAAATGACTTAACCCTACTAAACAATAACCATGAAGAACACCAGAAAACATTGGCCCCCAGTCCCCAGCAGCTCTGAAGCGCCTGACCACGGTGGTGGCCAGACCTGCTTTAGAGCAGGGAGTGCTAAGAATCTCTGGGTACAGACTGGCCGTCTTTGGAATCTGATCCTGGCAACATTCAGTGCACGAACTTTGACCTCAGAAGCAAGCTTGGTTGTCTTTTTTGGAGAGAGATGTGAAATGGGATATCTTAGGTCTGAGCAAAGTTAGAAGAACAAGGGAGGCGTTCATTAAGTTGGTTGATGGCCACGTGCTATGTTATAAATGTACAGAAGAGAGAAAAGAATGTGGAGTTTGATTTCTAATAAATAAACAACTAGCTGGATATGTGGATGAATTTTTCAGTATCAACGAGAGAGTTGCAGGAATAATTCTTAAGCTCAATAAACGGTATCATGTAAAAGTAGTTCAAGTATACGTTCCAACGTCAACACATGATGATGAAGAAGTTGAAAAGTTCTATGAAGATGTAGAAAATGCATTGAAAAGGAATAAGACTCAGTTTACATTTGTGGCTGGTGACTTTAATGCCAAAGTAGGACAGAAGAATATAGAAGAAATAGCAGTTGGTAACTTTGGAATAAGCAACAGAAATGACAGAGGAGATACTCTTGTAGAATCTGCAGAAAGAAATCAGTTAAAGATCATGAATACCTTCTTCCAAAAAAAAAAAAAAAAAGAAACAGGAAGTGGACATGGACAGGACCTAATGGCATTACTAAGAATGAAATTGACTTATTCTTACTAACAGATCAGATACTGTGAAAGATGTAACGGTACTAAAGAGTAGTCGTTGGAAGTGACCACAGAATGGTGAGATGTCGAATATGACTAAACCTCAAGGCAGAAAGAAACAAGCTAGTTAGAAGCATCAAACTGAACCTATGCAAACTAAGGGAAAAGAGTGCAGAGTATAACTTAGAGGTCCAAAATTGATACAGTTGGCAGACATAGAGGAGATAGTAGAAGACATGAATGACGACTTCACTAGAATCATAACAGAAGCATCGCTAAGTGTTGCAGGAAAGGCATGCAAGAACACTCATAGCAAACTCTCGGTAGAAACAAAGGATCTTCTTAGGAAAAGAAGGAATATGACAATTAGAACAGCCAGAGACAAGACTGAAGCAGCAGAACTAGGTAAGATCAACAAGAAAAAGTCCGAAGATATCCGAAAGTTTAACATGACCAAAATCGAAGAGACTTAAGATGGAAGTATGGAATCAACCAAGAGAATGCTTGGCATAGGAAAAAGTCAGATGTTCAGCCGAAGAATCTCAAATGGTGATGTTCCTAATGACAGAGATGAAATAATCAAGGTAGCTGAAGAATTTTACGATAAACTATACAGCAGTGAGGACAGACCCAAAGACGTCAATCAGAAACAGGTAAACAATGGTGCACCAGTACCTGCAGTTCCAGTAGAAGAGGTTAGGACAGCTCTAAGAGACACAAAGAGAGGCAAAGCAAGTGGTAATGACAATCTTACTATAGACCAGATCAAAGATGCAGGCGACGTTGCACTTGATAAACTAGCCAGATTATACACAAAATGTCCGGAAAATCAGAAAGTTCCTAAAACTTGGAAAAATGCCAACATTATTCTCATTCACAAAAAAGGAGATGTCAAACACCTAAAATATTATCGACCAATGAGCATGCTTTCTGTTTTTTACAAACTGTTTACGAAAATTATCGCCAACCGGATAGGTAGAACACTAGATTCAAATCAACCGAGAAAACAAACAGGATTCCGGAGTGGGTACTCTACAATAGACCATATGCAAGTTGTTAACCAGGTAATTGAGAAAACTGTTGATTTAAAAAAAAATTCTGTGTATGGCATTCATACATTATGAAAAGGCATTTGACTCACTCGAAATTTCTGCTGTAATGAGGGCTATTAGAAAACAAGGAACTGAAGTGAATTATGTGCAGGTTCAATAAGTAATGAGAAAATTTCAGGAGAGGCATTAAATTTCATTCAATCAGAATGCTACTTCATGGTGAAGTACACATATATATAGTCTATAAAATGACTAACTGGCACCTTCCTATCTGCCTAGGTTTGAGCGCAGAGGTGTACGTGGTGGAACCAGTTTGATCCGGTTGGCCGATCTGTCAACACTAGACAAGATGCAAGGAAACATAGAGCAACGTTACGCCATCAAATTTTGTGTTAAACTTAAGAAAACCAAAAAAGAAGCTTATGGAATGTTAGAGGAGCCCTATGGGGATGAAGTGATGAGCAAAGCAAGTTTCTACAGATGGTTTAACCGATTTTCTAAAGGAAATGAACAGGTTGAGGATGAACCCAGATCTGGAGCACCGAACAGTGCACGTAAGAAGGAAAACATTGAGGAAGTGCGAAGGTTAGTGATGCAAGACCGTCGAGTTACTGTGAGGATTATATCTGAAGCTGTTGGTATTAGTACTGGTACAGTGGAGACAGTTCTGACCGAAGATCTGAAGCTCCACTAAGTTTGTGCCAAGTTCGTGCCAAAGATCCTCTCCGACGACCAGAGGCCGTTTCGTATGGAATGTTTTACTGACATTCTCGATATGATAGGGGATGATTCAAGTTTCCTGAATAAGGTAGTGACTTGCGGCGAGTGTTGGGTGTTCACCTATGACCCTGAGAGCAAACATCAGAGTGCCCAGTGGAAGCACATGTCCTCCCCCAGGCCCAAGAAGGCAAAGATGAGAAGGTCGCAAGAGAAGGCCATGGTCATTCCTTTCTTTGATTCCCAGGGGCTCATTTACGTTGAATGGGTTCCTGAGGGCCAGACCATCAATAAGGAGTATTACCTTAAAGTTCTGAAAAAGTTCAGGGAGAAGATGAGGAAGAAGAGGCCGCAGCAGTGGAGCAGTGGAGAGTGGTGGTTCCACCAGAACAATGCCCCATTCCACAGGTCAACGCTGGTGACCACCTGGATGACCAGCAGGGAAATGAAAGTGGTACAACACCCACCCAACAGCCGTGACCTGGCCCCTTGTGACTTCTTCCCGTTCCCACGCATGAAAGACAGCCTCAGGGGAATCAGATTCCAGTCAACACAGGAGGTGAAAGAGGCATCGGAATATTACCTGAAGGGACTGCAGAAGAAGGACTGGGAGGAGGTCTTCCAGGATTGGGCGAGACGCCTGCAGAAGTGTGTTGATGCGAGAGGCCATTATTTTGAAGGAGACAATGTTTTGTAAGCTTATGAAAATAAATAGTGTCTCTCCTGAAATTTTCTCATTACTTTTTGAACATACCTCGTTTATATATATATATATATATATATATATATATATATATATATATATATATATATATATATATATATATATATATATATATATTGAGCACCACCTCTCCTCCTCTAAACCTCACCTTCTTTTTCTAACGGAGACTCAGCTGTCTGAGGCAACTGACAGCAAACCCTTTTCTGTATCCTCCTACTTTCTCTATACTCATTTCAAAGCCAAAGGTGGCTGTTGTGTATACATACGCAATGACTTATCTTACTCTCGTGTTCCTGAACTTGATTCTTCTGCTTTCTCCACACTCTGGCTTCGGCTTTCCTGTCATTCTGACTAAATATATCTGTGCTGTTTACTTATCCCCTAATTCTAGTGACTATCAAAAATTCTTCGACTATCTTACTTCTACGATGGAACACATTCTGTCCATTTCTCCTTTCTCTGAAATCTCCATTCTTGGAAATTTCAATGTTCACCACCACCTTTGGCTCTCCTCTCCTTTCACAGATCCACCTGGTGAACAAGCCTACATCTTTTCTATCCTTAATGACCTAGAGCAGCTTGTACAGCACCCTACCTGTATCCCTGACCGCCTTGGAGAGAGCTCCAACATACTTGACCTCTTCCTCACAACTAATCCTTCTGCTTACTCTGTTAATCTTTTCTCTCCGTTGGGTTCCTCCGATCACAACCTTATTACCTTAACCTGTCCTATCACTCCGGTACGGCCTGTGGACCCTCCAGGGAAACGTCCTCTGTGGCATTTTGGAGCCACGGACTGAGAGGCCCTCAGGCAGTACTTCTTTGATTTTCCCTGGAATGATTATTGCTTCCATGGCCGTGAGCCATCTGAGTGTGCCTTGCGCATTATGGAGGTTATTCTCTCGGGCATGGAAGCATACATTCCTTTCTCATATCCTTTGACTAACGCAAGAAAGCCTTGGTTTAATCACGCTTGTTCTAATGCTGTCCGCAACAAGGAGAAGGCCTACAAAAGGTACCGGAGCCAACCCACCCCTGAATCACATCATCTTTACGTTTCTGCCCGGAATCGTGCTAAGTCTGTTCTTCGCTCTACTAAATATAATTTCATCCATACTAAATGCTCTCAACTCTCCAACTCGAATTCTTCCCGCTCCTTCTGGCACCTTGCCAAAAATCTTTCTAACAACTTTACCTCATCATCCTTCCCTCCTCTTTTCTACTCTGATGGTTCTGTAGCTATTTCTTCTACTGATAAAGCAGATCTCTTCGCACAGACTTTCTCCTCCAATTCCACCTTAGACGATTCCGGTGCTGTTCCTCCATCACTTCCCCCCTCTGACTTCCTCATGGCTGACATTAAAATTTCTTCAGTTGATGTATTTTCTGGCATCACTGGCCTCAGTACTAACAAGGCATATGGGCCTGATGGGGTCCCTCCTGTTGTTCTCAAGAACTGTGCTTCTGTGCTTACACCCTGCCTAGGCAAACTATTTCGCCTTTGTCTGTCAACTTGTACCTTTCCCTCTTGCTGGAAGTTTGCTCTCATTCAGCCAGTCCCAAAGAAGGGTGACCACTCCCAACCCTCCAACTATCGTCCAATTGCTTTAACGTCCTGTATTTCAAAAGTTTTCGAGTCAATTCTTAATAGAAAAATTTTAAAGCATCTTTCCTATCACAACCTTCTTTCCGATCGTCAGTACGGGTTCCGTCAGGGACGCTCCACTGGCGATCTTCTCACCTACCTTTCAGACTCCTGGTCATCCTCCTTTCGGGACTTTGGCGAAAGCTTTGCCATTGCACTTGACATCTCAAAGGCTTTCGATCGAGTCTGGCATAAATCTTTAAATTTCCAAACTGCCCTCCTACGGTTTCTATCCTTCTATCTGTGCCTTCATCGCTAGCTTCCTTTCTGGTCGTTCCATAGCCGCTGTTGTAGACGGCCATCGTTCTTCTCCTAGATCTATCAACAGTGGTGTTCCTCAGGGCTCTGTCCTATCACCAACTCTCTTCCTTTTATTCATCAATGATCTTCTAAGCTGTACATCTAACCCTATCCACTCATACGCTGATGACTCCACCCTTCACCTTTCCATTCGGTTCCCGCAACGCCCATCTCAACAGTTACTTCAAGAAACAAGGGATGAGGCTATGGCACACCTAATGTCTGACTTGGCTCGTATCTCTGACTGGGGTAAAAATAATATGGTTGTCTTTAATGCATCTAAGACTCAGTTCTTACACCTTTCAACCCGACAAAATCTTCCACAGGTATACCCACTAATGTTTAATAATATTCAGCTTAATCCTGCATCATCCTTGAACATGCATGGGGTTTCATTTACTCGGGACTTATCTTGGAAAGATCATATTACATCTCTTGTAAAATCTGCTTCCAAGAGATTGGGTGTGCTAAGCCGACTCCGCTTTTTCTTTACCCCTGCACAATTGTTGACTCTATACAGGGGTTTTATCTGCTCCTGTGTGGAGTACAACTCTCATGTGTGGGGAGGCTCCCCACATACAGCTCTTCTCAATAGGGTGGAGTCAAAGGCTTTTCGTCTCATTAACTCTCCTCCTCTTACTGACTCCCTTCAACCTCTGTCTCTTCACCGCACTGTTGCATCTTTATCTCTTTTCTATCGCTACTTTAATGGTCACTGCTCCTCTGAACTGTCTGCTTGCATTCCTCCACCTCTACGACGGGCGCGTAGCACCCGTCTGGCAGCAAACTCTCATCCCTTTTCTGTCCAACTCTCTAATGCAAGAGTTAACCGTTACTCCCAGTCTTTCATTTATGCAACAGGTCAGCTCTGGAACTGTCTCCCTCTGTCTGTATTTCCTGCTGCCTATGATCTCCAGTCCTTCGAACGCAGTGTGTCCAGGCATCTCAAAATGATCGGATCTTGAATTTGGCTCTCTATTGTATTTTGTTTTTCTCTTGGAGGGAACTGTTACTGCAGGCTCATGGCCTTTGGTTCCTTCTTCCTCGCATAAAAAAAAAAAAAACATAGCCTATGATTTCATCAGCCTTTGTATAATTCTAATGTACAGTATGCTGCATGTTTGATCACGATTCGCCTCGTGGCTTCCGTAGTGACCAAGCTTCCGTGTTCTACCTCACTCCCCCCTTCTCCCCCTTATAGTAGAGTAAGTCGTTCTTTCTGTTGTTCAGAGCAGGATTGTCAACTCTCCGTCCTCTGTGCTTCATTTACGCGTCCTTCTTACAAGTTGTATCAAGCTCTGCCGGCCCCTATATAATGAGCTCAGTCTCTGCATTAATTGCCACTTAGATCTACTCCTCATTTTGTTCACATCTCTGTCCTCCCCTGTACAGTTATTATTTTTGTGAGTGCTCAGGAAGTCTCCAACCATCTAGCTGCTGTGTAATTTGAGTATAAGTGTTATTACATTTTTTTTTCTTGTACTGTATAGCATAAGGTGTTGGTTCGTGGGCCTGGTGAGGTTTTTGTGATTAATGAAAAGTTTTACTGTCAGCCAGTAGTAATAATATTTTGTATCTGTAATAATATATCTTGCTTTAACTGAGCATTATCCGGTTTTCTCATTTTATCAGGGCAGACTTAGATAAATTTACACTTGCTAATTTCGTGTTAATAGAAGCTATTGCAGATAACCATATATTTAACCTGTTTTTTGCCATTACATTATCCTTATGAGTCCTGAATGTTTAGTTGTTAGTTTGAGCATTAAGCTTTAACTTGTAATTTTACCTAACTCTTGTTTTGAACCTGGAAATTTGCGGGACAGTAGTGATTTTAGTATTCTCACTTGAAGTGTTCATTATCTCTCTATGTTCCGTAACATAAATTTTTCGACCTCTTATCAGGATATTCAGGATATTATCATAAGGATATTGCTTGATATTTTGTGACTGTGATTTATTCATGATGTCTACTATTACTACTCTTGATGAATCCAAAGATTTTTTGTCAAATGTGCAAACAGTGTGTGATGTAGAAAACAGAACAATTGTTGCTCGACAATTGGTATTGCTGTTCGCTCTCATCATTCTAAAGATCAAATTGTTGACATGATTAATGAAAGCTTGTTTAATGTAACTCCTCCAGATGAGCAAACGCAGATTGAAATAGCTAAGTTACAGCTAGCCCTGCAGGAGGCTCGTGCTAAGGAGGCTGAGTTTCAGGCAAATGCTAAGGAGGCTGAGTTTCAGGCTCGTGCTAAGGAGGCTGAGTTTCAGGCACAAGTTGAACTTGCTAGGATTCAGGCAGACCATGAGTATCGCATGAAACAAGGTGGAACTGGATCATCTAGCTCTGATGATTTTGATGTGGCTAAAAATGTTAAACTTGTCCCTCCTTTTAATGAATCTGATTTAACAAAGTATTTTCAGTTGTTGGAGAGGGTAGCTACAGGTGTTAATTGGCCCAAAAAGTATTGGCCAGTACTCCTTCAAACTGTTCTCACCGGTAAAGCTCAAGTAACTTATGCATCTTTGCCTCAGGATCAATCTGATAATTATGATGTAGTTAAGAGCTTGATTCTTAAGGCCTATGAGCTTGTTCCTGAAGCCTATAGAGTAAAATTTAGGACAACTTATAAGCAAGATAAGCAATCCCATGTTGAGTATGCAAAAATCAAAGAAGATCTGTTAGAGCAGTGGTTAAATTCTAAGAATGTAAATTCTGATTTTGATAAATTTAAGCAGATGATTTTGCTGGAGGACTTGAAAAGGTGTATTAATAAAGATGTAAGCCTATATCTTGATGAGAAAAGAATAGATAATTTGTCTGATGCTGCAGTTTTAGCTGATGAATATGTTCTCACTCACAAGAGATATTATAAAGAAAAAAGGAAAGCTGAGAGTAAGTACGTTGCCTCTACTCAGAGTACAGGTAACAGGAAAGAGAATAAAGATGATGTTTCTCAGGAAGTAAATACCAGCTCCACCTCTAGATTTCAGAAGAGTAAATGTACTTATTGTAGTAAGCTGGTCATACTACGGAGAAATGTTTCAGGAGACAGCGTGATGTGAACAAAAAGGAGTCTTAAAATATTCAGTCAATTGGTCTAGTGTCCACCCTTGAGAGTTCCCAGAATTCTTTAACCGAGTTAACTGAACCTGCTTTGAGGGGTAAATTAAATTCTCATGATGAAGCTCCTCTTTTGAGCAGTAACGTGGGTGACACTCTCAAGAGTTCATGTGCTAATTTCCTGTCTGATGGTTTTGTCAGTCCTCTGGACAGTAATGACAAGAAATCAGTTAAAATATATCGTGATACAGGTGCTTGCCAATCCCTTATGCTGACCAGTGTTCTAGGCTCTAATGTTAATTCCTCTGATGAAACTGTAATCTTACAAGGTGTAGGGAATAATTACTTCTCTGTCCCTCTGTGCAGAGTGAATTTAGAGTCTGGTTTTGTTAATGGTTCCATTATGGTTGGGTTGGTTGAGACACTCCCAATGTCAGGTGTAACTTTCTTACTTGGAAATGATATTGGTGGAAGTCAAGTGTGTCCAGCTCCTCAGTTGTCTAGTGAGCCAGTGGCTGCGACCCAGGATTGTGATGTCCCTGATGTGTTCTCTGCATGTGCTGTCACTAGGGCTAAGCTAAAGTTACTGGTGACTTAGAGGACAATGATGATGATGATGTTATCCTAGCTGACACTTTTCTTGATAATTTGGACCACTCACCAGATGAGGCAGTACCCCGTAGTGTTGATAATTTGTCTCGTCAAGAGTTGGTTGAGTTGCAGGTTGCTGACCCTGAGTTGAAAGGTCTAGCTAACTCTGCTTGCAGTGAGGAAGAGTCAGCTGGTGCTTCTACTTGTTATTATATAAAGTCAGGAGTACTTATGAGGAAGTGGAGACTCCCAGCAGCATCAGCCGACTGTGAATGGGAGGTTGTACATCAAGTTGTCATCCCTCGTGTTTGTAGGCAGGATATCATTAGAGTGGCTCATGATTCCAGTTTGGCAGGACACCTTGGAGTGAGGAAGACTGTGGCACGCATTTTGAAACACTTCTACTGGCCAGGTATTTTCAGAGATGTTTCCTGGTATTGTAAGTCTTGTCACACCTGTCAAGTTGTGGGGAAGTGTAATCAGACCGAAAAGGTTGCACCTCTAGTTCCCATTCCTCCTTTTGAGGCGCCATTCACCCGTGTGTTGGTGGATATTGTGGGCCCTCTTCCTAAGACTTCTTCAGGATTTTCTTATGTGTTGACCCTGATTGATATGGCTACTCGTTATCCTGAAGCCATTCCACTTAGAAATATCTCAGCAAAGAACGTGGTTAAGGAAATGCTAGGGTTCTTCACCAAGTTTGGTATGCCCAAGGAGGTACAGTCAGACCGGGGAAGTAATTTCATGTCAAATGTTTTCAAGCAGTCTCTGAAAGAGTTGGGCATCACCCAGATCACGTCTTCAGCTTACCATCCCCAGACCCAAGGAGCGTTGGAGAGATATCATCAAACACTCAAATCGATGCTCAGGAAATACTGTTTGGAACATCAGAAAGACTGGGATAAAGATCTTCCATTCGTTGTATTTGCTGCAAGAGAATCTCCAAATGAAACACTGGGCTTCTCACCCTTTGAACTACTGTTTGGCCATGAAGTAAGAGGACCCCTTCAGCTACTCAAGGAATGCTGGCTGTTGGAGGAAGATAATGTCAACCTGCTGGAGTATGTGATGAAGTTCAAAGAACGGCTGTCCACTGCTTTACAGCTGGTGAGAGAGAATTTAGGAGCTGCTCAGGAGAAGATGAAGACTTGGTATTATAAGAAGTCCAGGTTACGCCACTTTCAGCCAGGAGATCAGGTTTTGATTCTGCTACCGGTGCATGGGCAACCTCTTCAAGCCAAGTTTAGTGGTCCTTATTTCGTGGAGAAGAAACCCAGTGATGTCAACTATGTCATCGCCACACCAGATCGTAGAAAGAACAAGCAACTTTGTCACATCAACATGCTAAGGTTATATCACAGGCGGGACGAAAATAACCCAGTCTGCACTGTAGGTGTTCCATCCGAGTCTGCAAGTCAAGTTCTCCCATGCAGCACCAGCCTGAGTGATAGTTTGGGGAAGAATCCTGATATCATGAATGATCTCCAGACTAAGCTTTCTCATCTAGCTCCCGAGGAAAGGCAGGAGTTTTCGGCATTACTGCAGGAGTACCCACAAGTGTTCCATGCCACTCCAGGAAGAACCACTGTGTTCATGCATGATGTCGATGTTGGAGACGCAAAGCCAATTAAATTGCCTCCCTACCGTGTGAACCCAGTGAAAGTTCCTCTCATCCAGAAGGAGCTTGGCTACCTGTTGGACCACAAGATGATTGAGCCCTGTCAGAGCGAGTGGAGTTCTCCTGTCACTCTAGTCCCGAAGCCAGGTGGGTCACAGCGGCTTTGCATCGACTACAGACGTGTTAATCAGATAACCAAAACAGATACTTACCCTCTCCCTCGCGTGGAAGATTGCATAGACAAGATCGGAAAGGCTAGGTACATAAGTAAGTTTGATTTGTTAAAGGGATACTGGCAAGTACCTATGACTGAACGTGCTAGGGAGATCTCATGTTTTGTAACACTAGGAAAGACTTTTGCATGTTCTGTAATGCCATATGGTATGAAGAATGCACCAGCCACTTTTCAGAAGCTCATGAATGTTGTAACAGAGGGTTTGGCAGGGTGTGTTGTTTATATTGATGATGTATTAATCTTCAGTGACAACTGGAAAGATCACCTATGCCATGTCAGTAAATTTCTTGAGCGTTTGGTTCAGGCTAATCTTGTAGCTAATTTATCAAAGTGTGAGTTTGGTCAAGCTAAAGTTAAGTACCTTGGGTACGTAATTGGTGATGGACATGTTGCACCACCAGCAGCTAAGGTTCAGGTTATAAGTGATCTTCCCAGACCTAAAAGTAGGAAAGAGCTACAAAGATTTTTGGGAATGGTAGGTTATTACAGGAGATTTGTTCTTAACTTTTCAGTTCTTGTATCACCACTTACAGACCTACTGAAAAAGGGAGTTAAATTTGTCTGGACCGATAACTGTGAATCCTCTTTCAGCAAACTTAAAGCTATCCTATTAAGTCAGCCAGTGCTCGCTACTCCAAATTTTGCTAAGCCTTTTAAGATGGCTGTTGACGCAAGTGATACAGGAGCTGGGGCTGTTTTGCTGCAAGAGGATGATCAGGGTATTGAACACCCTGTATCCTATTACAGTAAGAAGTTCATTCCACCTCAAAAGAACTACTCAACTATTGAGAAAGAGCTTTTGGCCTTGATTTTGGGTTTACAGCATTTTTCATTTTATTTGTGTTCTGGTTTTGACCCCATAGTCATTTATACCGATCATAACCTACTGAAATTCCTTAGTAAGTTTAAAGATAAAAATCAGAGATTGACAAGATGGAGTCTACTTCTTCAGGAGTATTCATTAGACATACAACATGTCAAGGAGAAAGAAAATGTTATTGCAGATTGCTTATCTAGACTTTAGACAGATTTTTTTAGAGTAATAAGAAATTTCCTTTCTAAAGTTCTTTTTTTTTTTTGTGGGGAGGTGTTACATAGCCTATGATTTCATCATCCTTTGTATAATTCTGACGTACAGTATGCTGCATGTTTGATCACGATTCGCCTCGTGGCTTCCATAGTGACCAAGCTTCCGTGTTCTACCTCACTCCCCCCTTCTCCCCGTTATAGTAGAGTAAGTCGTTCTTTCTGTTGTTCAGAGCAGGATTGTCAACTCTCCGTCCTCTGTGCTTCATTTGCGCGTCCTTCTTACAAGTTGTATCAAGCTCTGCCGGCCCCTATATAATGAGCTCAGTCTCTGCATTAATTGCCACTTAGATCTACTCCTCATTTTGTTCACATCTCTGTCCTCCCCTGTACACTTGTTATTATTTTTGTGAGTGCTCAGGAAGTCTCCAACCATCTAGCTGCTGTGTAATTTGAGTATAAGTGTTATTACATTTTTTTTTCTTGTACTGTGTAGCATAGGGTGTTGGTTCGTGGGCCTGGTGAGGTTTTTGTGATTAATGTAAAGTTTTACTGTCAGCCAGTAGTAATAATATTTTGTATCTGTAATAATATATCTTGCTTTAACTGAGCATTATCCGGTTTTCTCATTTTATCAGGGCTAACTTAGGTAAATTTACACTTGCTAATTTCGTGTTAATAGAGGCTATTGCAGTTAACCATATATTTAACCTGTTTTTTGCCATTACATTATCCTTATGAGTCCTGAATGTTTAGTTGTTAGTTTGAGCATTAAGCTTTAACTTGTAATTTTACTTAACTCTTTTGTTTTGAACCTGGAAATTTGCGGGACAGTAGTGATTTTAGTATTCTCACTTGAAGTGTTCATTATCTCTCTCTGTTCCGTAACAATATATATATATATATATATATATATATATATATATATATATATATATATAAAGATGGTTCAGCAAAAATAAAGCGCCACAAAGAAAGTGAGACAATACCAAAAATGAAGAGGGTAAGACAGGGCGATACAATATCACCAAAACTCTTCACAGCGTGTTTGCAAGACATTTTTAGGTACCTAGATTAGGACAATAAGGGAAGAAATGTTAATGGAGGACACCTAAGCAATCGCAGATTCGCAGATGACATAGTTATTTTCAGCGACTCAGGGGAAGAGTTACAAGTAATGATGGAAGAGCTAAACAGAGAAAGCCTTAAAGTGGGACTGAAAATGAGTAGAAAGAAAATCAAAGTTATGTTTAATCAGTTTATGCAATCACAACAAATAATGATAGAAGAAGAAGTGATAGAAGCAGTTGAAGAATATATATACCTAGGCCAAATTATGAATACAAACCCAGATCACTCCAGAGAAATTAAATGAAGTATTGGTGTGGGATGGAGCGTGTTCGGAAAGCAAAACTGTTATGAAAAGCAAGATGTCCCTCTCAATAAAAAGGAAAGAGTATAACCAATGCGTCCTTCCTGTATAAACTTATGGTTCAGAAACTTAGAGTATAACATAATACCTCGAAAGAAAATTAAGAAATGCACCAAGAGGAATAGAGAGGATAATGTTGGGCACAACCTAGAGAGACAAGAAAAGAGCAACTTGAATAAGAGAACAAACAAAAGTAAAAGATATTCTCAACACTATAGAAAAGAGAAAATGGGACTGGGCGGGTCATGTATACAAAAGAAATGACAACAGATGAACAAAAGCATCAACAGAATGGGAACCAAGAGATGGAGCTAGAGGAAGGGTTGGACCGATACCCAGATGGAGAGACGAATTCCGAAAATTTGCTGGTCTGGGTTGGAACAGACTAACATCTGATCGGGCAGAGTGGAAGCGTTTGGGAGAGGCCTTTGTCCTGCGGTGGACTAACTCAGGGTGCCCATGATGATGATGATGTCGTAAGCCACAGTGAAATAATCTGTCACTGTCCAGAGTAAAATAAGCAAGTTATAGCCGAAAACACAGAGTTAAACAGGGACCTGTTTAGTTAAGATAAATAATCATGAGATTATTCACAGCAGTTTTTGGGATTTCATGCATATATCTTATGTGTTTACGATGAAGAAATTATATCAAAGATCGGATCATTATTCTCTAACAGAAAAGTTATGCATTATAAAATGCACTTTTTTCAGTGGCCAGTTCAGCCACCTGCGTTTATATTCCGTGTTATGACTTTCATCTACTTTTGGCATTCTGTTACATTATGTGTCACATCCACGCTCATCACGTGATCCAGTAAATCGCGATTATCTTGCAGAAACCATGGTTTCATGTATGATAAACATCATGGAAACATGAAAGATGATAGAGACATCTTGAACACCATATCATTCCACTAATTCATTTTTTATCAATTTAACTACCATTGTGAGAAAGTATACTGCTTGGTTGAATCAGGTTGGATATCATGAAACCAAAACCAGCAACACAAAGCTTGTTAGACTAGGCAACAATAACGAACTAAGGGTCATTGTGATTAGCATCTTTACTAATATCCTAATTAATGTAAAACAAGAGTAAGTTTCTGATAAATCCATTATAGTTTTTTACCGAAGTGCCGGTCATGTGACGTTAGCGGCCATGGAGCGCCATCTTCCTCTATCCTCAGCTATCCTGATTAACTCCACATTGCTGATTCTTTCTTGTAAATCGCTCCTTATACAATCCATATACTTTAATAGCTGTCTTCCTCTTGCTCTGCTTCCAAGTTAACAGTCATTTTCAAGTTCTTTTAGTGTTATGTCCCAAAAATTCCATGTCTTTTCCTTATAGTCTTCATCATTTCTCTTTCCACTCCTGCACTTCTCAGAACTTCTTCATTTGTTACTTTTTCTGTCCATGATGTTCGCATCATTCTTCTCAAAAACCATACCTCAGCTGCTTGTAATCTCTCTCTCATTTTCTTCTTTACTGTCCACATTTCGCACCCGTATAATCGCGTTGACCAGACAAATCATTTTAACACTCTTATTCGTGTCCTTATATCCATAGTTTTGTTAGTTAAAAATTTTTCTCAATCGTCTGAAAGCTCCTTTAGCAATACCAATTCTTCTTATAATTTCCTTCTCACTTCCTCCGTCATCTGATATAACAGCACCCAAGTATTCGAAACTTCTTAACCGCTCTATATAGCTTCCGTGGATATTAAGTTGGTTATTTATAGCTTCTCTCCATTTTGTTAGTACCATTGCCTTTGTTTTCCTGATGTTAATCTTCATCCCTTTCTGTTGACTTGCTTCCACTAATCAATCCACCAGTACCGTGTTATCAGCATACCTCAGAATATTAATGTTCTTACCACCAACCTTGACCCCTTCCAATTCCTTCAGCTCGTCCATTACAACTTGTCCGTATAAAGAAAACAAGTCTGGCGACAAAACACATCCCTTTCTTACTCCTCTTTTTATAGTCACCCACTCCGTCTTCTCCTCTCCGATTCTAACAGCAGCTTTTTGATTCCAGTAACAATGATAATTTGTAATCCTTAATGAGAAACGGAGGCATTATAGCTAATCTGTTAATCGACTAGAGTCTGTGTACTCGGGGATGACCAGACAAGATCCGCCGTCCGGGAAAGGTGGGAAGGAGCATACACGGTCCACTTGACTGCATCAGATTATTCTGTCCGAGACTGTACCTGAGTCGTGCTGGTACAGCCGCAATATGACAAAGAGGGAACGGGCAGAGCACTGTGGGGTGGGTTCGGGACGTGTCTGGGATGTGTTTGAGGTGAATGTGGTGTGCATCTGGTCGACTGCATACATGCGTAGTGCCAGTTGCTCTTGCTGAAGCACTAGGTTAATTTGAAATATGAAACAGGTGCACTGCAGGCTTAAGTTGCCCCTTTACAGTCCACCATCCTTCTTTCAGGGGAGAGGGATATAGCTGAATGACGTTTTCGATATATTATGGCAATACACACACACACACACACACACACACACACACACACACACACACACACACACACACAAAGCAATATTGCCTCGCCTTTGTGACAGGGAGTGCTGGAGCTCCCGTTTCACCAGGCCTCGGGACTAGCTCCTGACCATCCCGCTTTGTTGAACTTTTTTCAGTGTTTCAGTAGCACAGAGAGTAATGTATCGGCTGGGGGGGTTCCCGTAGAAATTTTTTGTACCCTAAGTTCCTCTTTTAATTCATAAACTAGACCATCTGGGGTGTCATAAAAACGAGGGTAGACTTTTGGCATGATGGTCAGTTGGCAGAAATTCAGGGCTTTATATGAGGCAACTGTGCTATAATCGGACCCAAAAATTGAGGGGTGGGAAATTCAATGTTGTATATCTCCATCATAAATCACTGTATAATAATGAATCACCTCTCAAAATGTTTGTATTTAGAACCTCTACACAAACACAATGGTATATGATACATGACATTATATTTCACAGGTAGGTCACTAGAGGTCAAAAGGTCATGAAAATTTAAGTTTGCTTATATTTTGAGTATCCCACCAATATTTGCCATTCTAGCTCAAATGCAAGATTATTTTGGACAATTATTAGCTAAATCCTTTACTTTGGACTTCAGTACACATATTCCAACATCTCATATTTCGTTATTACCCAATATATAGTAAAGGTACAAATTGAAAAAAACTGAATTTCCATAAACAGAAAAATAAGGCCATTTTTTCCGCTGAAATTGTGTATGCATTCTATTTCACAATTATTATGTGCTTTCACTTATATTAGGATTCTATTAAACTATTGAAGATGTTTTATTTAATATTATTTATGCTTCAAAGCCATGAATTTTTACTGAAACTCTTTATTTCAGGTTGTTGAAGAACCATGGCTGAAAACACTGTGAAGTTAACCGGGTCGTCGTCCGCTGCTACAATTGTTGGAGCTTCCAAGTGTATAATATGCCAATCATCATCTGGAGTAACTACAAGCAGTGAAAATGGGAGAAAGAGGATCAGGGAAGCAGCAGAAATCCGAAATGATTGTGTTTCCAAGAGACTGAAATTGATAACTAGCGATAATTTTGTTTATCACATGAATAACAAATGTTATAAGACCTACACCTTACGCAAAACTCTTGACACAATTCAGGCGAAGAAATCTGACAGCCCAGAAAAGGATTATGAAGGAGGCAGGGCTGAAACAGCATCTGTTCATCACTTTAGATCACAGAGCACCCCTCGTGCTGTTCACAGTGGGCAGAGTTCAATGTCTCAATCCAGAAAAACGTGTGTGATATGTGGGAAAATTAAATGCCAAGGTATATTTGCGAAATATCGGATATCGGAGAAAGACAGAGCATCTAGGTTCCTAGAAGCAACAGTTTCCCTGCAGGATGATGTATATAGAAGGATCTGTGACCTTCAAGACATAAACTCAGTTTTCGGTGCAGATTTGTTGTGTCATAAACGGTGCATTAATAGATATTTGGTGGAGTATGAACGTTCAAGTCTTAATTGTAGTGGAGGTCCAGTAAACAGAAAGAAAGAAGTCTGGTTAGAGGTTATTAAGGAGATTGAAGCACGTTTGTCTAATGGTGAAGGATTGGAACTTAGTTATGTTCGAGACCGTATGAATGAAAAGATCCCTTCAGGTAACGTCACAAACCAAGAGGTGAAATTATTAATTATTAATCATTTTGGTGAAAATGTTAAGTTTACTTTGCCAAAACAGGTGAACAGATCTCTGATGTTCTTCAGTGCTAGTGTCACCCAAGAGACTTTAGCTGAAACGATACGATCTGCAGACCCTATCCGGGAGTGTGCTGAAGTAATTAGAGAATGTCTGATGTCAGTTGATTTTGATTTGACAGATCGGTTTTGTGATGCGAATGACTTAAAAATGGCATGGAATAGTACTGTAATCCCAGAACCTCTCCTTAGGTTTTTTGGCCACCTGTTCAACTTCGATGTCAATGCATATAAGGCCTGCACTGTTATTACAGATAAGGACCAGGAATCGGAGTCAGACTATGAATCATCCGCCACTGAGGATCCACCTGTCTCACCAGCTAAAGTGAGGCAAATGCAGAGCCTATTCCAAATCATGTTTCATGTTCTCAATGGTGGTAGAAAGCGTACACCCCTTCACATCATGAACTCCCAGGCCATTTATGATACTTGCAAAAGTGCCACATTGATCACTAGTTTCAATAGATTTGGATTATGTTCTAGCTATGATGAACTTGCTCGCCACCATAATGATATGGCCATGTTCATTGTTGCTAGTGGTGAGGAGCAAATCCCATTCCCTAGTCATTTTGACCCATCAGTTTTTACAGTAGCTGCATTTGATAACTTCGATCATGATGAAGCCACTCTGTCAGGGATGGAAGGGACACATGACACGGTGACTGTTGTGTTCCAGGATGAGAGCACATCTCATAAGAGGAAACCAAAAGTATCAGAAGCTGGAGTTAAACATGGTTCAAAGTCATTTCAAGCAAACCTTAAGTGCCAACAGTTGAAAGAGTTTTATAAACCTTCCAGAAAACCTGACCTCCCAGAAGACTACAAAGTTGCAGAGACTCATTCCAGGAAAACAGCTCTACTGCAGGATATACGAACTCAAGATACTGCCTGGTTGTTAGCAAGATTGGACCTTAGGGACATAGATGCAAAACGCGTAGACACGAAACCGACATGTCAAGAAATGCCAATATGGAGTGCCACAAACTCAATCTTATCGTCAGAAAACCTACAATGTAAAAGGGTTGGGTTCGTCCCAGTATTGCCACATCCTGTCACAAGGTATGAAGTTGTGTACACTGCAATGAAGAATCTACTGGGGTTCCTTGATCACCTTGATCAATCAGTACTGCCAGTAACATGTGATGAAGGTGTATATCGTATTGCCCGTCAGGTACAGCTTCTTCGACCTGGTGAGTTCAAGAGCATTGTACTTTGCTTGGGCTCATTTCACATGGCAAAAGTGGCACTAGGATGCCTTGGAAAATACCTGAAGGGAAGTGGTGCAGAAAGTATTCTCACAGAAAGTAGTGTCTAAGGCCCAAATGTCGTTGATGCTGTGATGATTTTTTTTTTTTTTTTTTTATGCGAGGAAGAAGGAACCAAAGGCCATGAGCCCGCAGTAACAGTTCCCTCCAAGAGAAAAACAAAATACAATAGAGAGCCAAATTCAAGATCCGATCATTTTGAGATGCCTGGACACACTACGTTTGAAAGACTGGAGATCATAGGAAGCAGGAAATACAGACAGAGGGAGACAGTTCCAGAGCTGACCTGTTGCATAAATGAAAGACTGGGAGTAACGGTTAACTCTTGCATTAGAGAGTTGGACAGAAAAGGGATGAGAGTTTGCTGCCAGACGGGTGCTACGCGCCCGTCGTAGAGATGGAGGAATGCAAGCAGACAGTTCAGAGAAGTGACCATTAAAGCAGCGATAGAAAAGAGATAAAGATGCAACAGTGCGGCGAAGAGACAGAGGTTGAAGGGAGTCAGTAAGAGGAGGAGAGTTAATGAGACGAAAAGCCTTTGACTCCACCCTATTGAGAAGAGCTGTATGTGGGGAGCCTCCCCACACATGAGAGTTATACTCCACACAGGGGCGGATAAAACCCTTGTATAGAGTCAACAATTGTGCAGGGGTAAAGAAAGAGCGGAGTCGGCTTAGCACACCCAATCTCTTGGAAGCAGATTTTACAAGAGATGTAATATGATCTTTCCAAGATAAGTCCCGAGTAAATGAAACCCCAAGCATGTTCAAGGATGATGCAGGATTAAGCTGAATATTATTAAACATTAGTGGGTATACCTGTGGAAGATTTTGTCGGGTTGATAGGTGTAAGAACTGAGTCTTAGATGCATTAAAGACAACCATATTATTTTTACCCCAGTCAGAGATACGAGCCAAGTCAGACATTAGGTGTGCCATAGCCTCATCCCTTGTTTCTTGAAGTAACTGTTGAGATGGGCGTTGCGGGAACCGAATGGAAAGGTGAAGGGTGGAGTCATCAGCGTATGAGTGGATAGGGTTAGATGTACAGCTTAGAAGATCATTGATGAATAAAAGGAAGAGAGTTGGTGATAGGACAGAGCCCTGAGGAACACCACTGTTGATAGATCTAGGAGAAGAACGATGGCCGTCTACAACAGCGGCTATGGAACGACCAGAAAGGAAGCTAGCGATGAAGGCACAGATAGAAGGATAGAAACCGTAGGAGGGCAGTTTGGAAATTAAAGATTTATGCCAGACTCGATCGAAAGCCTTTGAGATGTCAAGTGCAATGGCAAAGCTTTCGCCAAAGTCCCGAAAGGAGGATGACCAGGAGTCTGAAAGGTAGGTGAGAAGATCGCCAGTGAAGCGTCCCTGACGGAACCCATACTGACGATTGGAAAGAAGGTTGTGATAGGAAAGATGCTTTAAAATTTTTCTATTAAGAATTGACTCGAAAACTTTTGAAATACAGGACGTTAAAGCAATTGGACGATAGTTGGAGGGTTGGGAGTGGTCACCCTTCTTTGGGACTGGCTGAATGAGAGCAAACTTCCAGCAAGAGGGAAAGGTACAAGTTGACAGACAAAGGCGAAATAGTTTGCCTAGGCAGGGTGTAAGCACAGAAGCACAGTTCTTGAGAACAACAGGAGGGACCCCATCAGGCCCATATGCCTTGTTAGTACTGAGGCCAGTGATGCCAGAAAATACATCAACTGAAGAAATTTTAATGTCAGCCATGAGGAAGTCAGAGGGGGGAAGTGATGGAGGAACAGCACCGGAATCGTCTAAGGTGGAATTGGAGGAGAAAGTTCAGTACGAAGAGATCTGCTTTATCAGTAGAAGAAATAGCTACAGAACCATCAGAGTAGAAAAGAGGAGGGAAGGATGATGAGGTAAAGTTATTAGAAAGATTTTTGGCAAGGTGCCAGAAGGAGCGGGAAGAATTCGAGTTGGAGAGTTGAGAGCATTTAGTATGGATGAAATCATTTTTAGTAGAGCGAAGAACAGACTTAGCACGATTCCGGGCAGAAACGTAAAGATTATGTGATTCAGGGGTGGGTTGGCTCCGGTACCTTTTGTAGGCCTTCTCCTTGTTGCGGACAGCATTAGAACAAGCGTGATTAAACCAAGGCTTTCTTGCGTTAGTCAAAGGATATGAGAAAGGAATGTATGCTTCCATGCCCGAGAGAATAACCTCCGTAATGCGCAAGGCACACTCAGATGGCTCACGGCCATGGAAGCAATAATCATTCCAGGGAAAATCAAAGAAGTACAGCCTGAGGGCCTCCCAGTCCGCGGCTCCAAAATGCCACAGACGACGTTTCCCTGGAGGGTCCACAGGCCGTACCGGAGTGATAGAACAGGTTAAGGTAATAAGGTTGTGATCGGAGGAGCCCAACGGAGAGAAAAGATTAACAGAGTAAGCAGAAGGATTAGTTGTGAGGAAGAGGTCAAGTATGTTGGAGCTCTCTCCAAGGCGGTCAGGGATACGGGTAGGGTGCTGTACAAGCTGCTCTAGGTCATTAAGGATAGAAAAGATGTAGACTTGTTCACCAGGTGGATCCGTGAAAGGAGAGGAGAGCCAAAGGTGGTGGTGAACATTGAAATTTCCAAGAATGGAGATTTCAGAGAAAGGAGAAATGGACAGAATGTGTTCCATCGTAGAAGTAAGATAGTCGAAGAATTTTTGATAGTCAGTAGAATTAGGGGATAAGTAAACAGCACAGATATATTTAGTCAGAGAATGACAGGAAAGCCGAAGCCAGAGAGTGGAGAATTCAGAAGAATCAAGTTCAGGAACACGAGAGCAAGATAAGTCGTTGCGTATGTATACACAACAGCCACCTTTGGCTTTGAAATGAGTATAGAGAAAGTAGGAGGATACAGAAAAGGGTTTGCTGTCAGTTGCCTCAGAAAGCTGAGTCTCCGTTAGAAAAAGAAGGTGAGGTTTAGAGGAGGAGAGGTGGTGCTCAACAGAGTGAAAGTTAGATGAAAGGCCGCGAATGTTGCAGAAATGAAGAAGAAGAGAGTCAGACAGTGGTTCCAGGCACCTCGAGTCGTCACCGGGAGAGGGGCAGATGGCGGGGGCATTTATGGTCCCCCCCCCTGGGGACTCCGAGGCTGGGTGAATTGACGCCATTTTTGGTGAATTTTGAATAGGAAGTGTAGTGTGTACTGTGCATGTAGTTTGGTGAAGATAGTTAGAGAAATTTGTACTGGAGAGCATGCTGGCCTACTCTCTGTGTAACTGAGACACTGAAAAAGTTCAGCAAAGGGGGATGGTCAGGAACTAGTCCTGAGGGCTGATGAAACGGGAGCTCCAGCACTCCCTGTCATCAGCTTTCAATCCACCTCGGGAGTACTGCCCTGCTCGACTGGTGCTACAGTCTACTCCACAAATGCAAAGTACTATGCCAGAACATTGAAGGGAATGCAATTACTGAAAGAAGCTTTGAGCCGGTTACAGTGGGCTGAGTTTCTAAAGGAGGATGACAACTTGCTCAAGTATAAAGAACAACTGGAAATCGTTCAGAACCTGAAATCTAAAATTAAAGAAAAATCAAGAGAGTCTAGTGTGGCTGCACTACAGAAATTCCAAAGAACTTGTACAACCCTTTTGGATGCCTTTGATCACTTCATCCAAATCCGCAGCGCACAGAGGGAAACTTTCCATTACTGGGATACATTCATTTCACTCATGTCCAATATTGAGAATCTCTTAAGAAGTGATCGTGAGGGTAACTGGGCTCTCCAACTTCAAGCAATACAAGATCTTCTTCCACTATTTGCTGCTTTTGACTCGACCAACTACCTACGATGGTGTTCGTTGTATCTGGAAGATATGCACCGGCTACCAGAAACTCACCCTGAAGTACATGAAGCATTCGATGCCGGAAAATTTGTGGTAAAACAAACAAAAGGGAAATTCAAGGCCGTTGGAGCAGATATGGCACTTGAACAGACCATCAATAAGTCTCAGAAAAGTGCCTCTGGGATTATTGGCAGAACAAGACAGAAGCAGTATGTGGCAAGGTGGGAGCTAATTTACCATGAAATGTTAGCTATAACAAATTTGTACCGAGAAGTTAGCGGGGTCAATACAGCATCATATGACATAGAAACCAACAGGGCATTCAGTACAGCTACAACCGAAAGCGATGAGAGGAACATTCAATCCATTCTGAACGTTATTGAGAGAACGGAGAACCCTTTCATGATACCAACGCATGAACCTAAGCTTCACAATATCCAAACTAGAGAAATAATGACAGAAGAAATCCGAAAACAGCTCTTAAATGTTACAGCCATTGGACAGGCTGCCTATGACAAATTCAGAAAAGAACGATTCATTAAAAAGACTAAGATATGGTGAGCCAATCCACAGAACAAACCTTCAGACATTCAGATCAATCCATAGTACAACTACCGCTCAAGCACTGAAGAAAAGCCCAAAATCATCACATAATCAAGATGGACGAATGCAGCAGCTACTGGAGGTTGCTAAGGTTCGGGGAAGGGAGATGAAGGAATTGCTGGAGTATGACGTATCATCTTCATCTCCACTCTTTGATGATGCAGATGGCTTAATGAGCAAGGCAAGAAAAAGCACCATGGTACTAGAGTTGGAAAAGAACCTTAGCAAGGAAGATTCAAGAAAACCATGTCCAGAATTAATACAGACTGGATACATACTTGATGTGATGGCAACTGTTCGAAAAATTGGAACAAAACAATATTCAAACTTAGGCCAATTCACAGATGCTTTGCTAAAATTCACCAAAATGTCAACAAAGTATGCTCAGAGAATAGACTTAGTGTTTGATTCATACCTAGAAAAATCTGTCAAAGATTCAGAGAGGAAGCGACGTGAGAAGAATGCACCCATTGAACTCCAGGACATCAGAAGAGAGACTCCATTACCTGTGGATATGGATAGATTTTGGCCATCAAGAAACAACAAGTTGAAGCTCCAGTCACTACTCCACGAGGAAACCCTGAGGCAAGCAAATGATCTCTTTCCAAATGTGGAGATTGTGGTTAATCAGTTTGCCGGATCAGAATATACAATATCTTGCTATTCTTCAATCAGAGGGTCATCATGTGAATGTAAGGAACTTAATACAAATCTAGAAGAAGCAGATGACAAAACTATTCCACATGCAAGTCACTTGGTGAAAAGAGGTATGAAATCAATAATAGTGCTCTCTCAAGACACAGATGTTTTAGTCCTGATGTCCTATTATTGGGATCAATTTCAGCTGTCAGGTCTTTGTGAACTGTGGGTTAAAGCAGGGGTTGGAGAATCATCTAGATTCATCCCAGTGCACACTCTGGCAATGCGACTTGGGGGAGAGTTATGTAAAGTTCTTCCTGCAGTTCATGCCTTGACTGGGTGTGACTATACAAGTAAAGTAGGCACCAAATATTCTGCATTGAAAGCTAAGCCAAGGATGTACTTACAGCATTTTGGCAAGCTCACTTGTGACATGGAAACTCAGATTTCAACTGCTGAAGAATATCTAGTTCAAGTGATCAAGCCTGGGACCCCATGCAAGACAATGAATGCACTCAGAAATTTCCAGTACCACCAAAGTAAGAGGGCTTGCCTTGATGATTTGCCTCCAACTAGTCACTCCTTGAGAGTGCACATCATGCGTTCATTCTACACTACTTACCACATGACCTCACTCTTGTCACACAGTCCAATATTGCTTGAACCAACACAGGATGGATATAAAGAAGTAGATGAAGTGCTTCTGCCAGATGCAGGAGTAAATCCAATTCCAGAAGAGTTTGCAGTAGTATGTACTTGTATGCAATGTGCCAATGTAAGATGCAAGTGTCGAAACAAAGGCCTACCTTGTTGTAAATTCTGTAAATGTCAGAGTGAGATGAAAGAGGGTAATGTGTGTCATAATCCTTCCACGATGTTGGAATATGTGTACTGAAGTCCAAAGTAAAGGATTTAGCTAATAATTGTCCAAAATAATCTTGCATTTGAGCTAGAATGGCAAATATTGGTGGGATACTCAAAATATAAGCAAACTTAAATTTTCATGACCTTTTGACCTCTAGTGACCTACCTGTGAAATATAATGTCATGTATCATATACCATTGTGTTTGTGTAGAGGTTCTAAATACAAACATTTTGAGAGGTGATTCATTATTGTACAGTGATTTATGATGGAGATATACAACATTGAATTTCCCACCCCTCAATTTTTGGGTCCGATTTTAGCCACAGTTGTCTCATATAAAGCCCTGAATTTCTGCCAACTGACCATCATGCCAAAAGTCTACCCTCGTTTTTATGACACCCCAGATGGTCTAGTTTATGAATTAAAAGAGGAACTTAGGGTACAAAAAATTTCTACGGGAACCCCCCCAGCCGATGGACTAGAGTAGGTCAATATGCTCTCCAGTATAAGTTCCTCTAACTGCCAACACCAAACTACATGCACATTACACACTACACTTCCTATTCAAAATCCAGCAAAAATGACATCAAGTCTCAGAGTCCCCGATGGGGTGGGTGGGAGAGGGACTATCAAAGCCCCCACGATCCGCCCCTCTCCCGGTGACGACCAAGTGAGATGCCAAGAACCACTATTTGACTCACTTACTGTTTTCTGCAACATTTGCGACCTGTCCTCAAATTTTCACTATGTTGAACACCACCTTTCCTCTTCTAAACCACACCATCTTTTCCTCACTGAGACAGCTGTCTGAGGCGACTGATAGCAAACCCTTCCCTGCATCCTCCATCATTCTCTATACTCATGTCTAAGCCAAAGGTAGCTGTTGTGTATATGTAAGCAGAGACATATTTTGCTCTCGTGTTCCTGAACTTGAATCTTCAGAATTCTCTACTCTCTGGCTTCGGATATCCTGTCATTCTCTGACTAAATATATCTGTTTTGTTTCCTTATCCTCCAATTCTATTGACTATGAAAACTGTTCGACAAACTTACTCCTAAGATGGAACACATCAATATCTCCTTTCTCTAAAATCTTTGTACTAGGTGATTTTAATGTTCACCACCACCTTTGGCTCTCCTCTTCTTTCACTGATCCACCTGGTGAACAAGCCTACAGCTTTTCTAACCTTAATAACTTAGAGCAGCTTTACAGCACCCTACCCATATCACTGACAGCCTTGGAGAGAGTTCCAACATACTTGGCCCTCTCCTCACATCTGTCCTTCTGCTTACGTTGTTAATCTTTTCTCTTTACTGGGCTACTCCGATCACAACCTTATCATCTTGACCTGTACTATCACTCCACTAAGGCTTGTAGGTCCTCTCAAGAAACGGCAGCTGTGGCATTTTGGAGCTGCTGATTGGGAGGGCCTCAGCAGTACTTCTATTTTCCATGGAATGATTATTGTTTTTATGGTAGTGAGCCATCTAAGTTTGCCTTGCACATTACGGAGTTTATTCTCTCGGCCATGGGGGAATATAATCCTTTCTCATGTCCTGTGACTAGTGAAAAAAAAAAAAAAAGCTGATTTAACCACACTTGTTCTAATGCTGTCCACAACAAGGAAAAGGCCTACAAAAAGCACCAGAGCCAACCCACTACTAAAGCTAATCTCTTTTGTGTTTCTGACCGGAATCGTCCTAAGTCTTGTCTTCGCTCTACTAAAAATAATTTCATTCGTATTAATTGCTCTGAACTCTCCAACTCAAATTCTTCCCACTCCTTCTGGCGCGTTGCCACAAACCATTCTGATAACTTTCCCTCATCATCCTTCCCTCCTCTTTTCCACTCTGATGGCTTTGTAGGTATTTATTCTACTGATAAAGCAGAACTCTTTGCTTAAATTTTCTCCTCCAATTCCTCCTTACACGATTCCCTTGCTGTTCCCCCAACACATCCCTCCACTGTCATCCTCATGGCTGACATTAGGATTTCATCAGTGGATGTATTTTCAACCATCACTGGCCTCAATACTAACAAGGCCTATGGGCCTGCTTGGGTCCCTCCTGTTGCTCTAAAAAACTGTGCTTCTATTCTTACACCCTGCCTACTCAAACTCTTTCATCTTTACCTGTCAACTTGTACCCTTCATTATTGCCAGAAGTTTCTTCTCACTCAGCCTGTCCAAAAGAAGGATGACAATTCCCAACCCTCTAACCATAGCTCAGTTTCTTCAACATCCTGTATTTCAAAAGTTTTTGGGTCTATTCTTAACCAAAACAAAGTTTGAAGCACGTTTTCAATCACAACCTTCTTTCAGATCGTCAGTATGGGTTCCGCCTGGGACGCTCCACTGTCGATCTTCCCTCCTACCTTTCACACTCCTTGTCATCCTCCTTTTGAGACTTTGGAGAAAGCTTTGCCATTTCACATGACATCTCAGAAGCTTTCGATCGGGACTGGCATGAATCTTAATTTCCAAACTGTCCTCTTACGGTTTCCATCCTTGTATTTGTGTCTTCATCTCTAGCTTCCTTTCTGGTTGTTCTATAGTTGCTGATGTAGACGGCCACCGTTCTTCTTCAACTTTCAATAGTGGTGTTTATCAGGGCTCTGTCCTATCACCAACTCTCATCTTCCTATTCATCAAAGACTCATATGCTGTACATCTAACCCTATTCACTCATACGCTGATGACTTCATCCTTACCTTTCCATTCACTTCCCACAGCGTCCATCTCAGTAGTTACTTCGACAAACATGGGATGAGGCTACCTAATGTTTGACTTGGCACAGCTCTCAGATTGGGGTAAAAGTAATTTTGTTGTTTTTAATACATGAAAAACTCAGTTCTTACATCTACCAACCAGACGAAATCTTCCACAGGAGTATCCTCTAATTTTTAACACTATCCAACTCAATCTTGCATCATCCTTAAACATACTTGAGATTAATTCTCTTGAAATTTATCTTGGAAAGATCATATCAACTCTCTTATAGATCATCTTCCAAGAGATTAGGTGTGCTAAGCTGACACCATGCCTTTGTTTACCCCTGCACAGTTGTTGACTTCATACACGGGTTTTATTCGCCGCTGTGTAGAGTGCAACTCTCATGTGAGAGAAGGTTCCCCACATACAGCTCTTCTCAACAACGTTAAGTCAAAGGCTTTTCGTCTTATTAACCTGCCTCCTCTTACTGGCTCCCTTCATCTTATGTCTCTTCTCTGCACTGTTGCATCTTAATCTCTCTCCTTTCGCTACTGCAATGGTCGCTGCTCCTCAGAACTGTCTGCTTGCATCCCTCCACCACAACGGCTGGTGCGTAGCACTTGCCTAGCAATAAACTCTCATCCCTTTACCCTCCAACTCTCTAATGCAAGAGGTAAGCGTTATTCCTAGTCCTCCATGTATACAACAGGTCAACTCTGGAATTGTCTCCCTCTGTCTGTAATTCCTACTGCTTATGATCTGCAGTCTTTCAAACACATTGTGTCAAGGCATATCGAAATAAAAGGACCTTGAATTGGGCTCTCAGTTATCTAGTTTTTGTTTTTTCTTGGAGGAAACAATGCTTAGGGCTTCTGGCTTTTGGTTCCTTCTTTCTAGCATAAGAAAAAGAAAAACATCTGAGGTGCACAGTCATATCAGTGCCATCATATGAAGGTGCCTCTTCAGCGTGGTAACGGAATAGCCATATATCTACCTATCTGTCTATTGACAGACGGCTCAATCCCGTAAGGGATGGCCACAAACAAATCGCCCCCATGACGCCTTGTTCAACGACATTTCACTGCCCTATTCCCAGCTCACACCCCCGTCTCTCATACACCTCTCCACTCCATCTCTCCATCTCATCCTTGGCCTCCCCCTCCCTCTTCCCTCCTCCACCTCACTCACATACACTCTCCTCGTCAGTCTCTCACTCTCCATCCTCCCCACATGGCCAAACCACCTCAATGTGTTTCTCCTAACGCATCCTATCACATCCACATCCATACCACAACGCTCCTTCACATCCTCATTTGTCTGTCTGTCTCTCCATGTGACTCCACATCCTCCTTCCAAATAACTCATCTCCACTGCTCTCACTCTTGACTTGTGTCCCTCCAACAAGGTCCAAGCTTCACTTCTATATGTTAGAGTTGGTATCACAATACTGTCATGTAGTAACTTTTTCACTTCCCTGCTTACTTCTCTGTTTCTTATCACTGCATTCAAGGACCCAGCAACCTTTCTTCATTGTTGTACCCTTTCAAGCACTTCACCCTCCAAACTTCCATCCTGACTCATCACACTACCCAGATTTAAACGTACTCACATTTTCCATTTCCTGATCATCCAACCTCACTGTACATTTACTGACTTCACTTCTCTCGAAGACCATAACTTTACTCTTCCCTACATTCACCTTTAGATTCCACGTCTTACACACTCTCCGAAACTCATCCACCAAGCTTTGCAGCTCTCCTTCTTCTTCACTTAACAACACCGTATCATCTGCAAACAACAGTACAGGGAGTTTCCAGACAATGCCCTCTCTCATTAGGGCCACTCAAACATCCATTGCCCTTACTTGTACCTCTTTTATAACTACATCAATATACAGACTGAACAGCCATGGAGACATGACACATCCCTGTTTCAGTCCAACCTTCAAGTAGAAAAATTCACTCAGTTCACTATCCGCACGCACTGCAGCCTTAGCACCCTCATACATACTCTGCACAGCAGTCAACAACTTCCCATTTACTCCATATATTCCTAATACATTCTACAATCCTTGTCTATCCACCCTGTCTTACGCTTCCTCCAAATCCATGAAGGCCGTATACAACTTTTTTTCCCTTCTCTAGAGACTTTTCCACTAAAGATCTAAGAATGAATATCTGATCTGCACAACCTCTTCCCTTCCAAAAACCTCCTTGTTCTTCTCCAGTAAAGGAGATGAAAACAGGGAAAGCTGCAGGTATGGATGGGTGTGCTGTGGAATGCCTGAAGGGTGGTGGAGTGACTATTGTTGACTGGTTAGTAAGATTGTTGAATGTGTGCTTTGTGAAACGTATAGTGCCAATTGACTGGGCAAGTGCTTGTGTGGTCCCGTTGTATAAAGGCAAGGGTGATAAGTATGAATGTACTAGCTTTAGGGGTATAAGTCTGTTGAGTGTTGTAGGTAAGGTGTATGGTAGAGTGTTAATTATGAGAGTTAGAGAGGGTACAGAGGGAGTGATTGGTGATGAGCAGTGTGGCTTTAGGAGAGGGAGGGGATGCGTGGATCAGATGTTTGCTGTGAGACAAGTGTCTGAAAAGTATTTAGCGAAAGGCAAGGATGTGTTTTGGGCATTCATGGATTTAGAGAAAGCGTATGATAGAATTGATAGGGAGGCTTTGTGGACTGTTTTATAATTATATGGACTTGGTGGCAGGTTACTAAATGGGGTGAAAAATTTTTATGTAAATAGTAGAGCGTGTGTAAGAGTGGGAAATGCTGTGAGTGATTGGTTTCCCGTGAGAGTGGGGCTGCGACAGGGATGTGTGATGTCGCCTTGGTTGTTTAATATTTACATGGATGGTGTTGTAAGGGAGGTGAATGCAAGAGTTTTAGGTGGAGGTCTGAGTCTGGTGAATGTTGATGGTGGAGAGTGGAATCTGAAGCAGCTGCTGTTTGCAGATGATACTGCACTGGTGGCTGATTCAGAGGAGAGATTGAGACAGTTGGTAGAGGAGTTTGGAAGGGTGTGTGAAAGGAGGAAATTGAAAGTAAATGAGAATAAGAGTAAAGTGATGAAGTGTACGAGGTTGGTAGATGGTAGGGGGATGAATATAGTTTTGAATGGCGAGTTGCTTTAGGAGGTAGAGTGTTTTAAATATCTAGGGTCATGTGTTGCTGTGGATGGAAGAATAGATGCAGAAGTGAAGTTTAGAATAAATGAAGTAGGAAAGGTGCTTGGAGGAATGAAAAAGTGTTTTGATGTCGTTCGCTTAGAATAGATGTAAAGAAAAGGCTGTATGAGGGTGTTGTGGTACCGACTGTGTTATATGCGGCTGAAACATGGAATATGGGTGTAGCAGAGAAGAAAAGTTTGAATGTAAGGGAGATGAGGTGTCTGAGGAGTAAGTGTGGAGTGACGCGTATGGATCGAGTGCGAAATGATGAAGTGCGAAGGAGAACTTGAGTTGTTCGGGAGATGGCTGGTAGAGTTGAGCAGAGGGTGTTGCAATGGTTTGGGCATATGGAGAGAATGGATAATGAGCGATTGGTGAAAAAGACAACTAGATCTGATGTGAGAGGTGTAAGGCTGAGAGGATGACCACGAATAGGATGGATGGACAGTGTGAAGAGAGCGCTGGATGCGAGAGGGATGTCTGTTGGGCAAGGAAGAGTGGCTGTGCATGACAGATATAAATGGAGAGAAATTGTGAATGAATAAGTGATGACGCAGCCCTGAGGGGATATTCTCCCGCATTTGGTCTGATCAGCTAGTCAGGTCAGGTGTAGGTAAGGGGATGGGTATGTTATGATGTGGCAGGGGTAAACCAGCTCTGCTGTTGGGCCCTGCTGCGGATGTCACTGATTGCATTGCGCAGTTGACCCTTGTGCGGTGTGGTGCGGTGAGGATCTGTTCGTTCTCCCCTTTGAGGCTAAGATGCAAATGAATGTGTTTGAATGGATGAGTTAATGGGGAGTGTGTCGTCCTGTCTCGGCTACCTCCCTTTCCTTGGGGGAAGCAGCCTAGGTATATAGATATAGATAGATTTCCTTAACTCTGTCAATATGTATCCTACCATATACTTTTCCTGTTTCACTAAGAAGACAAATGCCCCTATAGTTACCACACACTTCTTTTTCCCCTTTTCCATATATATGACACTGAAGAGTAGGACAGAGTACTAAGCAGTTAGCTGTACAGGGATGACCTGGGAGCCACAAAGAAGCAATTTTAGGGCTTAACCAGGAATTTATAATTATTCCTTTCTTCTTAGAAAACTGGTGGGGTGGGTGCGGTTACAGAATGAGAGAAAAGGAGTTGCAGCTAATATTTAGCAGTATAAGTAAGTTTCATTCCTTGGACAGGACAAGAAAGACTTGTCTGGAAGCATGGATTAAGAAAATAAAATGATCTAATAGTAGAAGAGAATGTGGTCAGACGAATAGGTCTCGGAGAGTATAAATATGATTAAATGTTGAAAGGTCTATGGGTGAGCCTAAAGCTAGAAAGAAATGTCGTAGGCCAAGTAATAGGTTTCTTAATGTGGTAAAAGAAATGTGAAGCAGCAGGGTATTCCCAATGAGGAAGCGGAAGGAATGGTGGATAACAGAGGTGGGTAGATGAAAGATGTATGTGGATGCAAATAACAAGGACTGCATCTCACTTTTGATACATTTAAACCCCAAACGTGTTTTTTTCTTATTACTAATGCTACTTCAGAACACTTCAATGTTATGCCTAAAAGAGGTTTATGAATTTTGAATGATTAGATATACAGTTTATTAACCCTTCCGGTTGCTGAAGTGAATCCAAAGTTGAACATTATCTGTTCCGTTGGTAGAAGAATATTAAAATACCTTCCTTGGGGATAGGGCGTAGACAGAATTCCTTTACTCCGCAGGTGCTCGAAGAGCTTTATCAAGGCAAGAAACTGTGGATGATATCGACTGTTCCTTGGAGCAGAGGTTTCCGAAGGCATAAATGTTGAGTAAATTTATATATGTCTCATTTCGCCAGGCAATCCGAATATTACTTCTGTTTTTACGTTTGTTTTCACTTTCTGGGTCCTCTGCATGCCAATTTTTCCATTTAACAGTGAGAAGTAGTATCGGAGAAATGATAATGGTGTTCAGATTCTGATGAGTGTTGTGCAAAGTAAAGCATAAAGGAAGGGAATTATTCTAAGGCACATGTGTGGCCATGGTGCATTTACAAGGGAGGGGGGCATGGGAGTAATATTGAGTATCTGAAATCACTGGGGATAGAATCGTATAATAATTTTTCCCGAGGTATATTGTACAGTATTTGTGAGGAATCTCTCTCTCTCTCTCTCTCTCTCTCGAGGTAATGTAAGAACAATTTCTGAAATGTAATAGCGACTCATTCTCATCGCCTGAAACACATTCGTAAAAAAGAGCAATAATGAAGTTTGTCATAAAGTTGGGAAGCTATCCTGGTATGATCATACTGGCTGCCTGTGTGTTTCTTCCACTCTTATTTACCTTTCTCTCTGATATTGTTTTCCATGTCTGAAAAAACATAACCAATGTCGCATGAACGATGATCTCTTTCGTGTCCTCTCTGTGTCTCAGTAGTTATATCAAAGGTAATTACTCTATTTGACAGAGACAAGTAGCCAAGCAGGAATGCACCTCTGCCCACGAATCCCTGAGCTAAAGCCGGCAGGAAAAACGAGGACTACCATGCAGCAGAGAAAAGCTGTTATGCAAACTTCTTAAAAGCGTAGGAGTGAAATTCATGTTCTACACTATCTTATGCTGAAAGGAAAAGTACCGTCAATTTAGGTATCAATGTTATTCCGTGGTTGTGTTTTCCATGGATTTTGGCTAAGAAAAAAGGAGATAAATAATTCATAGGGGAAAATGTTTAACGGAAGAAAAAATATCAAATACTTATCCAGACGATGTTTATGTCAATACTGAGAATATAACACTTCTGGATGAAGAAATTAAGTCCTTCAGTTCTGTAATATCAGTTGTATTGTTTGTAAAATAAGCACGCCATTCCTTGCAACTGACTCGATAATTTTAAGACTGGACTGTTTTGGTAAGGTGGTCTTCATTAACATTCCGCCAGATGAAGCCTCCCCAGAAACGAGTAAAATCGCTTGAAGGTAATGAAAACACACTAGGGGAAATAAAAGACCACGTACTGAGAGAGAGAAAGAGAGAAAAGGGAAGTGATAATTTCCTACGGTACGATTACTTAACATAGTCACTCCTGCTATCTGTAAGGGAAATCTTAGTGTGGAACTTGAATATTTATTATCCTGTCATTAACAAGCGGTTTCCCTTAATACCTTCATACCAATCTCGTCTCTTGCACCTTATTCTTGCTGTCTCCAGGCGATTTAATCAATTTAAAAGAATTGTTTGGAACTGGATGGATTAGGAAAGTATTCATCTACCCGTCCTCTCCCTTAATTTGAATAAAATCGTTAAATATCAGCAAAAATACAATTGAACAAACGTTACTGCAATTAAGGATTTAAGAGATCATGCTGCTGATTCCCTGGTGAATTCGGTAAACTGGTAAGAGAAGTAATGATATTGGGTGTTTAGAAAAGAGTTAACCAAATCATGGTCGTGTATGCGTCGCTGTATTTATGGATAATTTTATTCCACTGGGAGTGAGTACTGTGGGCCAGAGAAAGATAATACTGATACCATTAATCCTTTCATCGTAGAGGCTCCTCTTGTATTTTATTCCAGCTGACGCCAGACGATTTTATTCCGCTAACAGCAGGTCAGAGCAGCATGAGAGTGTTGATGGGAAGGAAGGGAGGCCAAAGAATGAGGAAGAAAGTGTGAGGGATAATTAAGAAATGATGCTGGTTGACTATGAGAGAGAGAGAGAGAGAGAGAGAGAGAGAGAGAGAGAGAGAGAGAGAGAGAGAGAGAGATTCTGTCAAGTTGACACGCGGAGGTACGATAAATGTGAGAAAAAGAAGGGAGCGAAGAAATGAGGTAGGTGAGGGAATGGGGGAGAGAGAAAAGGAGCAAAAAATATTGGTGTGGTTAAGTCGCTTGGATAAGTCTGTTGGTGACATCCCCCGTAACTCTCTCTCTCTCTCTCTCTCTCTCTCTCTCTCTCTCTCTCTCTCTCTCTCTCTCTCTCTCTCTCGTTTCTGTTTCAATATTTTAACTTAAAGACGTCAACGTATATACGTTACATACTTTTACACCTTTCCCCCCCAAATTGTTTTTTACGGCAGAATCGAAGAGACATTTTATTGCTATTACTACTCCTTTAATCTTATTATTATTATAATTATTTTTATTATTATTATTATTATTATTATTATTATTAATGTTGTTGTTATTGTTGTTGTTGGTGGTGGTGGTATTTTGTATTTTTCTTACTTTTTCATGTTATTTCAGTCGTTTTAGGGGAGGCGTGTCGTAAGAAAAAAATTAATAAAACTTATAGTAAATATCTCCTGTGCGTAAAACTTTCCTTAAGGCCATTACTTGTTTGTTAGATAAATGAAGAAAACGAAGATGACGTCCTCTGGGTGACAGGGATATGATCAATAAAACTGTTATGTGGTAACGTGACAGTTTTATTGAGCTTATTGAGCTACTCCCTTACATGTCATGCAAGGAACTAGTCCAGACAAATAATCCACATTCAGTACAGGATAGAAGTACTGTTACCACTTGAGCCTCCGACCACAATCTCTTTCAAGGCTCATTAGTCAGTTTCCCGAACTTCCCCGTTCTGGGCCTGTCAGAATGACCAGGTGGCCATTTGATAGGGCAAACTGGGATGGATTTAGAAACGATTTTGCTGGTATTCCATGGCAGTCTTTCTTCTCCATTGACATAAATTCTACCCAGTCCTACATTAATGACTTATACAAGTTGGCATGGAACTGTTCATGCCCAGTCAACAGATCACTAATAGGTTGGATTCCCCAAAATGGTTTGACAGCAATTGTGCCAGAGCAACGGCCCAAAGTCCATAGCACATAACTCTTAAAATCAAAAACACATGAATCCCTTAGTCAAATTTGAAATTGCAAGAAACCATGCAAAAACAGTATTAAGTCTCTCGATATCAAATATTCTTCACAACCAAGCATTTAAACTATTAATCAACCCTAATGACAATAGAATATTTTGATCAACTCTCAGTTCTTTCAGTAATAGTCATCAACCATTCCCCCACTAAAATCCTCAGATGGAAACAATGTAAATGACCCGTGTCGTAAAGTGAACATCCTTGCCAGTACATTTGCCATAAATTCTACCTTAGAGGAAATCAGCCAGAACGTCCTACTACTAGAACTCGACTCTCCCGAAATTTCTCCACTTAAGATACTGACTAGATACGTAAAACCCATCCTGGAAAAAGTACTAACCAACAAAGCTCCAGACCTAGATGGAATTCCTCCAACTGTTTTGAAAAAGTGTTCCCCAGAACTTGCTCCTGTTCTACCTAAACTATTCAGACTATACATACCTACTTCTTCATTCCCTAATTCTTGGAAAGAAGCCAATATCCACCCAATTCCAGGGAGAGGAAGTTCATCTGACCCTTCTGATTACAGACCAATTGCTATCAAATCTTTACTTAGTAAAATATTTGAGACTGTAATTAATAAACACATAGTTAATCATCTTGAATACAACAATGTACTTAGTAACAGACAGTATGGTTTTCACCACAAAAGATCCACTGTTGATATACGCATCTCCTGACTCGTACCATCCATCAGTCAATGGACCAACATGGAGAAACTCATGCAGTAGCTCTGGATATTTCTAAAGCTTCTGACAGAGTGTGGCGCCGTTCCCTGCTATCCAAACTCCCTCGCTATGGTCTGTAGTCTTTTGTTTCTCTGATTTCCTCATATCTCAGCGACAGAGAGATAAAAGTAGATGATGTATATTCCAGTTTCCACTCGATTAATGCCGGGTGCCACAAGGATCTGTTCTGGCTCTAATGCTGTCCCTAATTCATATTAATGATCTCTGATTTGTTACCCGTAATCCCATCCATTTATATGTAGATGACTCAACACTTACAGAGTTCATTCACATATAAACACCCATTCACAAGGCTTAATGTCTCTAAATTACAACTTAGTACATCTCCATAAACCAACACTTATTTGAAATCAGAGAATAGGGACAAAATAACACTGGCTCATATAATGCTAGGGAAACTAAGTATATACAGTTTACTAATAGACAGGTATTGCCTTATTCCTATATTAACATCAATGTTACTAATTTTCCTGTCTCTAAATGTATTGAATTTCACGGTGTTCCACTTAACAGTGCCTCTCACGTTTGATCATTTGCTAGAACGGCTAAAAAAAAAAAAAAATGGATTATTGTACTGAGCCCGTAACTTTTTCATTGACGATCAGTTAGTTATAATTTACAAGTCATGTGCGCTCAGCTGGAATATTGCTCATCCTTGTGGAATGGGTGTGGCGAGGTTGCACTAAAACAACTGGACAAAATTCAGATCAAAGCTGCAAGACCCTACTGTTACAAATGAACTGCCTCCCCTGCAGTAAGAAGGAATGTTGCATCCTTGCATAGTTTTACAGATACTTTTTTGGCAAATACTCAGACGAAGTTGCATCCACTGTGCCACTTCTCCATGCTTCCCCCCCCCCTCCTTCCTCACTACACGAGCTTCTGGTAGCGGTCATGAATGTCACACTGCCATACGGCAGAACTTCTGCCTGTCAGAATGCTTTTATTCCCCGAACTGCATCTCATTGAAACTCGCTTTCCCAGAGTGGTTTCCCCCCAAACTTCAACCTACAGCTGTTCAAGTCCAACCGTTACAGATTTTTTATGAATAGAGGACATCTACAACTTGGAGTATGGATCATTTTTTATTCACTTGTTTTTCCTTCCTCCGTTCTATTATTAAAGAAAAATAAAGATGCGGTGAAGATAACAGCAAGTCCATTACCTTCGTAAGGGTATGGGGCCCAGAGGCTAAGCTGCCCATCTTCGAAGGACTGAACAACAGGAGAGGGAGAAATGACATTCCTTAGACAACAATTAAAGTGAGAGAGAAACGCTTGTAGTGAATTTGTTATAACCCGTGCACGATGCCTAATCTGTTTCAGGTAACATCAGTGATTTGATTCGACTAATGTGAAATCCTAGCAGCCAGTCAGTTAACTGTACAGTGCTGTGCGGCACTACACAGACTGGGAGGTTAACGTGGTATGTCATCCTTCTTACTCGGATAGTGAGTGATGCCTCATTACTTCCTGGTATTTTTCCTTAAAATAAAGTTAGATCATATTTTAGCTTACCGCAGACATAATCAGATCTTGCATCTCTGCTGATCTACGTCATACAGACTTATAAAGCCACAGACAGTAAAGATTTTTTTGTGTGTAACCAACCTTGTCATTCTCAGCACAAAGATTCTATTATCTTTCCTGATAGTCAGACGATTCTGTCCAGCTGTGAATGAGCTATAAAAGCCTGTGTGTGTTATTACTGGAACAAATAATGTCTCTAGTGCAGGACAACACCAGTAGAATGTTTCTGCTAACGCCAACGATTTTGTTGAAAAGAGCTTGAGCTATAGGTGCCTGATAATGTCCCCAGTGTTAACCGTCTCAGGATAAGGACAACTCTAATATTCCTTTCCTGCTAACGCCAAGCAATTTTCCAGGTGAGACTCGTAGGTACCTGAGACTAAAATGATTAGTATCATCAACTCTGATAAGTTCGGGATAACTCTAATGTTCTTTTCCGCTAACGCCAGATTATTATTTTCTGCTGATAATTATTTATACGAGCCTGGAGTGTTAATACTGACACAGCTAACCATGTTATGGTCGGGACAACTCAAGTAATTTTTCCAGCAAAGGTAGTTTCATTCATCTGAAAGTGAGTAGTATGAGTCTGAGAGTTTAGGTCTCACAGTTCCGATGACGCTTTTTTCTCTTTTCCAGAGGAGGGCAGACCGCTAGCAGTGAAGGGATTCATGGATGAAATACCTAATCCCCCCCAGTTAGAAACTCTCCTAAAAGCTGAATTAAACTGTTTAGAAGCAGACACAATATAACCAAAGTACGTCATTGGATTGAAGAAGTTGGAACACGTTTCAAGTAATATGACATATAACCCGCCGTGCACATTAAAACCTTTATTAAGGTTACGTACTTTTTATTTCATGCTCGTTGCTGCCAGACGATTTTTGCTTAACTTGAGAAGGAGCTCTTTTAGTAGAGATTTACGTCTTACGAGTACGTCTTGAATCAGATGATGGGTTTAATCTGTTTATTCTTGCCAACTCCAGACGATTCAGTTCAACTTCGGGAAAGACTTTCTAAACGAAGGAGTTAATGAAGGCAACATCTACCCCCTCTAGTCCATTCTATCTCTCTCCGTCCGAACAAAATCGTCTGGGATAGAGAGAATAAATCATACATACAACAAAAGTCCTAGACACGAGGATTTAGGGCTCTTTGATCAATGTCCGTGGTGTGGGAGGGTGTTTTTGAGTAGTATGATATGAGAGGATGATGTGTGTTGTGGTGTAGTGTGGTGTGGGAGGGTGTTTTTGTGTAGTGTGATATGCGAGGGTGATGTGTAGCGTGGTGAGGAGTGGTATAAGTGGGTGTTTTTACGGAGTGTCATATGCGAGGGTGATGTGTGTTGTGGTGTGGTGTGATGTGGAAGGGTGTTTATGTGTAGAGTGACATGAGAGGATAATGTGTGTTGTGGTGTGGCTTCGCATAAATGGCTAAAGTGTGCAGGAGTGAAGCACTTCGCTTTGGAAAAAACGTGAATGAGAGACAGACGGACAGAGCCATTCCTAACGAAGCTCCTGCATCAGAAAATACATTATTGTACTATAGTTATTAACTAACTTATGACCACGACGGTTTAGTATTCTATTCCATTTAAAGCAATGTTTATCATCAGTTGAGAGTGACCATGAGTCTCAGAGGTTAAACTGCAACCATTAAACCTCTCAAGTTCAGCACAACTCTAGAATTCGTTTCCTGCTAGTGTAAAGGATTTAATTTAAATGAAGTCAGAGGAGATTGACAATTTAAATCCACTTAACATCATCCACATCAATCAACTCCAGCTCTTCCTTTTGTTCTGTTAACTTCTTTAGTCATGTTACATAATTTGTATTTTATTTTTTTTCCAATTTCAGACGCTTTTATTCAGCTTTGGAGAAATTGTTCGAGCTAATGAAGTCAGATATTCCTTTCATTAACTATTTCTGTACAAAACGGCCATTCCAAAGATTAAAGAGAAAGTTTGCAAGCAGCCAGAATAAACAAAAAGTGCGCAACCGCAAAGCGTGCGGCCTGCATTGCGTCAGGAACCTGTCCAGTGAGGGTAAGGAAATGGACGTGATAAGCAAACAAATGTGTGGGATGAACTGGAAATGTTGATGGGAGATGAGGAACGGTTATTGTAGCAGACTGTGTGAAAATGGGTGTTATAGGATTAATGACCTAAGTGCTGTGAAGATTTATTTGAAAATATCCCAAAAAGCAAAACAAAACTAACTGATAAGCTCATGTTGCTTGTCTGTACCTAGTAACAGGTAAGAAGACGTCACTGGATTAAAGGCTGTTAAGATGAATCCATTTTCCATTTTGTATCCTTTACTTCTCAGGACACTTTTCAATCCTCCAGGCCACTTTTTTTTTTTTTTTTTTTTTTTTTTTTTCCCACAGGGGCGGCCAAATACAGCGTTGTCACCTGCTGTATTACTTACTGAGGTACTGTATCTTTTGGAAGGATGAAGTTCAATCCTTGCTAGGGATGGGTTTTGGGAAAACAATACTGTGTAGTGATTGGGTTCAAGCAGGGAAGGGTAAGCAAGGGAAGAGCCCGACTTCAAGAGTGGGATGGTCTCCAATGTTCCTAAACATTGAGAGCATACACGACCATAGTTTTTTTTTTCTTTCCTGGAACACGAAATTTGGCACACTAGAAGACCTCCTTCAACACCAGGTCTTAGGCAGGGTGTGATCACCAAGGGCTATTTCTCACAGAAGGGTGGCTGACCAGGGGTTCCAGGCAGTACTGACATGCATGGCCTTAAAATATACCAAGGAAACGTAATATATGCACAACGGTAGACCTCTGTGTTCTACAGGGGGTGGATCCCCGGAGATGAAGCAACACCGGTTTGCACGGTCTTTGGTTTTAACCTTGGAAAACGAAATTCGGCACAGTGGCAGAAAGTCCAAACCAGGTTGTAGCCGAGTGACACCCATCGGGGTCACCCCACAGTATATTATCTCTTTTTCTTCCTCGCCTCTTTCTTCCCCCCCTCCTCCTCCGCTGTCTCTGCCATCACTGTCTTCACAGAACCATTAACAGCCGGGTGGATGATAAGCTGTTAAGGGCACACCTTTGTAACCTGGCATTAGTCAGCATAAACTTGCTGTGATCAGGACAAGGGTGAGTCATGTGTGGAAGGAAGAAGAAGAAGAATAGGAACGTAAATTGAGAAAATGCGGTAGGTCTGTACACTGTGGTATGGAGATGTAATTACATCATGTGTAAAGTTAGGTGTAAACACGTGTATGTGGAGAGAGAGAGAGACAGAGAGAGAGAGACAGAGAGAGAGAGAGAGAGAGAGAGAGAGAGAGACAGACAGACAGACAGAGACAGAGACAGACAGACAGACAGAGACAGACAGAGACAGACAGACAGACAGACAAACAGAGAGAGAGAGAGAGAGAGAGAGAGAGAGAGAGACTCATATTTATAAATGATATTACCCAGTTTCTCTGATAAACAACCTCCACAGGAGCAAAATTTTCATATTATCAGTTGCTACGTTATGTTGTATTTTTACGTCATTATTCATTTTCGTTAGGTTATAAAGTTTTTTTTATACCAGTACGAATGAAGAAAACGGTATAAACAAACTGTCTTACACCCAACTTAAGCACAAAAAAATTCATACTGATATCTCCACCCAAGACAATAGCGCTCGATTTTATATCCTAACCTAATCTAAACTAAATTAACTTATCTTAATCTAATCGAACTGAACCAAGCCTAGACGTTATTGGGAAAGAAAAGGTGGCCAACTCGATTACAGATCCGAAAATAGTTGACATTGGACTGGCGAACAGTGAGAATGGAAAGCAACTCGAAATAGGGATATTAACCCATTAGTCCTATAACTCAATTTTATTTAATTCCTGCTCATTCCGGACAAGTTAACTCGGTTCGGAAAAAGCTTTTGGAATTCATAGAGTCGTATAATGACTTAATGCTTTCACTACTAGAGGTCTTTCCTGATGAGTAAAATCCTCCGCTAGCAGACAGAATAATGGCGTCCTCGGACTGAGGGATTGAAAACTGAAACACTTAGATACAGTATACTGTAGATATCGCCAATGGTGTACAGGGTACTAGAGAGGGACGCCTTCATGTGGTGGCACTGAGGTAACTGGACGATTCTAATGCCCAGTACGGTAATGACAATGTCTTTCAAATCTCTCCATGTCCCCGAAAGGAAGGTGATGGATTGGAGAAACAGACGATCAACATTAAAAAAAAAGATACATTTAACATGCACCATTAACTTATAAAATAACTTTGTATTTCTTTTTTCCCTCACAGGTCATTCTCACTGTCGTCTTGTTTCTCTTCTACTAGACGCGCACATAAAAACGAATTTCAACCTGCAGTCCACTGGCTTTACATTTAGACTAGCCTGGGGCCTCAATAACGACAACAACAACAATGTGCCATGCCGACGCTCTACAGTATGAAAGTGACACCAACCTCCATATTTCGTTTACTAGGCTGATGATTAATTAGACCCAAACATTTCCCTCATTGATGCCTCGGTGACATGCTGGAAAAAATCTCAAGTACAGTAGGAGTCAACTGCGGGAGAACGTGTTGTGAACTGAATCCAAGAGCTGGCCAAATATTATTCTAATGTGTTAACGCCTGATGGTCTAGAGGATTACGGCGCTCCAACCGGATATTGCCTATAAAAGCTTACATCCAAAGATTGACTGGTTTATTATTTTCATAATGCCATCCAGGAAAGAGTGACTGACCAGCCGCTCCACTTATTTCGTGACTAATTAGCCTTCCTCCGCACTCCTACACTCCTGATGGGGCAAAAAAGGAATGAATGACGGACGGATGTGAAAGCTGATGGAGCGGCAGGCGCTCTATGGCTCAAATGATCTCATCTAGAGTACGGTACCTTCCCTGGGATCCTCCCCTGCCCCGAGCCATCCAGAGCTTGGTATACGGGTCATAAAGCATTGGCTGCTATTGTTACCGTACCATAAACAAGTCTCCTTGAACAAGACGGAGGGTAGTCTATATAATATACGATAATGAGGCGGTTATAGTTTAATACTGGACGCAATGAGAGGTCAGCCGGTGCTCTTGGAGGTAATGAGGGCTGACGAAAAAAAAGGGGAGGAAAGGGGTGAGGATGTTTGGGGAAGGAGCGCAGGGATAAGCGAAAGGCCAGGGGTTTCACAAAGGTTCTTGGCCAAATCTTACAATAAAACAAATCTTCATGGTAATTATATATTTGTAGGATAATTTCGTTTATGTGTTTATATAATAATAATAAAAATAATAATAATAATAATAATAATAATAATAATAATAATAATAATAATAATTATTAATATTATTAACTATTATTATTATTGACTATTATTCAGCAATCAAGTTAAGTTGAGAAGTGTTTTGTAGCTCTACTCGTATGAGTTAAGCTGAAATTATACAAAATATTATCTAAAACCCAACACAACGCCTTCAGTCCGGGGATGTATTTTATGTATTACTCTCACTACCACCAGACGATTTTCTTCAGCTTTGGAGAGACGATTGGTAGTGAAGGGATTAGAAACATTTTCCCTCAACTCCTGTTGCAACAAGAAGTCTGTCGGAAACCTCATGAACTAGTCTTGTGATAACATGAATACGTCATCGGAGTGAAGAGCACAAGTTCAAGAAATTTTACAACTAAAGTCCAAGGACTGCCTGCAAAACAACTAACTCTTATGAAGATTTATGAATACGAGTGTGTCCCCAGTACATCATCCACACACAAAACACAAGATGTTATTAATGCTGATTATGTTGAACGTACATTAATTACCTCCTTGTTGTGTTCTGGTAATAGCCAGTTCTTAGATCGATTACTATGTTTGTGCGGTGGAGCCATAGCAGGGGAGACTGGTAATACTGGGGTGAGGATACAACAGAGGGAAGGGTAAATTGCATGTAAGGAACACGCTTACCGTTGTACTGTAGCAGGGTGACGGTGGGTTTCAATATACGGTATGTATAAGAACAGCAACGGTGAATTATATACTCAGTCTTTTAAGGACCACGGAAACCTTAGGCCGTAGCAGTTGCAGTAGTTAGGCTACTTTAGTCCAGATCAATTAATTCACAAAAGTCCACCCTACGTCCCTGGTACTTTCGAGATACCTATGAACAACTGTGGGATTCGAACCGGGGCGCCACCCGAGACTTCTTCCAGCTATACCACTGGGAACCAAATGGCAACAGATAGATAACCATTTCCTTCATAATTACTAACCATTCGTGACTGTCATCACTCTTTTACCACATCCCTTCTTACAGTGTTTCGTATCATGAACTCTTCCTCGTAGCGACAGTGTGCAATATGATGGGAAGGCTCACGATCACAGCCGTTATTACCACTATTAGCTGTCCTCATTACGTCAGTGATGATCAAAAATTCGTCAACCTTTTCGATTCTGCCTGAGTTGTGAATTTAGGGGAACCGGGAAGCCAGCTTTTAAAAATCAGTTAGAAGACTACTAGGCAATTTTCAAATACTTTCTGTGATCTAAACCTGTTCAGCGCTGGGTAGTACCTTGTATTTGGCAAACTTAGGTGCGATGAAGAGGCTATTAGCAAAGAGAGAGAGAGAGAGAGAGAGAGAGAGAGTAAAGATAAAGGCTACTTCTAAAGGGTATTTCCACTACAGTTACGGCAGCCATAATCATATCATCCACCACCAGGACAGCTTCCCATCATCTCTTCCTCACCACAGCGTCATCCTCCATCAGTGGTCCAGATACTGCTCTTATGACTCATTATTCTCCTACGGCCTCCACTTATGTTTTTTTCTTATGGCATTTTTCTGTGTGTGTGTGTGTGTGTGTGTGTGTGTGTGTGTGTGTAAGAGAGAGAGAGAGAGAGAGAGAGAGAGAGAGAGAGAGAGAGAGAGAGAGAGGAGGGGGGAAGAATACTTGGCGTAAGGGCAGAATAAGGGAATGAAGAGTGAAAGGGAAGAGGGGAGTAAACGAAGGTAGAGTTCGGAAACAGGGAAAGTACCCAAGGATAAAGAAAGACGGCTATGCAAAGTATACTGGTTGACTTGAAAGATTTCGTAACAGCTGTCCCTCATTGATTTATTTTTCACGCTATACTTTCATGCTTATGTGTTCTGTTACTGATGCAAACTATGCCGAAAAAAAAAAATAATAATTTAACAGAATAGTTCTCTCTTCATTACGATCACATTTTCATACATTTTGTTTTCCTTAATCATCAATGGCTTCAGTTCACGAGAGAACAGGTAGGAAGGAGGGTAATTAAGGTTCTGTATATTTCCACCAGTTCGAAACGTCTCTCATTAAGCTAAATATACCCAGTTGGAGAAAACAAAATGAATATTTTAATTAGACATCATTGTTGTAAAGATTTGGTATCCTTTTCTACGTTACTCATTAAAAGATGTGCATTGTGTCGATATTTAAGAGGTATAAATCGCATACCAGACAACTTGAAGCTGGAATACACAATAAGCATCGTTCGTCTGACAATGAGAACAAATGTAATGTTATTAAACCTGGGGTCACGAGAGGCAAAGGAAGCCCCCAGTGTTTGACGATGATTTCAGAAGCATATGATTAAAAGTGAATATGTTTGTCGTCTCTATCGCTGCTGACTACATTTTTTAGTGATGAATGTAGGCTAATTAAAGCTAACAAACGCGGAAAACCCATACATTTTCCCAAAATATTCAACGCTTGTCTATATATTCACGTTGTAAGTATGAATTATACGGGAAAAACCCTATTACACTATGATATATATATATATATATATATATATGTATATATATATATATATATATATATATATATATATATATATATATATATATATATATATAACTAAGAGACGCTCATCCGTTCAACCTGATAATGTTTTGCTGTTTTTTTTTTTTTTTTTTTCATTTAAAGGCGACGTCACACTGGGACACGAGTGACTAACATGCAATCCAGTTGTGCGAGCCGCTAGCCAAACTGACCCACGGTGAGCGAGATTTCGCTAGCGAGGCAAGATGGATATTTTCGCTCCCAGCTTGTTGGTGGGATTAGAACTCAAATGACCTTATATTAAAGTTGTAACTGGTGAGAAAACATTCTGTTATCACAGTTGGAAACTTTAACTAATATTGTTAAGTATATGTAATTCAATTTTGTGGTTTTTATTCATTTTTATTTTTTCTTGTGACATGAAATGAACATTCGGACACTCAGGTGACTAGCCGCTGAGGCCGTCTGTTTTGTTTCCAGACATCAAGTGGAAATCAGATTATGACCAGTAATCTATATGGATCCTGCGGCAAGGAAAACTCTAGTAGACTGCCATGTGGCTCTGGAGTTACTGAAGTACATGAGGAGGTTGATGAAACTAAGGAAAGGGGAGTGGGTCTCCGTGGTGGTTTGTTAATGACCACGAGGCGCCAAGGCAGACGACGATGCTAGTAGTTTCGGGTCGCAAAAACACGCGTGTCTGACGGTAACTACTTTGCTAGCCGTTTCGCCTCGCAAAAGCTGCTCACATGTTGGCCACTTTTGGCCCAGCGTGACGCCACCTTAACGGTTTTGTCTGCTTTGGGGGAGAGCTTTCATTGTAGAGGAGTTTAATGGAGGCTTTTCTACCCCCTTCACTGAGAGATGTTCCAAAGCTTAAATAAATTGGTTTAGGGTTAGCAAGAATAAAAACTCAAGGATTGGTTTACTAAGTTAGATAAGTCAACTGGTAAATAAACAGGACAGTTATATGGAATGATTTTATGGGTATGGTAATAATAAGTAATGAATTCTAATCTATCCTGATCATCTACGAAATTAACTTATTGTTGTAAGTGACCTGTCTTTCATTTTCATAATACACGCAAAGCATTATAAGTCTTTTCACTAGAAGAGCATAATTTTCATCTTAATCAAGCTGCCATCAGAGGATTTTATTGAAAAAAAGGAAAGCATCTCCCGTAACGAGAGAGTAAAAATGCATTATCTAACCATGTATGATTGGAAAGTTTTACTTAAGATTGATAAAGTCGTGAAGCGGTACAAAGAATAAAACATAAAACGTCTTCGAGCGTGAAGAGATCTATACTGCAAACAGGATAGATGGATGGTGTATTTCTGCCTGTTGCTGCACCGATACTGTATTTGAATTGTATAGTAAATGTTAGTGTTTGTTACCATTTGTCTATTTCATGATCACTGTCGTTACAAAATATGTATTTTAATAGAATTAGTATGCACATACAGAAAAAAAGAATTACATAGTGATATTGTGTTTCCTGTTGCTATTCAAAAAAAAAAAAAAAAAAGTTCAGAGTGCACCCACTTCAGGTAGGCATACAGTTGAAACATAGGTCTGTGTACATTCAGATACATAACGCTCTATTTCCACTCTGTCGGACGATGTCTCATGTGTTGTGAGGATAGCTCAGTCAGTGTTATCAGTATCTTTCCTGTAGGGTTATCATTCATTCATTTCCTACTCCCACTGCCTCGACCACGCCCATACTATCCGACTGAGCCGCCCCCGTAACACATAAGGGACTGCCACATGAGTTTCTGGTGGAGCGCTATATATGGGCCACCCTGTACATACACGCCAATATTTCATCTCCTCTCTTGCCTAAAATGTGTCCAAATCGGACCAAAACTGCTGTATCACCACATTAAACATAATGTCAGTATGAGAGTATACAGTAATTCGACCATTGAATAATTTATGGCAATGTGTAATCAAGACTTTATGGAAACAAACCTGACATATTCACTTCCTTCGTGCCACCAACAGACCATTTTATTCAGTTTTCAAAAGACCTCATAATATGCTACAGGAGTAAATGTAGGTTATCTCCATCTCGACAGCTGAGTAAAAATGGCTACTATTTGGAAGATTAAATTAGAAAATACGCCACTGAAGGAAACGGTTAAAAATTACGTTATCTTTCCGGCCTCCAACTGTAACCACATCCCTTTATGAGATAATATGTAAACGAAACACAGAATTACTGTCTTCGGATGACAACCAAATTTTTTTCGGTTAAGAAACCAGTATTCTCGTCGGAAGGTAACAAGTATTTTCGCCGGAATGTAACCAGTATTTCCGTAGGTCGGTTACCAGTGTTATGGCCATAAGGTATCCAGTATTTTGGTCGGAAGGTATCCAGTATTTTCGTGGGAAGGTAGCAAGCATTACATTGTTATCTCAATACGGTATGTTGAATGAATGTACTCTGTTTAACTCTCTCAGCCTCTAATGACTCAGTCTTAGATGAATGTACTCACCTAGCGTTGGCTGAAATAAAAGACTAGAGTTACCACTACCATCAGAAGGTTATCTGGTCATCTTGAACAAAGCTGAAATAAAGATATGGGAAGGTTAGAAAACTGTAGTTTTTAATCTAACTTGGCCTAAAATTGTCATATTACCGAGGTGTAACAAGGGATTAACATTGAAATATAATACTAGTCACGAAGAAGTGCTGTGTATAGGGTGTAGGTCCGTAGTATTGTCTTTATCTGCCACTGAGCTGTGTGAAGCAAACTGAAGAATGATGAAACCTGGATCAGGTCAGAGTAAACAAAGTATAATTTCGTAGACTGAATGCAAGAGAGAGAGAGAGAGAGAGAGAGAGAAAGAAAGCAATTCTCATTGGCTTAGCATAACTAGTGGTGGACTTGTTTTCACGTAAAGAAAGTGCATAGCCCCCAGAACTTGAATATTTAGGCGTGGTTGCAGGAAATTCGATGAGCATTGGCTATTGGGTAGGAATGAGATTTCTTGCTTACTGGTCAAATCAACTTCCAGTCTGACTACACTTTCCCCTCTGCGGAGCTAAATGGGGTTCGTCAAGTCAGATCAAATGTGCCATTGTATCCGAACTTTACTGATCCATTCATTTCAAGGTACTGACAGTATTGATTAGACACTGACCACTCCCCCCACCCACCCACCAGCTTAATGTGTTGTTGTGGTCACTGGTGGTGCATTGTGGGTGGAACTGTGCCGAACATTACACGCTGACATATTAAGGAATTTATTGACATATTACAGGAAGACAGCAGCGTGCGTGGAGAGGGGAAGAGAAAAGGGAGGGAACATAAAGTGAAAAGAGCACCACCAATAGCGTGTGGGAGAGAGGGGGAAGTTTGGGATGGAATTATTGGTAAACGTTTGTAAGGAAACTGGCTTAAAAGTGTCATAAATGTTGTAACTGTTGAGCGTGAGAAAGGAGAGGATAACGGTTGTTACATAGGAGAGTCAGGATTTGATGGGCTGGGCTAGGCTAGGCTATGATAGGTATTCGATGTATTAGATAGTATAATGTAGTCTACAAGTTGTGGTCGTCGTTTAGTTGACTCCTAGCTCTGGTCGAGTCAAATTCGTAGCGAAGTATTTTCTACCGATTACTGCCAGACAACAATAGATAGCTTGGAAAAATCGATGACCACCAAGGAGGCAAAGTTGATTCTTCTGATTATAAATTCTGTCCCCAGAAATGATGGTGTGCCTGATAAGAGGTGATGTGAAGAAATGATTTTTTGAGGCTTAGTTCTAGGAAGGAATTCAAACATTACAGTAAATAATATTTCCGTCAACGTTTCAGTCCAAGGAAATACTTTTGTTGTTTATTTTCGTTGCTGTTGCTTGATTATTATATTCAGTATAAGAGAACTCTCTAACAGAGAAGTTAAGTAGGATATATGTATGACCCCTGCAGACTGAACAGTGAATAACAAATATGATATGAAGTCCTCTGGATGTTGAGGCTAAATTGTAAGAAGAACTCACAAATTCCAGAATTGGAGGAAAGTGGCGATACTGGCTAAATTTGAGGAGTCGCTCGAATTAAGGAATTTACAGTAAGCGTTATCCCACGGTAAAACTCATTTTTAATGGGTAACCCTTTTTCTACGCGTACTTTAACGCGTGATTGCTGATACAACGCCCTTTCGAACTGGGAGTATGACTGTAAACCCCAGGGGTGGATCCAGGAATTTTCGGTGGGGGGTCTGATTCGCTGATTCAACCAAAGACTTGACGCGACATACTGATATTTCAATGTTGAAATTGCCTCTTTATTCAATGATGCATGGCCGGTGAGGGGGGATGAATCCCCCCCATCCCCTCCCTGGATCCATCCCTGGTAAACCCTCTTCTTTGAAGTATGATTTTTACTTCTGCCGCCAACTTAGTTAGGAAGGCGGACTGTGATACGTCCTAAGAGGCCATGTGCTGAGACATACTACCTTGCCTCTGTTATCAGGAATGACAAAAAAAAAAAGAAAATGCGTTAGGCCCCATGTTATAGTGAAACTAGCTTAAGTCATAAGAATGGCCCCTCACTTTAGGTTTTCAACCATACTTCTAGTTCCCTAAGAGCGGTAGATAGCAAACCATGTGATAGAAGACGGGTAAAGAAAAATTGAACTTTGGCTGTGACTTGGTGTGATTTTTATATTTGATGTTGAGGTCCTTTACGTCGCCCATCCATGTATTTCCTCTCCGATGCAGCAAGTGTGTATTTCAAAACAATTCACGGCCCTGTGAAATGACGACATTCATACGCCTCATCCGGCCTCTCTCCTGCCACTATACTGCATCATAATGAGCCACAAAGGAAATAAGCCAGATCCAAGACAGCAGAATTAGGTTGGTTATGTCACTCCTGGAGCCAATTATTCAAATTTTATGAGCATCTGGTGTCACTTATCACCTTCATACTCCTGCACACAGTACCAAAGGCCCAAAATGGCAGCAAGGCTACGTCCTCCCAGCTACCACCAAGACTCGGGGAAAAATCACTGATTAGAAAAGTTGGCTGCTGTCAGACGAGATGGGAGTTCGATTTCAGACTGGGTAGGCAACGATATTATTTGTATGTCGTTGATACAGATTTTACTGGTCTTGTACTAGACCCAACCCACCGATCAGTGAAAAAAGAAATGATAAAGAAAGAATCACTACTATCGATACATCAATCGGCTGTTTAGTACGAACGGTGGGTATTGGCAACAAAGTGATGGCATGTGAAGAAGTGTTTCACGTAGGAGGATTGCTGGGACCTAGGGAGAGAATTATCATATCCATGGACAGAGTCAGGCCACGTGACACAGCTGATCACCGCTCTATCAGGTGGACAAAAATGACAGCCTGGGTGGCGCCTGGTGGGAGGGGATGTCAATCTACTGTCAAGTCAGCTGGCGTAGAGCACAGTTGTATTGGTGGCGGCTTCCACTGTACCAATTTGCCATCCACACCTTTGCCTCTCACAAAGCCCTGTCTCTCCTACACACACCTCCCTTTCCCACACACCTCTCCCTATCCCACAACCCATATCTCTTCTCCTCCCCCCCCCCCTCCCGCCCGCCAATAGTGCTGCCTCTCCCCCACACTCCCATTTTCTTACAGACCAGGCCCTCTCTCTTACGCCGCTGGTTCTCCCACACATCCCTACCTACCTTACACATCTGCCTCACTTCCACAACCCTGCCTCACTTCCACATCCCTACTTCTCCCCGACCCTCCTACCTCTCTCCCACGCCCAAGCGTTTCCAACATCGACCCCGCCCCCCCCCCCACCCTTGCTTCTTCTCCACTTCCTTGTCTTTCATCCATACCTCTGTCACATACCCCTTGTTTCTCTCGTATCCCTTGTTCAGTCTCATTATGAAGACTGCTATTTTTTTCTTTAATACTTAAAAAAAAAAAAAAAAAAACTAGAGCAAGTATTTTGTTTCCTTGATTTCAGGTGCTACAAATTCTGTATTAAAAAAAAAAAGTCCCGTTTGTATTATGGTACAAACACGCTCAGACAAAATTTAATGCCCACCCGTGCTCTCGCGTCCCGTTGGTAATTATATTCACTAAAACTAGTCCGCACAATCGCCCGGTCTCAAGGGAAAAAAAAAAGTTCATTGTTTGCTGCATTTTGCCATCCCATGTGACTGATGGATGGAATCATTTTATAAACTTATGTCTGAACTTTCTTGAACCTTGAGATATCCCTTCTCAGAGATGGCGACCAGAATTGCATAGCGGCTTTACGAGAAAGATCTACAAAGAGAGAATTATTTCCTTCTTTTTGTACCTAAATTGCCTCTGTATATAATCACGAAGCCTGTAGTGGACTGTTTGGAGAGCCTAAGATCACTGGTATGTAGTACACCAAGGCCTTTGTCCAAATCGTTACGGCTGATTTTAAGTAGGGCAGGTTACGGTACAGCAGGGTTGGGTTGGGTAGAGTGGGATAGGATAGTGTAGCGTAGGAAACTTTATGAAGGGCTGTTTCTGTTGTTTAGTCACTGCGGTTTATCTTCTATCAACAACAGGCAAGCAACTGCCCCTGCAGGGGCGTCCCATGCAGTGAATCGATGCTTCCCAACGGGAGACAATGCCTGAGCGGGGAAGTCTGTAGGGATTTTGATTCATGAGTTGAAACAGCATTTGTGTTTTTCCACTCAGTTAACAGGGGCCCCACAGTAGGCTTCACAACACGCCGTCATAATTTTGGTTTCATGGTTATCACTCAAAGTTGTAAATGGTTCCCTGCGTTACAAGAAACAGGATTGTCATTGAGTGTAGAGTCTCCTGAAATGGAGAGAGAATTAAAAGAAATAAGGAGAATGATGGGGGAAGCAATGGGAGAGGAGGGCAAATACAGAAATGAATGATAATGTGTCGCCACCTCCTGCTTAGACCACTGCAAGATCATTCTCAAAGTTAGATCAGGGCTGTAAGGGATAGAGCCTGACAAAGACTGATATGATAGGACAAAGCAGGACAGAAAAAGGAGAGCATAATGGAGGAAAAAGTAGGGTAACAGCATAGAAGACTGGACAAGGTAGGGACAGAAGAGTGGAGTGTAGAAAAGAACAGGGTAGGGCAGGCAGAGCTGACAGTACTGTGTGGTAGTCGGGTAGTACACATGATGGATGATAGGTAGGGCAAGGCAGATATAGGGACAACGCACGAAAGGCGGAAAAGGGGAGGATACAGTAGGACAAGGGAAAATTGAGACCTAAGTTGGACGGGAAGTCTGGAATATTATACACTGTGAAAAATTGTGAAGATACATGAGATAATCCGATCATATTTCGTGTGTTAAGGAGGAGAGAGAGAGAGAGAGAGAGAGAGAGGTAAAGGTTTGCCACTGAGAGCGGAACTTATGTAGTAAAAGAAAACAGCCCATTGAATGATTCTGGAGTACAGTGCATTTGACTCTCCTAACCTTACTACCATTTTTCTTCACACAGTAGACTTAACACAGAAAACAAATACGCAACTTCGAATCCGTACATCATCATCCTTGCTCAACTACCGGTAATTTCTATAATATTCATTATCTACATATCCGTGTAAGCAACAGCCCCTCCTGGAATACATTATCATCTTGCACCATAACATACATTATTAGAGAACTGTTCCCCCCGAGAGTATGCATCGTGAAAATTATTAAATAAAAAAAGGCAACACAGAAAAAAAAATAACTTGGCCCGTATTCTCGTCAAAGTATTTTTTTTTCCTCCGTGTTTTTTTTTTTTTTTTTCAACAATTTTCGCAT
>NC_136961.1:13682383-13872383 GCF_032717465.1 Coenobita brevimanus | reverse complement strand
GATTAAGCCGGTGAAGGTTTATATCCAAGGGATGGTTGGGGTTGATTGCTCATGTAATGCCACTCAGGGATGAGTGAGGCTGGTCACTCTCATCTTAAATGTCGGGACCAACTGCCTAGCCCCGGGCTCCTACGCTCCTCATGGGGCAATGTAAGATTGGATGATGGATGGATGGATGGATGGATGGATATATATATTGATAGATAGATAGATCCCACATATCTATCGATCTGTATCTCTCTCTCTCTCTCTCTCTCTCTCTCTCTCTCTCTCTCTCTACATAGTATATTGTTTCGTTTCGTTTTTGAAGACTCCAACATGCTTGCATGCGTCGGCTTTGGTCACCTAATTGCGGCTCTCCATGCTGCTTGATCCTTGGCAGTTTCCCTGTTTATTCCCTTATTCCTGACGTCACACTCAGGACCTCGTCCCAGGGCTTTTTCGGTCTACCTCTCATTACCCTGCCCCCAGCATTAACTCTTCTCACTTTCTGCACCCAGTTATCATCCACCATCCTCTCTACATGCCCAAACCAGCTCAGTCTACCTCTCCTCATCACACCACCAATACACTCAAGTCCCATCCCACCTTTCAACTCTTCCATTGGATACCTGGCCCTCCCAGGCCTCGCACTCAGGGATGCACTGTACATCCACCTAATCATTGCTATTTCAGCACGTTTGAGCCTTCGAATATCCTCTTCCTTCACTGCTCAGGTTTCACTACCATGCAGCATTACACTCCTTACTTATGCCGCATACAAAGATCCCTTAGCAATGACAGCCCTCTCAGTGTCAGGAGAGGCAACAGCTCCCTGAACTTCTTTTAACAACTCCCCACCCTAGACACAAAGCTAGCTCCAGCCCCACATGCCTCCTAAATAACAAAACTCTTCCACACACTGAAGAGACTCACCAGCATGTTCAATCCTTTCACGCCTGACAATCACCGAACACATGAAATCAGCAGTATCTCTCAGTCTACCTCTATTACCACTACATCTCTAATGGACCTACTTATAACAAACACTGCACAAAATGACATTGCTTCCCACGCCCTTGTGGCAGATCGCACATGGCCACTCCCCCTCTTTTTTGACAGTGCCCCCCCCCCCAGCCCTAGATAAAATCATTTTTGTTTTATCTTCATTTATTCTTAAGCCCCTGTGCCCCTTACAATCTTTCCATTTCCTAAATCTTTCCTCCGCCTTCCTTTCATTCTCTGCAATCAACACCAAATCGTCAGCATACATCTCCCACGGGAGTCCATTTCTGAAGTCACGTGCGAGGGATTCAAGTACCATTACAAACAAGAAGGGGCTCAAGACTGATCCCTGAAGCACACCAACATTCACAGAAAACTCATCGCTCAAATCTCCATTCACCCTTACCTGGGTGCAAGCACCGACATACAGGGCCATAATCACCCTATTAAGCCACTCCTCGATCTCAAGCTTTGTCATTGCCCACTCCACCACCTCTCTAGGGACTCTGTCAAAGGCTTTCTCCAATTCAACAGAAACAAAATACAGTTCCCTTTTCTTTCCTATATAATTTTCCTGCAGCTGTCGAACAATGAATATGGTATCAATGGTCACTCTGTCTGGCATAAAACCAAACTGCTTCTCATCAATGTTCACTCTTTCTTTAATCATACCTTCTAGAACTCTCTCCATTACCTTCATTATCTGGTCTAAAAGCTTTATGACTATAATTTCCTCTTTCCATGGCATAACCCTTCCCCTTGTACACATTTACAATTATATTCTTCAGCCAATCAGCTGAGACAACATACTCATATATAATCGTTTTTATCAGATCAGTGACTAACCCCACTCCTATATTGTCAAAGAGGGAAGTAAAATATGAATAAATTGCAAGTAAGTCGTCAGTTGTCACGGTGGGAATAAAAATACTTAATATGTCTCCACTACTTATGGGTTTTACTTTATTCTGGCTTATTTCGCCAATTCTCTAAAAACGAGAATTTCATAAACTTTCTCAACAACACGCAGCGGAGATTAATCACTCACCTATGCTGAATTGTTGACACTGTTGGCCTCTGAGAAAGAGTCCTTACCCCTGGCAATCGATAATTAATACTAATAATGATAAATAAACTCCTAGTTGGCACAAGCGGATTTATGAATTAATACGAAAGGACTGGCCTAATTACCAGTCGTGATTAATATAAGACATTTGTGCGAACTGGGAGTAGCAAACTAAAGTAAGCACAATACCGAGAAATGAAACACGATTCTTACATTTAATCAAGCACAAAGAAATGAACTGTAAATTTATTTACTACAAGCAAAATTCTTACAAGATAACTTAAATCAAGCAACTAGCTAATAGTCTTTAGCCTAGAAAACACAAAATGAAAATACTGCTCAGTGGAGAAAATGGAGTCATGGCTGCGAAGAGGCTGCTGCTCAGGCCGTTCTGCTGTACATTGCTCATGACGTCCACTGTTGTCGATTACCAATTCGGTGGGGAGATGTGGGGGTCGTAGAACTGCTAGAGACTGGGTGACAAGCCGCAAGATGGGGGTCTTCACTGTTCAGCACTGTTCTTGAAATCCTTCTCTTGTGGCAGCACTACACCAACTGACTAATGTTTTCACACCAGCCACAAAGCAATATATGATCACCGGAAGTAGGCATGGTCTAGCTTAATGGCTAGAGAGGTAAGGAGGAGATATAGTAATTACACAAAAATTATCGCTCAGTGAATCATTACTGTCTATACATAAAGACACTCACTCATGATGCAATGACGAATGTTATGAAAAAACTGTTTCAACTCTGTCTCTGAGTGCAAACGCATGCGGTTAACTGTCTGAGCGAAGTTCTATGGGGTTTCAATACAGTTCATGAGTTCATATAATAATAAAACAATGTCATGAATTGTCATAAAAACAAGATCTTGCGAATTCGTGACATATATCTCCCGAGACTTTCAACATTTCAGTAGTCAACCCAGACACACCTGCTGCCTTCCCCACCTGCATCCTGCCTATTGCCTTGCTCACAGTACTGTAGCAGCGTGAATCAAAGGCCATGGGCCAGACACTGGATCTCATGGCTCCAAACCTTCCCTGTCCCAGTCAAACTCTTCATTCAACAACAGGTTGTAGTGCCCTCTCCAGGAGTCTTTGATACCTCCATTGTTCACCACTACCTTTCCCTCATCATTCTGCACACACTGTTCACCTGTGATATCCCTATTCTCCCTCTTCATGTGATTTGCCACCTTAAATATCACATTCTTCCTTTCCACACAATTTAGATTATCAGGTAATAGTCTCTGTGACTCAGACTTTGCCCTGTAACCCTCTCTACTAGCCCTACGCTTGACAGCCAAGTATTCTTTGTTACCATCCTTTTGTCATTCCCGAAAAAACCTGCTTTTCTCTTTTACTGAAGCTTCTACACCCTCACCCCACCACCAAGTTACATGTGGCATCACACATCCCTGTTGCAGCCCCACTCTCACGGGAACCAATCACTCAGAGCATTTCCCACTCTTACACACGCTATACTATTTACATAAAAACTTTTCACCCCTATTAGTAACCTACTATCAAGTCCATACAATCTTAAAACCTCCCTATCAATTCTATCATACGCTTTCTCTAAATCCATGAATGCCCAAAACACGTCCTTGCCTTTTGCTACATACTATTCACACACTTGTCTCACAGCAAACACCTGATCCACACATCCCCTCCGTCTCCTAAAGCCACACTGCTCATCACCAATCACTCCCTCTATACCCTCTCTAACTCTCTTAATTAACACTCTACCATACACCTTACCTACAACACTCAAGAGACTTATACCCCCAAAGGTAGTACATTCATACTTATCACTCTTGCCTTTCTACAACGGGACCACACAAGCACTTGCCCGGTCAATTGTCACCATACCTTTCTCAAAGCACACATTCAACAATCTTGCTAACCAGTCAACAATAGTCACTCCACCCCACCACCCTTCAGGTATTCCACAGCACACCCATCCATACCTGCAGCTTTCCCTTCTTTCATCTCCTTCTCTGCCTCCACCACTTCCTCCTTCGTGATCAAAGAATCATTCAAGTCTCCCAGCACATTTACTCCTTGCACCCTGCCATCCGCCACAATCTCAGCCACCCTTTCCTTCTCTACATTTAACAATCTTTCAAAATACTCTGCCTATCTCTTCCTTATTATAGCCATCTCAATTAACATCCTTCCATCCTTTTTACTCGCTCTTCCTTCCCAGACTCTCCCTTTCGCACCCTTTTCTCCTCCTTCCAGAACATTTTCTTATTCTGTTGAAAATTCTCAGTCAGCCGCCTACCCCACCTCTCATCTGCTGCCACTTTAGCATCATGCACAGCCCTTCTCGCCCTACTCCTCTTTTCCTTATACCTCTCATATGGCACCTCATCCTTCCTCTGCAGCCACACTTCATATGCATGTCTCTTCTCAGCCACAGCCATACTTAACTTCCTCGCACCACCATTCACTTCCTTTTCTTACACCACCACCCACACGTCTCACACCACACACCTCTTTTGCATGCCCCACCACAGCATGAGAGGGCAAAAGAAGGAGTGTGTATTGTGGTGAGTAACAGATGGAAGGAGAATATAAGAGAGTATGGATCAGTTGGCTCAAGGACTGTGTTGGTAAGATCGAAAGTTGGACTACAAAAGTGAGTGATTGTGTGTGTGTATGCGCCAATGCAAGATCGTGCAAGCAGAATGAGAGAAGAGTTGTGGACAAGTATGGAAGCATGCACGGAGAAGTTTGAAAGGAATGAGACTGTTTTTGATTGGCGATATGAATGGTTAAATAGGGAATGTGAAGGTGGATGGAGTAGTTGGTGAGTGGGGTGTGCCTGCTGAGACAGATGAGAATGGGAGTGCTTTAGGGGACGTTTGTGCCGGGAGGGGGGTGGTGATAGCCTATACCCTCTTCAGACACAAAATGATCCCTCGGTATACTTGGCGAGTGATGAGAAGGGTGGGTGGTGAACTGAATGAAAGGAAGGCAATGACTGATTATGTGTGTGTGGATGAAAGGATGCGAAGGTGTGTAATGCATGCAAGAGTTTATAGAGGTTGGGGGAGTAGACTTTCTGACCACAACTTGGTGGTGATTTGAATGAAGGTCCAAGTGAAATGGAGAAATAGAAGAAGGGAAGGACAGGAGGAAGCAGTATATGCAAGAGTGAAAAGGTTACAAGAGGATGAGAAAAAGGCAAAATATAAGAGAGAAGTGGAAGAGCGATTGGGTAAATATGAATTAGAGCAGATGGGGGATGTGGAAGATGTGTGAAAGATATTCACAGAAGAAATCTGTGCAGCATGTGAGATAGTGTGTGAGGTGAAGAGAAGATGAAAGGGGGTACAAGGAGCAGCATGGTGGAATGAAGAGGTGAGAGAGGCTGTGGCACAAAAGAAGAAAGCATATAGTGTGTGGATGAGAACCAGGGGTGTGGAAGAAGCTGAGAGACAGAAGGGAAAAGTATATGTAGAGAGGAAGAGAGAGGTGAAACATTAGTATGAGGGAGTAAGAAGAGAGTGGATGAGGAGTTTGGAAGAAATTTGAGTGTCAAGTGGAGGGAATGTAAGAAAATGTTCTGGAAGGAGTTAAAGAGAGTGTGACAAGGTGGCAAAGAAGTTAGTAGGGGTGTCCATTTTGTGACTGATTATATAGTGTGTAGATATGTGGGGAAACAACTTCAGTTCCCTCATAGTCAGTGACAGGAGAAGTTAAAGATGGACACTGGGTCTTGATCGTAGTTTTTTTGTCTTCAAAGGGAAAGTTCAAGTTGAACACAGTGTATAACACAAGAGCGTTTATAGGCTAGCTAACTTCTCGTTAGACCCCTCTTCTCTTCTCTCTCTTTCTCTACAACCTCTCACCCGAGTCGCTAGCCTCCTTCTAACTGTCTAATTCCTCCCTTCTTGTATAGGAGAGCTTGTGTCACGTGTACTGGACGTATGTGCGGGTTCTAGAAGCTTGTGTGTGTCTATGTGTATGTAGCATTTCTGGTGACACATTGCAGTTCTGGCATTCCTTTACTGAAATCTGGAAACACATTTCCTTTCCCACACCTAGCTTGACTATCATGTTACCTTTAAGACTACACATTTATGTTGCTATCTATTATGAGTTGTATTATGATAATGTAGATTCCTAACATTGCTCAGTCACGCCAGCTGGAGAACCTACGACAGCATGTAATAGTGACAAACTATAATCTATTAATGCATAATATTGATTATAATATTCTATAGACATATTCATCATAATATTGTACTGATTTAATAATATACTAGAAACATAATACATTGTAAATGTATTGTATACATAATGGAGCAAATGCACTATAGTTAAATTGATTATAAAATACTGTATATCCTATTGTGAAATGTGTATGTATAACAGGCACACACATATATGCAAAAGCAGTACAATGCCAAGATTATAGTAAGAGTTATTAATGTGTTTGAAATTAATCTATATGAGATATAATGATATTGTTATAAGGAATAGATAGTTGTATATCATGTAATACTAATTCATGTGTTATCCCATAATTCTCTGTTTTTTTTTTTTTTTTTAAATAATAAAATTTACACTATTTACACATTATATACAATATATTCAGGGGGACTCACTTGAATGTTCACCCTTCCTCCAGTAAATACTGACTCCAAGTTTGCAATTCTTGCTTGCATTCTGTGCACTGCCAACAGCATTAGTGCAAATACAATAGAGACGATTATAAAGACAGTTGGTGCTGGGCCATACATATAATATGGGTTGAACATACTCATACTCAGTTCTTCCCAGGGCTTCATTGTTTCATTGATTAGCTGCACAGTTTCAAACTTAGATGAAGTCAGCTTAATATCTGTGCTCATGTTTAAATTCATCTTAGGTAAAGGGTGGAAATATTTGTGTGTATGATTGAGGATGGCGTAGTGATTGATGGTGGATAAAGTGGACATGGATGGTGTAAGTACCGCACAGTAGTCTGGTGCTATGTATAATCCTGATGCTGAAGTATGAGATGGTGGTATAGCTGGACAAATTATGTAAACTGATGTGTTATGAGTGAAGTATAAAAAAAACTGTAAATGTCCAGTGCGCTGATGGAGCAAATGTGAAGTTGCAATGGTGATACATGTCGTGATTTTTTATGATAGCCATTTTATAAAGGAGTGTTCCAGTAGGCTGAAACGTGAAAATGTATGCAGGACAAAGGTGAACAACATGTAAGGATGCACGGCACTTTCGTTCAATCGTTGATTCACTAGCGAAAGTAACAGTGTCCTGTCTCTTGGAGACCATGATGAGTTCGGTGTCTGTGTCGATGTTGATGGTGACCAAAATGTTATTATTCTTAAAAGGGAAGTGGTATGTTTGATAGACTGTGAACAGGACTATTATTGTGGTACATGAACTATTACTGAAGTTGGTGTTAGAGTTGCTTCTAAATATGGATAATAATTATAAGATCTCTGCCCTGGAACAAAGGCTTCAAACCATGTTTACCAATGCCTTGACTAATTATGTGACGTAGATCGTGAACTGGAAGTAGGTCAATAGTGATCTTGCCATTACCAGCACCTAGCATGAGTGCCCTGTAACGAGCTCTAGTGTTATCTAACTGGAGTATTATTATGTCAGTATGTTCCATGATTACTGAGAAGTGTTGGAAAAGTGTCATGTTTCCTTCCATGGGATTTATTTTGTCTACACTCTGGTGAGTTATACTTTCTGCCTTTTTTAGATTTCTCATTATCGTCTTCATTGGCGTGTTTTGACCGGACGCGAACTTGTTTTGATATGTTAGTACCTGTGCTATTTTATTAAATTTGTTGTTTATTTCTCGAAGGTCTTCCTCTGTAGCCAGTCAAGAGATGTTCCCTAGAATTGCTCCACCCAGGTCAAACAAACCCCGCCTTTGGCGAGTATGTGTGATGTTCGTGATCATTAATGCCTCCGTTCCATGAGAAGGGAGATTTTGGATCACGATGAGCATGATTGATTTAGCCTGTTCTAACTTCCATTTCGCTAACTCCATGACTTTAGTCACTTCCTTTGTGTTATGAGCTTCTGAAACATAGCCTCCTATCATAAAATCCAGGGTCTTTAGTGGTTTGGCAATATTCTCCAAATAAGTAGTAATTCGTATAAATAATCCAAACTGATTTCAGTACTCATGACATCTTTCACGATTGACGTCGAGGCCGTTGGAGCTATGAGGCATCTTTGCCGTACTATATGTTGAGGGTCTAAGTGACCATATCCTCTTGCTATGTAGAGGAGAATCCATGGTATAAGTCCCTTCATCGTTGCCTACCGAAAAAAAAAAATCTATTAATTTGCTAATCCAGTCATGCCGTGGTCGATGACGGTGATGATGTGCATTTTGGCTGGCACATGGAGAGCAATAATTTGCTTGTTGTTTCACTTATAGAAGGAGTTTAAACCGTTTTGTTGCATTTTTAGTAACAGTTGCACCTATGTTTGTTTGTTTGTTCTGCAATCATAATTTATTTTTGTAAGTACTGTCATCTTCTTGATTGGTTTTGTAAGCATTGTTCGGTCTTTCGGTGGTGTCCAAGGTTCTATAATTGCTGGCTAATTCCCTTGGGACCCATTTTAAATGATCGACATGAATTTGTTTTTCTTCGTCACTTGATAGTAACCTAATTACTACTTTGTCTGCTGTCTTTTAATCACTCTGTATGGGCCTTCAAATTTCGGGCATAATTTCTTGTTTCTTGTACGAATGATACCATAGAGAATGTCTCCGAAGCTGACAGGTGATTCTTTCGCCTTTTACTGAATGTCTCCATCATTTCTTCCTTGGACATCGATAATTGTTTTTCACTCTTTGGTGTAAATCCTGGAATTCACGTAAACGGAGTTTAGGATAACCATCGTAGTTGTATATGGGCAGATTTTCACCTTCGAGAAGTTCATACGGTAATTATTTATTTGTCCGTATGATATGTGATATGTCTCCTATAGACTTATTCATAGATCCATTAATTGATGCTTTTACTCTGGGAATCCATTCACCCCAGTTTGCATAATTTTCATTGAGAATGTGTTGTAACACATCCCGTACTTTTTTGTTTTGTCTCTCTTCTAACCCATTGAATGCTGGGTGATAGGCTAAAACGTTAACCATTTTGATATTGTATTGTTTACATATTTCTTGCAAGATATCAGAATTAAATTCACTTCTATTATCGCTCATTAATACCTTTGGGGTCGTGAAGCGACATATGACATTATCTAGTATTGCTTTTGCTACTGTTTCTGCTGTCTTATCCTTAATTGGGGCAAACATTACATATCGTGAGAAATGATCTGTTGCTACGAATAGGTATTGGTTATTATTGTATGATAATGGTAACTTGAGTAAGTCAACCACAACAACGTCCCATGGTTGATACGGTACGGGGTATTTACCTATAGGTGCAAGTGTGATCGGGTAGCCTTTGTGTTTTGCAGATGACTCACATCTGTCTATAAGACTGTTTACTGTATATCTTTTCGTAATGGTGGCCAGTACCATAACAGATGGGCTTGTTTGAATGTCATATCCTTTCCAGGATGTCCTGCATGTGGATTGAAGTGTATCGTTTGTAATACTTGCGGTATCATGTCATTAGGTACCACTAATTGTTTATTATTTCTTTGATGTTTTGGTTGTCCTGGGTTGATGCTGTATAAGGCATTATTGATTATTGTGAATTGTTCGAGTGGTGTATGTAGCTTTGGTAATTGTATGTCGTCTCCACTTCCTAACTTGTATACAACGTTAGACCACGTTGGATCAAGTCTCTGTGCTTTCGAGATTTCATCGTGGTTTGGGATGTTTCCTTTGAGATCTGATGCCGCGACATGAATTGTGGTTGGGTTCCTAGATAATGCATCAGCTACTAAATTCATTTTGCCTTATATGTAGTGAATATGTATATTGTAGTTTTCAACTGTACATTTCTATCTTGCTCTCCTCCCAGAGAGGAGTTTTTCTTGGAACATACCCAGTAATGGTTTATGGTCGGCGAATAATCGAATTTCGTAACCATATACCAAATCTTGAAACTTTTGTAATGCAAAGATCACTGCAAGTGCCTGTAAGTCTGTAGTGCAATAATTTTTCTCTGCACCTTTTATTTGTCTGCTGGCAAATTCAATTGGTTAATTCTTTCCTCGCTTATCTTCTTGCATCAGTACAGCTCCTAATTCTTTAATAGATGCATCTGTGCAATTATGAATGGTTTTGTGAAATTAGGATAAGCCAAGCATGGTGCATCTGTAAGTTTATCTTTTAATTCATTAAATGCTTGTTTTTGTTCTTCTCCCCATTGGAATATAGCATCTTTTTTGAGTAGTTGGAATAGGGGAAAAGCTATTTGAGAAAATTGTTGGATAAAAAACCTATAATATCCTGCCAGACCTAAAAATTTTCTAACTTCCTCAATATTTTTGGGTTCAGGGAAATCCTTTATTGCCTGTATTTTGTCCTCAGATGTATGAAATCCTTCTGCATTGAGTTTGAGGCCTAAGAATTATATTTCCTTAACCCGCCCCGTCCCATCGACGTATGGGTATGTTGCAACAATTTGCATTTGCCAGTCCCGGCGACGTACCAGTACATCGTGCAATTGCAAGGTCCCTAATTTGCACAATTTTCAATTTTCGCATGTGATTTTTCGTATGTATACACGGGACACCTTCCTCTATTCCTCTACAAGATGCCAAGCAGGGACAATGCCTTACACCGCATAACCTCCCCCCTCCCCCCCTCACGCCATTGTCTTGGCGAAGGACCTGTTACCAGTGACCTGGCTAGTAAAGATGTTCAGGGCCAGAGTGATTCCCCAATCGATGACAATGTGGAGGACAATGTTTACATAGCATAAGAAGAAGAAACAGCCAGAAATAATGATCAGGTAATGTGGCAAAAAAAGGTCAGGTATGGTGATTAGTTAGTGAGTGAAACAATGCTTATAATGCCTTTATTACTGCTTGAAAACCAATATACTCTCATACTACATATACATTCGTACCAAGTAAATAAATAAATACCGTTTATGAGTGGATAAAATAGTTACCCTCCCATAGAACTCGTTTTCTTTGGTGCCAGCATGTTAGAAAACCCAGTCAGGTAAGGAGGAACTCCTACCTGGATTGGGTATTTCAAACCTCAGGTGAGCGATTTCTCTATGAATTTTCGATGTTTCTCACCAAAAGCGAAGGTTTTAGCCAAAAAAAATTTTTTCGAAAATACCTCGGGACTGGGGGATGTCGGAGGTGCAGAAAACCTCGAGACGTGACGGGTTAAAGAAAAATTTGCGTTTAAACATCTTAATTTTTAAACCAGCCTCACCAAGCTTTTGTAGGAGTTGGTCTAATTTTTGGAGATGTTCTTTTACGTTTTTAGTTGCAATAATTATATCATCATGATATACGAATATTCCTTTTCCTAGCATTCCGGACAGTACATAATTCATTTGGCGTTGAAACATGTCTGGGGCTGTCCTCAATCCCATTGGCATGTGTTTATATTGGTAATGGCCTGCATTTGTGTAGAAGGCAGTGTATTTACGTGACTCCTCATCTAAAGTTATTTGATAATAGCTATTAAGGAAATCGATTGTGGAAAATACATTATTTTCTGGTCCAGTATTTTGCAGGACGTCACTTAGCAATGGCGTGGGAAACTGGTCTGGGATTGTATGATTATTCAGTTTACGTAATCTGCTACCGCACGTATTTCTCTGTTTCGTTTGGGCACAAAAAATAATAGGACATTCCACGGGGAGACTCCACGGGGCGTCGCTCTCAAAAACTCAGGGCAGTGTTGATAGATGATCTCACTTGCTCCAGGGCTTAGTGATATATCAGGGTTGATTGAAGTGCTGAATAGCCTCAGTCATAGTCGAACCTCACCATACAATGTCGAATTCCTACTCAATAACTGTTGATAATAAATGAGTCTGAGTAGGAATGTGTGAGTAAAGATGGGTAACAAGTACTGTGGTGGGTGAGAGGAGCGTGGTGGTTCTGCTTGGGTTGTATGACCTCTTCACCTCTATGTCAGCGTGGTGATGAAGCAGACGGAGAGGGGGGTTGGAGAGAATGATGGGGTCAGGTGGTTGTGGGTCGTTTCTCACTCTTCGTTTGCTTGTTTTGTTTTTCTTTCTCGATGTATTCTCGGTCCTTTCTTCTTGTGATTTACTTGTTGTGTGATAAAGACTGCTGCTATTTGTAGGTGCGTGTAGAAGATTGTAGAGATGTCAAGTTGACTCATTACTTGTAGATAGAATTTGTTTTTCCTCACTCGTAACTCGTTCTTCTTATTGTATACTCGCTTGTGGTTACTTGACCGTAGAACTGTCGGCTCATAGTTGTTGGTTCATACTTTCGTGCCACCAAAAATAATATCTCCGTCTTGTGATTGACTGTAAAGTAGTCATGGCCGAAATGGAGTAAATAGTGAGTAGATATGTGGGGAAACAACTTCAGTTCCCTCATAGTCAATGACAGAAGTTAAAGATGGATATTGGGTCTTGACTGTAGTTTTATTATCTTTAAAGGGAAAATTCAAATTGAACACGGTGTGTAACACAAGAGCGTTTATCGGCTAAATAACTTCCCGCTAGACCCCTCTTCTCTTCTCTCTCTCTCTCTCTCTCTCTCTCTCTCTCTCTCTCTCTCTCTCTCTAACCCCTCTCGCCCCAGTCGCTAGCCTCCTTCTAACTGTCTAATTCCTCCCTTCTTGCATAGGAGAGCTTGTGTCACGTGTACTGGACGTATGTGCGGGTTTTAAAAGCTTGTGTGTCTATGTGTATGTAGCATTTCTGGTGACACATTGCAGTTCTGGCATTCCTTTACTGAAATCTGGAAACACATTTCCTTTCCCACACCTAGCTTGACTGTCATGTTTCCTTTAAGACTACACATTTATGTTGCTGTCTATTATGGTTTGTATTATGATAATGTAGATTCCCAACAGGGGAGTGAAAGATAAAAGTGGTATATTACTGGTGGAGAAGGGAGAAAAAGTGAGCAGATGGAGAGAACACTTTAAGGAATTGTTGAACATAAAGAATGAAAGTAATGCGAGTATAAGTGGCTGGGAAGTGGCTGGGAGACGGAGAGATGTAAGAAGAGAGGAAGAAATCAGTAAGATGGAAGTTGTGGAAGCAATGAAGAAAGTCAAAATGGGGAAAGCCCCAGGAATTGATGGAGTGTGTGGTGAAATGCTGAAGCATGAGGGAGAGATAGTAGTAGAATGGATGTGGACGATGTGCAGATTGGCATGGGAGGAAGGTAGAGTCCCGGATGATTGGAAGTCAGGTATAATTATTTCCCTGTACAAAGGAATAGGGAAGAAGAAGTGTGTGGTAATCATAGGGGCATTTGCCTTCTTGGTGTAAGAGGAAAAGCATTTAGCAGGATATTATTGACAGAGTTAGAGAGATCTATCTATCTATCTATATACCTAGGCTGCTTCCCCCAAGGAAAGGGAGGTAGCCGAGACAGGACGACACACTCTCCATTTACTCATCCATTCACACACAGAGAAATTAGTTGGAGAAGAACAGGAGGTTTTGTAGATCATATATTCATTCTTAGATCTTTAATGGAAAAGTTTCTAGAGAAGGGCTAGAAACTATATGCGGCCATCATGGATTTGGAGAAAGCATATGACAGAGTGGATTGACAAGGATTGTGGAAAGTGTTCAAAATACATGGAGTAGATGGGAAGTTGTTGAATGCTGTGAGGAGTATGTGTGAGAGCACTAAGGCTGCGCTGCATGTGGATAGTGAACTGACTGAAATTTTCTATTTGAAGGTTGGGTTGAAACAGAGATGTGTCTTGTCTCCATGGTTGTTCAATTTGTACATGAATCGGATTATAAAAGAGATACAATGTAGGGCAGTGGATGCTGGAGTGGCCCTAATGAGAGAGGGCATTGTTTGGAATGATACTGTGTTGTTAAGTGAAGACATAGGGGAGCTCCAAGGCTTTGTGGATGAGTTTGGGATCTAAAGGTGAATGTAGGGAAGAGTAAAGTGATGGTCATCGAGAGAAATGAAGTCCGTGAATGTACAGTGACCTTGGATGAGGAGGAAATGGAAACTGTGAGTTCGTTTATGTACTTGGGTAGTGTGGTGAGTAAGGATGGAAGTTCAAAAGGTGAAGTGCTTGAAAGGGTACAATAAGAATGGTTGCTGGTTCCTTGAAAGCAGTAATAAGAAACAGATGAGTGAGTATGTATGTGAAAAGTTACTACTTGACAGAATTGTGATACCAACTCTAATGTATGGAAGTAAAGCTTGGACCTTGTTGGAGGGACAAAAGTCAAGAGGGAGAGCAGTGGAAATGAGTTATTTGAGAGGCGTATGTGGAGTCACATGGATAGACAGACTGACAAATGATAAGTGAAGGAGCGTTGTGGTGTGGATGTGGATGTGACAGAAAGCGTTACAAGAAACACAGTGAGGTGGTTTGGCCATGTGGAGAGGATGGAGAGTGAGAGACTGACGAAGAAAGTGTATGTGAGTGAGATGGAGAGGGGGAGAGGGACGGGGAGGCCAAGGATGAGAAGGAGGGATAGAATGGAGAGGTAAATGAGAGGGGGGAGGGGTTGAGCTGCAAGCAAGGTAGTGAAATGGCGGGGGACAGGGTAACATGGAGGCGATTTGTTTCTGGTCACCCCTTATGGGAAGGCATCTGGCAATGTATATATATATATATATATATATATATATATATATATATATATATATATATATATATATATATATATATATATATATATATATATATATATATATATATATATATATATATATATATATATATATATATATATATATATATATATATATATATATAAAACCCATTGGAGCCCAGTGTCCAGAGAGTTTGACAGAACTGGGAATTTTTAAATCGTAATAAAGTAAGGAACCCCCGGGTAGGGACCTATGAGCTTCGCGACTATGAGCCGATAAGTGGAGGGCAGAACGTTTAGTACCCTCCCAGTGCAATGCCTTGCCCAGCACCTCTAGGATCCAATGGGATATATATATATATATATATATATATATATATATATATATATATATATATATATATATATATATATATATATATATATATATATATTTATTACTACAGAGGAAGGGACAATGGAAGAGTTAGTGGTGTAGGATTTCTAATTAACAGAAATCTTGCAGACAACATTGTTAAATTCAGCTGTGTATCTGACAGAGCAGCATTTGTTGTTATTAGACTGTGCAAAAAATACACCCTGAAAGTAATACAAGTATTTTCACCAACTTCTCAAAGCCCTGCTGAAGAAATAGAAATATTCTATGATGATATCTCCCAATTTTTGGAAGAAGAAAAGACAACATATACTATACTCATGGGAGACTTAAATGCAAGAGTTGGGAAGTGGAGAAGCGAAGCATGTATTGGAAAATTTGGAGTAGAAGAAAGGAATGGAAGAGGAGAAATGCTGGTAAACTTTGCTGAAATGTTTAACATGAGAATAATGAACACATTCATCCACAAAAGAACAGGGAGAAAGTTGACCCGGAGAAGCCCAAATAGAGAAACAAAGAATGAAATCGACCTCATTATAGCAGATAAGAATAACACGATCACAAATGTCACAGTTATCAACAAAGTAAATATAGGTAGTGATATAGAATGGTGGGTTGCACAGCCAGATTCAAATTCAGAAGTGAAAGAAAGAAGATGATTAAAGATAAAAAGATATGCCCAATAATAGTAAATGAAAACAAAGCAGCCTTTCAGCTGGAAATAAGGAACAGATTTCAGGCTCTAAGTAATGCTGAATGTGACATTGATGAGGTGAATGACAGACTAACAAATGTGCTAAGAGAATCAGCGGAGGTAGTAGGAAAACCTAATACAACCAAACCTAAGAAGTATTCAGAAAAGACACTCGAGCTTATGAAAAAACGAAAGGAAATGAAAGTAAAGACAAAGAATGACGAAATAGAACAAGCGGAATTAAATAAGCTTATCAACAAAAGACAAAGAGAAGAAAAAAGAAAGAGAAACATGGATCAGATTAAAGAAACCATCAAAAATGGAAAAAGTCTGAAACAGGTCCGAAGTAAAATGGCACTAGGAAAGCAACAAATTACGTCACTGAAAGAAAAAAAACGGTGAAATCATTAAATGCAGAGATAAGATGGTGAAGAGAGTTGAAGAATTTTACAAAGAACTGTATGCATCAAAGACAGTAGTATCAATAGCTAACTTTTCAGTTGACACAAGTGAAATACCTGAGGTAACACCAGACGAAGTAAATATTTGTCTTAAAATTATGAAAAGAGGGAAGGCTCCGGGAGAAGATGGAATAGTAACAGAATTACTGTTGGATGCAGGAGAAAAAGTGCAAAATTTGCTTGCTCACTTATTTACCCACAGTATAAAACAGAAGAAAATTTCCAAAACATGGTGTAATGCGATAGTTATTTTACTCTACAAAAAAGGTGACTCAAAAGATCTTAGTAGCTATCGACCCATTATCAGTCATTTACAAACTCTTCACTAAAGTCCTTATGAACAGAATAACAACAATTTTGGAGGAAAACCAACCTCGTGATCAGGCAGGATTTTGAAGCGGGTATTCGACCACTGATCATCTACACACAATGAATCAGCTAATTTAGAAAACTACAGAATATAATAAACCCCTGTTTTGTTGATTACGAAAAAGCTTTTGATTCAGTGGAGCACATAGCAATTATCAATTATCTGCGAGAACAAGGAGTGAATGAGAACATTGTAAAACTGCTCGAAAACATGTATAAAAAGAGAATTCCTGCGGTTAAATTACATAAGGACTTGGAAAAAATTAAGACTGAGAAGGGCGTGCGTCAGGGAGACGCAATTTCACGAAAATTATTTACAGCATGCCTAGAAAGTATTTTCAGAAAGCTAGACTGGGAAAATAAAAGGAGTGAACATGGATGGAGAAAAGCTAAACCATTTAAGATTTGCAGGTGACATTGTCCTAATCTCAGAAACAGCAGAGGCATTGCAAGAAATGTTATATGACCTGAACACAGAAAGTCTGAAAGCAGGGCTGAAGATGAACCGGAGTAAAGCTAATGTTTTATCCACAAACATCAGTGTCATTAGAATAAGCAATGAAATTCTTCAGGAAGTTGAGGAGTACAACTACTTGGGATAAATACAACAATTAACGAAAGATCATGATAGAGAAGTAAAAAGACGCATTGCAGTTGGATGGAAAGCTTTCGGTAAACATAGAGATATTATGAAAAGTACCTTGCCAGTTTGTATGAAACGAAAAGAATATAACCAATGTATAATTCCGGCTATGACGTATGGTTGTCAGACTTGGAAACTGACAAAATCAATGGAAAATAAATTAATCCATTCTCAGAGAGCAATGGAAAGGTCAATGTTGGGAATGTCTTTAAGAGACAGGAAAATATCAACTTGGGTGAGAGAGCAGACTAAAGTCAAAGATATTATAGAAGTTATAAAAGAACAGAAATGTAGGTGGGCAGGCCACATAGCAAGAATAAGGGATAACCAATGGAGCAAGAGGCTGGCTGACTGCACACCAAGAGAGTGTAAGCGTAGCAGAAGGCCACAGAGGAGGTGGAGAGATGAGATAGAGAAATTTGCAGGGAAAACGTGGCAAAGATTGGCTCAGTCAAGGAATTCGTGGAAAAGGTTGGGGGAGGCCTTTGTTCAGCAGTGGACTAGTTATGGATGCTGCTGATATATATATATATATATATATATATATATATATATATATATATATATGGAGGTGCAGTATATATATATATATATATATATATATATATAAGGTGCAGTATATATATATATATATATATATATATATATATATATATATATATGGAGGTGCAGTATATATATACACACAGTAGAACCCCGGAATTCGTACACAATTCGTTCCTAGAGGCTGTACGAGTTGCGAATTGTTCGAAAACCGAATCATTTTTTTCTATAAGAAAGAATATAATTTGCATTAGTCCGTTCTTTATTATGGATGAAACGGTAAATTTCGCCATACTATAATGAATGGCAAGATCGAAGACACGGGTTTCACTTTCAAACTTTGCAATGAGTTCTTTTTTCAGCTCAATTGTTGTTCTCATTCCTTTACTTTTAGCTTCAGCTGACTCACTGATCTCTTGGGGTCCATAATTACGTACAATTTTCTAACGAAATTACGTAATTCATCACAAAGTTTAATCGAGCCTGTATGACTGATGCATTGCTGTCGGAAGATAAAGCCATACTGGCGACCATGTGACACTTACGACGCCGCATCTCTTTGGGCGAATAACGGGTCACAGTACGAAAACTGGAGCAATTTTTGGGCGAAAAAGCTGTACGAAAACAGAGTTGTACGAGTAGAGAGGCGTATGAATTCCGGGGTTCCAGTATATATATATATATCATCCAATTCTACATTGCACCATGAGGAGAGTAAGAGCCCGGGGCTAGGCAGTTCGTCCTGACATTTAAGATGAGAGTGACCAGCTTCACTCATCCCTGAGTGGCATTACATGAGCAATCAACCCCAACCACCTCATGGATATAAACCTTCACTGGCTCAGTCCGACTGGAGCGCAGTAATTACCTGCTAAACCACCAGGCGCCAAAATTTGGGTATGTAGTTACCACCCAGCTTAGTAAATAGTTTCCTGGTGTTCAGGAAAACATTTAGCATGTCACTCAGTTTACAGTCACCCACAGGCAGAAGGAAGAGGAAAGAATGAAGGAAAGACAGAAGAGGCAGTGTATAGTTTCCCGTAGGTAGAAGGACAAGGAAAGAATGAAGGAATGAAAGACAGAAGAGGATGGAAGGAAAGGATGGTGGAGAGGAAAGGGCAGACACCCGACAGCAGCATTACATCGAGTGAGTGGAAGGTGGGTCTCACACCTACCACAATACACACACACACACACACACACACACACACACACACATATATATATATATATATATATATATATATATATATATATATATATATATATTTTTTCTTATGCGAGGAAGAAGGAACCAAAGGCCATGAGCCCGCAGTAACAGTTCCCTCCAAGAGAAAAACAAAATACAATAGAGAGCCAAATTCAAGATCCGATCATTTTGAGATGCCTGGACACACTGCGTTTGAAAGACTGGAGATCATAGGCAGGAGGAAATACAGACAGAGGGAGACAGTTCCAGAGCTGACCTGTTGCATGAATGAAAGACTGGGAGTAACGGTTAACTCTTGCATTAGAGAGTTGGACAGAAAAGGGATGAGAGTTTGCTGCCAGACGGGTGCTACGCGCCCGTCGTAGAGGTGGAGGAATGCAAGCAGACAGTTCAGAGGAGCAGTGACCATTAAAGTAGCGATAGAAAAGAGATAAAGATGCAACAGTGCGGCGAAGAGACAGAGGTTGAAGGGAGTCAGTAAGAGGAGGAGAGTTAATGAGACGAAAAGCCTTTGACTCCACCCTATTGAGAAGACCTGTATGTGGGGAGCCTCCCCCACACATGAGAGTTGTACTCCACACAGGGGCGGATAAAACCCCTGTATATAGTCAACAATTGTGCAGGGGTAAAGAAAGAGCCGAGTCGGCTTAGCACACCCAATCTCTTGGAAGCAGATTTTACAAGAGATGTAATATGATCTTTCCAAGATAAGTCCCGAGTAAATGAAACCCCAAGCATGTTCAAGGATGATGCAGGATTAATCTGAATATTATTAAACATTAGTGGGTATACCTGTGGAAGATTTTGTCGGGTTGATAGGTGTAAGAACTGAGTCTTAGAAGCATTAAAGACAACCATATTATTTTTACCCCAGTCAGAGATATGAGCCAAGTCAGACATTAGGTGTGCCATAGCCTCATCCCTTGTTTCTTGAAGTAACTGTTGAGATGGGCGTTGCGGGAACCGAATGGAAAGGTGAAGGGTGGAGTCATCAGTGTATGAGTGGATAGGGTTAGATGTACAGCTTAGAAGATCATTGATGAATAAAAGGAAGAGAGTTGGTGATAGGACAGAGCCCTGAGGAACACCACTGTTGATAGATCTAGGAGAAGAACGATGGCCGTCTACGACAGCAGCTATAGAATGACCAGAAAGGAAGCTAGCGATGAAGGTACAGATAGAAGGATAGAAACCGTAGGAGGGCAGTTTGGAAATTAAAGATTCATGCCAGACTCGATCGAAAGCCTTTGAGATGTCAAGTGCAATAGCAAAGCTTTCGCCAAAGTCCCGAAAGGAGGATGACCAGGAGTCTGAAAGGTAGGTGAGAAGATCGCCAGTGGAGCGTCCCTGACGGAACCCATACTGACGATCGGAAAGAAGGTTGTGATAGGAAAGATGCCTTAAAATTTTTTTATTAAGAATTCACTCGAAAACTTTTGAAATACAGGACGTTAAAGCAATTGGACGATAGTTGGAGGGTTGGGAGTGGTCACCCCTCTTTGGGACTGGCTGAATGAGAGCAAACTTCCAGCAAGAAGGAAAGGTACAAGTTGACAGACAAAGGCGAAATAGTTTGCCTAGGCAGGGTGTAAGCACAGAAGCACAGTTTTTGAGAACAACAGGAGGGACCCCATCAGGCCCATATGCCTTGTTAGTACTGAGGCCAGTAATGGCAGAAAATACATCAACTGAAGAAATTTTAATGTCAGCCATGAGGAAGTCAGAGGGGGGAAGTGATGGAGGAACAGCACCGGAATCGTCTAAGGTGGAATTGGAGGAGAAAGTCTGTATGCGAAGAGATCTGCTTTATCAGTAGAAGAAATAGCTACAGAACCATCAGAGTAGAAAAGAGGAGGGAAGGATGATGAGGTAAAGTTGTTAGAAAGATTTTTGGCAAGGTGCCAGAAGGAGCGGGAAGAATTCGAGTTGGAGAGTTGAGAGCATTTAGTATGGATGAAATTATTTTTAGTAGAAGCCGAAGAACAGACTTAGCACGATTCCGGGCAGAAACGTAAAGATGATGTGATTCAGGGGTGGGTTGGCTCCGGTACCTTTTGTAGGCCTTCTCCTTGTTGGTGGACAGCATTAGAACAAGCGTGATTAAACCAAGGCTTTCTTGCGTTAGTCAAAGGATATGAGAAAGGAATGTATGCTTCCATGCCCGAGAGAATAACCTCCGTAATGCGCAAGGCACACTCAGATGGCTCACGGCCATGGAAGCAATAATCATTCCAGGGAAAATCAAACAAGTTCTGCCTGAGGGCCTCCCAGTCCGCAGCTCCAAAATGCCAGAGACGACGTTTCCCTGGAGGGTCCGCAGGCCGTACTGGAGCGATAGGACAGGTTAAGGTAATAAGGTTATGATCGGAGGAGCCCAACGGAGAGAAAAGATTAACAGAGTAAGCAGAAGGATTAGTTGTGAGGAAGAGGTCAAGTATATATATATATATATATATATATATATATATATATATATATATATATATATATATCATCATCTGCCATTTGAGTATCCACTGCAAGACTGGCCTATTCCGACCGATATCGGGACGATAGAGCCAATGTATCTCTACCAAGTGGCATAGGCTGTCTAGTAGAGATTGTATGTAGGGTGAGAAGTGCTTGTAAGTGTAATTGAAGTGTTGGAGTGGCTTTGGATGTGTGTGTGGTCTGTGAACCAAGTGTAATCAGCCCGCGCAAGCCGACTGGGTGTAAGCATACTTTATAGTATGCGACACTGGTTCAACCACAGCACCCCTTATGTCCGCCAATGCAGTACGTGGCCGGGTGAACACTCCCAAAGTTTATTACATTGGCGGGGCCTGATCCCTGGTTCAACCGTGTACGAAACTCACACTCTACCACTGTATCACAGAGGCCCATTAATAAATATATATATATATATATATATATAGACTAGGATTGTGGAAAGTGTTAAGAATATATGGAGTAGATGGGAAGTTGTTGAATGCTGTGAAGAGTATGTACGATGGTGCGAAGGCTGCAGTGCGTGTGGATGGTGAACTAAGTGAATTTTTCTCTTTGAAAGTTGGGTTGAAACAGGGATGTGTCATGTCTCCATGGTTGTTCAATCTGTACATGGATGGGGTAATAAAAGAAGTACAAGGTAGGGTAGTGGATGTTGGAGTGGCCCTGGTGAGAGAGGATAGTGTTTGGAAACTCTCTGTGCTGTTGTTTGCAGATGATACTGTGTTGTTGAGTGAAGACGAGGGGGAGCTGCAAGGCTTGGTGGATGAGTTTGGGAGAGTGTGTAAGAAACGGAATCTAAAGGTGAATGTAGGGAAGAGTAAAGTGATGGTCTTTGAGAGAGGTGAAGTCAGTGAATGTACAGCGAGGTTGGATGGTGAGGAATTGGAAAATGTGAGTACGTTTAAGTACTTGGGTAGTGTGATGAGTAAGGATGGAGGTTTGGAGGGTGAAGTGCTTGAAAAGGGTACAGCAGGGAAGAAAGGTTGCTGGTTCTTTGAAAGCAGTGATAAGAAACAGGGAAGTGAGCATGGAAGTGAAAAAGTTACTACATGACAGTATTGTGATACCAACTCTAACGTACGGAAGTGAAGCTTGGACGTTGTTGGAAGGACACAAGTCAAGAGTGAGAGCAGTGGAAATGAGTTATTTAAGAGGAGCCTGTGGAGTCACATGGAGAGACAGGCTGACGAATGAGGATATAAAGGAGCGTTGTGGTGTTGATGTGGATGTGATAGGAAGCGTTATGAGGAACATACTGAGGTGGTTTGGCCATGTGGAGAGGATGGAGGGTGAAAGACTGACAAAGAGAGTGTATGTGAGTGAGGTGGAGGGGGAAAGAGGGAGGGGGAGGCCGAGGATGAGATGGAGAGATGGGGTGGAGAGGTATAAGAGAGAGGGGGGTGTGAGTTGGGAGCAGGGGAGTGAAATGGAGGGGGAAAGGGCGACTTGGAGGCGATTTGTTTGTGGCCACCCCAAATGGGACTGAGGTGTCTGGCAATATATATATATATATATATATATATGTATATATATATATATATATATATATATATATATATATATATATATATATATATATATATATATATATATATATATATATATATATATATATATATATATATATATATATATATATATATATATATATATGTATATATATATTTTGTTTTTTTTGCCGCACCCACTGGAGCACTATCTGAACTGCGTCACTCCATCACTCACTTATCCCGCCCTGTCCTGACCTATTTTTCACCATTGCTCCCTTCCCCAATCCTGGACAGTTTTGGAAAAAAAATTTTGGGGGGTTCAAACCTTTGCTTTTGGTGAGACACATTGAAAATTCATAGAGAAATCACTTCCCTGAGGTTTAAAATACTGAATCCTGGTAGCAGTACCCCTTACCTTTCTGTGTTTTCTATTAGGCTGGCTCCAAGGAAAACGAGTTGTATGGGAGGGTTTTTACTGGCCGGGTCACTGGTAACAGGTGAATTGCCAAGACAATGGCATGCGGGGGGGAATGTCATGTGGGGTAAGGCATTGACCCTGCCTAGCATCTTGTAGAGGAAGGTGTCCCATGTATATGTACCAAAAATCATGAGCAAAATTTGAAAATTGTGCAAATTAGGGACCTTGCAATTGCTGCGCGTTTATATACGTCAACGGGAGTCACAGTGACAAAACGTGTGGATGTATATATACATCAACGGGAGTCGGCGGGTTACTGAGTTATTGTATTTTCTTGGAGAATGAAACCGAGTCCTTATTGGAAGAGTATTAGGATTTTTTTTTTTTTTTTATTGTAGACCTCCCCTCGAGCCTGGGTAGGACACTCGAGGGGCACCTGGATGCCCTGTCAAAAATTGTCAGGCACGGCTTTTTTTTTTTTTTTTTCTAGTAATATGAATTTTCGTAACGTGGCAGAACTTTGTTCGCACCAGGTTATAAGCATGGTGAGGAATCCAGTGGTATCAGCCTAAATCATTATCCAGTCTAAGCTTCTATCCAAAGAACTTATGAATGTGAAATGTTGCACATTGACAGGTGATGCCCAGGCCACATTTTGGAAAGGATGGAGCCCCTTATGGTCGCCCCTCATGTGAGAAGAGACAGCCTAATGTGTTCTAGCAAATGCATTATTAATGGGCACTTTTTTTTTTTTTTTTTAATCCATGAACGCGAAATTTTGAATATGTTAGGCTTTATCCAGTCACGTCTTGGACCCCCGATGACATCCCCCCTACAGGTGGGGGAGGGGGGGTGGTCCCCTGGATTGGGTGGTAAACAATGCCATAGCTTTTTACCTAAGAACATGAAATTTTGCGCAATGGTACGTTATAAGCAGAATGAGACACTGAAAGGTCATCCGTCACTTGGGGGTTCAGGGCAGCTCTCGAAGGTATTGGCCAGTCTTTATGTACGATTATGATTTTTAACATAGGAACACTAAATATTGTACAATGACTGAGGTTCACCCCGCCCACGTTTTAAACACGGTGGGACGCCCAGTGAACACCCTTTACACACGCACATGAGGAGGGACTGTCCCATGAGGGGACAACGGCCGTATTTCTCATGTAGATCCACGAAATTTTGCACATCACCAGACATTCATCTAGACCATAGTTTGTAGAGGAGGAATCCCTTGTGTTCGTCCTTCCACCTCCCCCGGAAAAACTTATTTCCTTCCACTGATAATAAAGCAGAGTTTGGTGAGGCTATCAAGCTTGTCCTTTGTTTTGTTTTGTTTTCTGTCCATATTCCTAATTGTTTGAGTCACTGATATATCCCCTACAATATTTACTTATATTGTTCTCCAAATATGCCCATCTGTTTCATTCTTCCACTCTGTTTCTCACCTTTGCTTGTTTTGATTGGCTACTTTTCCCTTAATTTCTTTCCTCTTTCTACTCGACACTTCTAGTTTCCCATCATTTTTTGACCTACTTATCTCCTTACATTCCTCTTCATCCTTCCCCTTTCCCCATATTCTTCTCCTTTTCCCTATCCTCGCCTTCGTCCTCTTCTTCCCCCTCTTCTCTTTCTCCCCTTCCCTCTCCTAACATCTGTCTGTCCGTCTGTCCCTCCCTCAGTCTGTCTGTCTGTCTGTCTCTGTCTGTCTCTCGCTCTCTGTCTGTCTGTCTGTCTGTTTCTCTCTCTCTCTCTCTCCTCCTCCTCCTCCTCCTCATCATCATCATCACGAGGACGTCACCAAGACAGTAACTGGCTTGTGTCCGTCTTCCCAATCTATTGCATAATTACCGATTCACACGACAATGGAACCTAACCTTCCCCACTACCAACCCTCACCAAGGCCCGTATTTTCATCAGCTTAATCATTTGAACAGGGTGAGGTAGAAATTACTTTCACCAGTTCATTCACAGACGATCTGATGCAATTAAGGTGTGACCTCGTTTACTGCAGTGGTTGAAGGCAATGCCAAACCTCTATAGGTCAGAAAGTCTCTCATGGCTCAGAAGTTGCTGGAGTCAGCAGTAATTGTGTATGAAAACCCTCTTCGTAGTAAACGAAGTACTACTGAAGGATTATTTCCACAGAAGCGGGCGCATGAGTAAGGACTGACGGGTAAGGTTGTGGTAAATAGTAACTATTCACTGTTTCAAAACTGTGTCAAGATCTCATGATATTTTGCCACACGAATCAGTGGTATTCAAAAAGGTGCCAGGATTGTACTTTCACCTCATTAATTCAGCACCCAGTATGTGAATAAAGACTATTTTTATCCTCAGCTGAATGTCATTTTCAGCAACTTTTCCTTGAGGTTATGTTAACATCATGTAACGTTGCGACATATTAGTCTGCTCATCTCCCTGTTTCATTTTCCTGCCTCCTCGTCAACGCACTTCATTACAAAGCTGAATCAACCACCACCATCGAGCCGTCAGCTGCAGCCTTTGTTAGGGCGCATCCACACTTGCTCTCGAACATATGTTGGCAACACGGCTGGCAACATGTTCGGGAACATGTTTGCAGCAGTATTTGGACAGATGTATGCAAACATGTATCAGTGCAGCTTCTAACATTGGCAGCAGAGGCAGTGGGATAAGTGTGTCCATACCAGGCAGCTGAGACTTCATCATGATGTTGCCAACATGATGTGGACGCTGCTGTTCCCAACATGTTTGCAGCATGTTTGTTATTGTGCTGCATACATGTTGCCAGCACTTGTTCGAGCACACGTGTGGACGCGCCCTTACACAGCGGCTTTGCAGCATTGATAGTACACCATCCCTTGCAACGGACGCATTGCTTTTCATGGCGTGCTCCTGTATGTTTTGTGTGTGTGTGTGTGAATGAAACCAGGGAAGTATGCTTCTATTTCACCTGTTTGTGCTTAAATTTCCCACATAGTGGGGGAGGTGGTGACCGAGGGGGTAGAGAGGTGTCTGCTATAGGCTACTAGTGGATGCGGGTTCAATTCCCGGCGGGGGCAGAAGGCAGGAGCTGCTTAAAGATCTGAATTTCGTTAAAACAGGCTTTGCTGACCTACAACCCACCAACATGTAAAAAGATTCCCGCTAATAGAAATACATCAGTCATGTATGAAATATCCCAAGTATGTATTCAACAGGAACGGTGGGTGTCAGTGCCGAGGTGGTGACATTTGGAGGTGTATGGTGCTGGGCCTCAGAGAACGGGCTGCTGAGCCTATGCCCGGATTATGAAGCATTAGAAAGTATGTCTTACCCAACATTAGTAGCCTTGATATTTTGAGTATATAATATTCAGCCTGCTGATGACAATTCCTAGCTAGCCATGGGACCTATTAGCACGATATTCATACTGACAAGATTAGTTGTCTTGGGAAATCACAAATGAATTATGAATTTTGGACATCATCGAGTTCCGTCAGTAAGACACCCCTTTTATAAACGTATGGACGTAATTGCTCCTTCACCGTACCCACGAACAGTGAGGAGTCGGGGGTGCAACAAAGGGGTTAATCTACCCCGGGTCCCCGACATCAGCTGACTTCCATTCTGTACGAGTATATATAAGAGCCGCGTTGGTTGTTTGTTTGTCATTCAATCATGCCTAAACCAAGGGCCAGAGACCCCCAGACCCATATATTCTGAATCAGGGTGACCCAAGGATGGTTTTAAGGGGGGTCAAAATTCAGATCTGGGCCATTTGAGGTCATCGGTAGATTGATCGTCTTTTTGGCCCAGGAAACGCCGGGTACCCCTGCAACCCAATTTTTGGCATGGAGACTCACATGACCTCTACTTCAGACACAGACTATGTGAGGTTGACCTATGAGGTCATTTATGTTTACCAGTCAGAGGTCATTTAAGGTCACCGTTAGTAAACATTCAAACGACTAGGCCCAGCAGCCCAATTTTTGGCATGGAGACTCACATGACCTCCATTTCGGACATAGGCTATGTGAGGTTGACCTCCGAGGTCATATGAGGTCACCAGTGGGAGGTCATTTGAGGTCACCGGTAACAGTAAACAAGTGCGCACAAATACTGTGTGTTAGTCTGCGACGGCTGAAATAGAAAGTTCCTGGACCTCTTATAATCCCTCTTCAAAAGCATAAGAGGTGCATGGCCTTTCTTGAGTAGACAGAAAGATTGAACCAGAACAAATAGGATTAGAGTGTTCACCTTTCTGGTCCAGCAATGCTGGGTAGCCCTGCTATCTATCTATCTATCTATATATATATATATATATATCTTTCCTCTCCTCCATTCTTCTTTCCATCCATCCTCATCTGTCTTTCTTTCCTTCATTCTTTCCTCTTTCTTCTGCCTGCGGGTGACTTTACACTCCCTCTTGTGTCTTTCTTTCCTTCATTCTTTCCTCTTCCTTCTGCCTGTGGGTGACTCTACACTGAGTGACAAGCCAAATGGTTTCCTGTACACCAGGAAACCATTTACAACGCTGGGTGGTAACCATATAACCAAATTTTGGCTCCTGGTGGTTTAGTGGGTAATAAAGGTGCTCCAATCGGATTGAGCCGATGAAGGTTTATATCCAAGGGTTGGTTGGGGTTTATTGCTCATGTGATGCCACTCAGGAATGAGTGAGGGTGGTCACTCTCATCTTAAATGTCCGGATCAACTTTCCTAGCCCCGGGCTCCTACACTCCTCATGGGGCAACTTAGGATTAGATAATGGATGGATATACATACACATATATATATATATATATATATATATATATATATATATATATATATATATATATATATATATATATATATATATATATATATACATATATATATATATATATATATATATATATATATATATATATATATATATATTTACATATATATATATATATATATATATATATATATTTATTTACATATATATATATATATATATATATATATATATATATATATATATATATATATATATATATATATATATATATGGGCCTCTGGTACAGTGGTACAGTGTGTGTTTCGTACAGGGGTGAGCCAGGGTTCGCGCCCCGCCAGGGTCATAAACTTTGTGAGTGTTCACCCGGCCACCTACTGCATTGGCAGACACAAGGGGTGCTGTGGTTGAACCAGTATCACATACTATAAAGTATGCTCGCACCCAGTCGGCTTGCACAGACCGATTACACTTGGTTCACAGACTACATACACATCCAAAGCCACTCCAACACTACAATTACATTTACAAGCACTTCTCACCCTACATACAATCTCTACCAGACAGCCTAAGCCACTTGGTTGAGATACATTGGCTGTATCGTCCCGATTTCGGTCGGGATAGGCCGGTCCTGCAGTGGATACTCAAACGGCTGATGAGGATATATATATATATATATATATATATATATATATATATATATATATATATATATATATATATATACAGTATATATACAAACTAACCACAGGAGAAATGAAAGGAGCGACAGTGAATACTTTCGTATAGTACATCTTCAGACAGAGTGAGACAGAAACGTAGAGGGTAGAGGTCTTTTATGCACACGCGCAGCAGGTAGTGGCACACAGAACAATGGATGACCTGAATTTTTTCCTGCGACTTAACTTAAGGTCACCTACAGCAGGGAGTGGAACACAACAAAGGATGACCTGAATCTAAAAATGCACGTGACAAAGGAGGAGGGAGTAGGAGGGGAGGAAAGGGGAGTGGGAGGGAGGGGGAAGGGAAGAGGGGGGAGGGAGGAAGGGATAAATACTGCTGCTTAACTTAAGACCTAGAGGATTAATGCTTGGTGTGTCCCACACAGGTGTGACTACACCACCAGGAGATGACAGGGAACAATCACGTGTTAGTCTGGGGGATACTGCTTTAAAATTAATTCAGTTAACAATTTATCACACTTAAAATGACCATAGCTCATGTTTACATTCTTTTCATATGTGCCAGAAATTAGACAAGATTCTATTACATTTCTTTCATCTAAGCTTTTTGATCTTGCTAGAATCTTGGAGCCTGTCCAGTCAATATGGTGATCACTGGATGCTTTGTGTTGAAATAAACCACTACTCTGTTGGGCTGTCCTTACACTGTATTTATGTTGTGAGATTCTAGTTTCCAAATCTTTTCCAGATTGTCCTATGTAAAATTTGTTACAGCTTTTACACGGGGTTTTGTAAACAACGCCAGAATTACTGAAAGGTCTGTTCTTGATGAGGGGTTTTTTTATTGGTGTGCTCATATTTGAATACTACTTGTACATTGAGTTTCCTCAGTATGTGAACAACATCAAGAAAATTTTCATGGAAGGGGAGGACAAGGGTTCTTTGAATGTTCTGGCGATCTGGCTTATTAGTTTTCCCTTCAAAGTATCGTTTCTTGGCTGTATTGTGGCACTGAGTTAGTATGCTTTTTGGATATTTTAGCTTCTTTCCAATACTCTGATTCATTTTTAGTTCATCATCTAAAGATTCTGGGTCTGAAATTCTATATGCTCTTAGGTAGCCTACATGGATATGAACACAGATCTTTTTACATTAATATGATGGTTTGAATAATAATGAACATGTGACATAATATTTGTAGGTTTTCTGTATACCTTAGTCTTCAAAACATTTTGGTCCCTGATGACTTTTACATCCAAAAATGGCAATTCATTATCCATTTCCGTCACATGAGTAAATTTAATCGATGGAACTAACGAATTTAATTGCAGGAGAAATTCATCAATGGGAAGACTGTTAGGCCAGAAGCACAGGATATCATCAACGTATCGGAGCCAAACTATGTTTTGCTCCTTTATGTGTGTGTAATTCACCGGGTCGGTCAGGATCACGTGATGGTTTTTGTGATCATCGGCATTTTACCCTCCCGGAAGAGAGCTGAGAACTCATAGAGTCCGATCTAAGCCTTGACCTTCACACATGCACACACCCATCCTCTTGCTCAAGGAGGACAGTGACCACCCGCTTTGTCAGTGAAACTTTTTCGCATCCCGAGCAAGGCGCGAACCCCCGTCTTAGCAGATGCTAGGCGAGAGCGTTACCACTGCACCAGCGAGCGGTGTGTGTGTGTGTGTGTGTGTGTGTGTGTGTGTGTGTGTGTGTGTGTGTGTGTGTGTGTGTGTGTGTGTGTGTGTGTGTGTGTGTGTGTACAGAAATATTAGCCATGTCTAAAATTGTCTATTCGGTCTGCTTTACACTTGGCAATTCAATATTACAGTCTCTCTCTCTCTCTCTCTCTCTCTCTCTCTCTCTCTCTCTCTCTCTCTCTCTCTCTCGTTTGGTTGCTTTTGCCGGCTTATAGAAAGACAGATGGTTCTCTTCATCTGCTGCAGCTAATGATGAAAGTAATTGTCCCGCGCTGTGTGTCTTCAAGTGTTTTATAACCTAATTACTTGTCTGAAAATTAGGACGGGGATGATGATGATATTGAAAAAAGATGATAAGAGTTAGACGTGACACTTCATCATCATCATCTTCATTACACCTTTCAAGCTCTGGAATCCTGGGTACAATTCATAGCATTGCCATCGTCATCATTATCTTGGCAGTGGTTCCGGGAACAAGGACAACGAATACATAATAGAGGGGAAGCTATAATCTTCAACTTTATTTCGTTTATAATTGCCCTTTCTTCGACCTGAATTCAGAGGTGTAGCAACAAACACTGCAATAATGTAGTTTGTCATGTAGCAATGCTATGGAAACAATATAGAGCCTTAGAGCTATTTCTCCCACTGAGCTACGTGAAATAAGCTGCAATAGTACGAGAATCTGGGCCAAACTGAAGTGAAAACAATGTAACTAAACGTGGAAGACCTATCAACAGCATGTCCAGTGTAAACATGTGCCGCATCATCATCCTCAATATCATTATCATCACGCTAATCAATCCTCAGAATTCTGGCCGCAACTCACATACCCAGCCATCATCATCATCATTATTATTCATTCCCCTATTCCTGGTTCCACTTCACCTACCCAACCATCATAATCTTCATCATCATCATCATCATTATTCAATCCCCGAGACCTGGCTTCACCTCACAGGCCTAACCATCATCAACCCTGACCATGTTGTTAGTTCTCCCCCTTCCTACTTTCACTTTCCTTGTTTCTGGATTGTACCCCACGTCCTTAGGTGCGTAACACGGTCATGATGGTAATGATGATGACGACGACGACGAGGAACAGGATGGTTAGTCTTTCGAGGTGGAGACTGGTTACCGGGGACTGAAAAGATAATGGTGGTGGTGATGGTTAGGCCTGTAAGATGGAGCCAGGATTCCGAGGCTTTAATGGTGATGAGGATGACAGGTGCTGAAGAAGGACGCCTTAATATTGTAGTACCGTTATATATAATCTCTGATGCCCTGTTCTACAAGCATCTCCCATCTTCTCCGCCCGGGAAAAAAAAAAAGATGGATTGCAAGAGGGGGGGAGGGTCTCTTCAGCCTCCATACCATCTAGTTCAAACTCCATCCTACTTCACGCAAAAGCCCCCATAACCATTTCTTTTTTTCGGTTTATTAAACAGACCTTTTTATTTATTTCAGAGAGATAGGCTCTCTATCTCAGGAAGAGGAGGTGGGGGAGGTTAGGATGAAGGTGGAGTGGTTGTGGATGTGGATGTGCGTGAGTGAGTGAGGCAGGTGTAGGAGATTGAGGCCATCCCCATCCCCATCCCCACGACCACCTTAATTCCCAACCCCCTCTCCACCCTTACCACCTCCAAGCCCACCTCCACCCTGATCCCCATCTCTCTCTCTCTCTCTCTCTCTCTTCCATCCTGTTTCAGGAGAGAGGGTGAAGAAAGGACACCCCACACATGTGAAATAAAGACACCCCACGGGGGTTAAGGACACTCCCCTTGGGGTAAATTAAGGAAACCCCCAGGTGAAAAAAAATAGGGATACCACGCACGGGTAAAGGCAAGCCACGACGGGTGAAGTAAGGATGCTTCACGTGAGATGAAACAAGAAAACCCCGAGAAGGTGAAAAATAGGGACATCCCGCGAGAGTGAAATAATTGGGACACCTCACATGTGTGAAACAATAAGGACTCCCAGCACACGTGAAAAAAAAAAGGACACCCTGCACAGGTGAAACAATGATACCTTGCACAGATGAAACAATACTGAAGCCCCACACGGGTGAAATAATGGGACCACCTCGTGCAGGTGAAATTAAAGGGACACCCTGCACTGATGAAAAAAATAGACACCCCGGGAAGAACCAATATGGACACCAAGTGCAGGTGTAACAATTGTGACGCCCATCGCTCGGGTGAAAAAAATGACATTCCTCGCGCGTGTGAAACAATAGGGACTCCCGTTGTGCAGGTGAAACAGAGACCTCCCATGCAGGGAAAACAATGAAGACACACGTCATGGGGGTGAAAATTGGACACCCAACGAGGTTAAAACAATAATGACACACCCCTTTCGTGGGTGAATTAATAAGGCAACACCCATCGCGCAAGTGAAATAATGAGGACGCACCCGACGTGCTGATGAAATAATGACACACCCATCACGCAGGTGAAATAATGAGGACGCACCCGATGTGCTGGTGAAATAATAACACACCCGTCGCGTGGGTGAAACAGAGGGTACAGCCGTCGTGCGTCGAATCAGTAGGGTCACCAGTCTCACGGGTGAATTAACAAGATAACCATGGTGCGGATGAAGCATTAGAGTCACCCCACGCGAGAGATACAATGAGGACACCCGTTGCGCTGGTGAAATAAGGTCATCTTTTGAGCATGTCAAACACTAAAGTTCACCTGTCACGCAGGTGAAATAACAAGGAGATCCGTCGAGCAGATGAAATACTAGGGACACCCGTTGCCTGGGTGAAACAATAGGGACGCCCGTCGCCCGAGTAAAACAATAGGGACATCTATAGCGCGAGTGAAATAGAGATATCCAGCGTGTAGGAAACAATAAGGACACCTGTTGCTCAGGTGGAATAGGGTACCCCACGAGGGTGAAACAATAATGACACATTTGTCACACGGGTGAAATAGGGTCGCCTGTTGTGGGTAAAACAATAAGGACCACCTGTTGTGCCAGTGAAACAATAAGGAAACATCCTCTGCGTGGGTGAAACAATGGGGACTTGCTCATCGCGTGAGTGAAACAATAGGGATAGCCATAGCACGGGCAAACCAGTAGGGTCCCCGTCGCATGCGTGAATTAATAGCGACACCCTTCATACTGGTGAATCAACAGGACACCAATCGTGCAGGGGAAAGAATATGAACACCCGTCGGGCGAGTAAAACTTTATGGACAGCATCGTGCGGGTGAATTGTGGACATCTGTAGCATTGGTGAGTTAAGGACATCCAATGCGAGTGGGACAGTAGGGACAGCAGTCGAGCGGGTGAAACAAGAAAGAAACCCGTCGCGCAGGTGAATCAATAGAGCCACCCGTCACAGATGAATGATGACACCCCACATAGGTAAAACAATAGGGACACCCATCACGTGGGTGAAACAATGTGGACACTTGTCGCGTGGGTGAAATAAGAAGGACACCTGTTGCATGGGTGAAACAATAAGGACACTTATTGCACAGATGAAATAAGGACACCCATTGTGCTGGGAAAGCAATAAGGACAGCCGTCTCACGGGTGAAATAGGGACACCCCACGCAGATGAAACCATACAGAATCCTGTTGCACGGATAAAACAACAAGGGCATCCGTCACACTGGTTAAACAATGGGAATACATGTCATGGGGATAAAACAGTAGGGACACCTGTCACACGGGTGAAACAACAGGGACATCCTCAAGGGTGATGCAATAAGGACACCCTCTGCTCAGGTAAACATTAAGCACACTCACAATAAGTATACCCAACGGGGGTGAATCAATACGGAATCTCGCCGCAAAGGTAAACAATCAGGACGATTGTCGCTCAGGTGAAATAAGGTCACCCCACGCGGATGAAACAGTAAGTACATTGTCCCACGGGAAAAAATGACACCGTCAAATGGATGAAATAAGGACATCTGACATGGGTGAAACAATGGCGCCCGTTGTACTGGAACACCCATCGTGAGAAAAATAAGGACATCCCACGGAGGCCAAACAATAAAAACATCAGTTGCACAGGGGTAATAATGACACCTGTTACGAGTGAAATAGACACCTAATGCAGGTGAAACAATAAAGACACCCTTCATGCGGGTAAAACAATAGAGACAACTGTGCACAGGTGAAACAATAAGGGCACCCACTGTGTGGGTGAAACAATAGGTACAAGTACACCTCGCAAGGGTGAAACTCTGGGGACACCCGATGAGTGGGTAAAACAGTAGTGAAACAAGCTGCACGGGTGAGACAATGACAGTCGTCAAAAGGGTGAAATAAGTACACCCCACGCGGGTGAAGCAGTAAGTACACTGTTGCTCGGGTGAAACAATAAGGAATTCTGTTGCACTGGTGGAACAGTAAGGACACCCTTTGCGCGTTGTAGGTGAAATAAAAATACCCGACGCATTTGAAACAATAGAGACACCCGTCGTGCAAGTGAAAAAGGCACCCTTCTCGAGGGTGAAACAACAGGGACACCGGTTACTTGGATGATTCAGCACGAATACCCCACTCGTGTGTCACCTGCCGTGCGGATAAAATAGACACCCCGTGCAGGTGAAATAGACACCACAAACAGGTGAATCAATAAGGACACCCTGCACGGATGAAACAATAAGAATACTCAGTGTGGGTGGAACAATAAGGACACCCTGCACTGATGAAACAGTAAGGAAACCCTGCACGGGTGAAACAATGACACCCCACGCGGATGAAACAATCAGGACATCCCCTGCAGGTGAAACAGTTCAGAACACCTCACGCAGGCGAAACAGTGACACCCATCTAGGGTGAAACAATAATATTCAACCTGTCTCAGTATTTGTGCTGAACAAACAGGTTCAGATGATCCAGAAAGACTCGGTTTTTAGTGAAGACTTTGTCTTTGGTATCAGTTAAATAGCAAAATATTTGTGGCGTACGTTATAGAATGAAATACTTTTTAAATACACAGGAAAATTTAACTGAATCCTTACATTCTGCTAACTTTGCACAGGTATGCTAAAAATAATATTAACATAGCTGTTATGCTGAAGTTTTTTTTTTTTTTTTAGTGCAGTCCAGAGATGCAACAGGTGTTCGATCTGGACCCAGTATGCTCTAACAATACATTGTGGGTAGGCGTTGTGGGTTAATCCCAGATTAGGTTCTCCTATACCTGTTCACTACGTAAACATCATCTGCATTTTATTCTTGCCATCTCTAGACGATTTGAATTTGCTTAGGCATATAAATGAATGCTAGTTCGGCATATAAAGGTTACGTACACTACCTATGCAGATTAAAAAAGTTGGTGGTGGAGGGTCCAAGAATGAAAAACGTAGTGCTTGGGACAAATTTTTAATCATAATCCCAAAGAATCACCCTAAAAAGTTAACATGTTGTGAAAGAATTGCTGTTAAGGGTGCGCAGATTAAATGAAAAGGAATTTATATCGAAGCTGAACGGGAGTGATAGAGAAGGACTGAATAAAGGGGGAAAGGTGATAAAAAAGATTAAGAGCAAACTGAAGAGAAAGATGGAAAAGTGGGGTGCGGGAGAGGACAGAACAAATCACCAAACTTTATTTGTGCGACGGGTTTAAGGTGGCAGTAAACTGGAGGCTCTGTTTTAGAGAAACTGAGAGGGAGATTAAGAGCGATAAAGAGGCAGGAGGAAATGATAGAAGGAACACGGAAGGCACGAAGAGAAAGAAGGCGATCAGTAAAATCGCTGTAGTGGTCATGTGCTTTGCGCGCATAATATTAGTTTCAGTCCTCAAGTCTTGCCTAGCCCTTTGTCGCTACGCTGTAGAGGGGATAGTACTGTATGAAAGTACATACGGTAAAAGCTATGTTACACAGATCGCTGAAACAGTGAATCATTTGAACTCGATAACGTATTTACATGTTTTATGTCTGCTACCACCAGACAATTTTATGCAGCTTAGAAAAGAGATTAATGTTATTGGTGTTACTGCAACCCCAGGCTAATCTGGTCATTATCACAGTTACTGTAGGAAATTGACCATTTTAATCTGTCACTCCCAGAGGTCTTATGTCGAGGTTGTGTCGAAGGATTGTCTTTACTCATACTGTGATGATGTGAAGCATAACTGTGTTGTGGTGTGTGGGGTTGCACTGCATGTTATAGGGATATTCTGGATAGTTTGTGAGTTATATTTTTGTGATTACTGTGGCAGGAAAGGGTGACGAACGCATCTCAGGGTAGGTGTACTCATGCCTCTCTGGGCAGAGTAATTTCTGACGGTTGTATGTCTGCTAGACGTTTTGGATGACTGGTGGTCATGTGTTTTTGAATGTGTTTGTGAAGTGCGGTGTTCGGTAGTGGTTGGAGGATGTTGCTGAGATGTGGTGTGTTGCACTGGGAAGCTGATCTTTATTGTTTCTTTGAGGAGGAGGTGATGCAACATGAATTTGCAAGGGTGAGACGAGTCTTGAGCTGAAGCAATATAAAGTGTGCCTCTCATATGCATATAATCATCGACTGGAGGCATTTTTGTTTCTTGATGTAAGTTACATAATCTGTAATTGTGGTCTTGATACATCTTGTTATTAGTCCTGTAGGTTTGTTGTTTTCTGTTAGTGTTTTTTAAAGATTATCCACGTCTTTTTTTTTTCTTTTTAGCATGGGCCTCAGTTGCTCTAAAAAAGGCATTATAGATAGTTTTCAGGGACTTGCCCTCGAAAGATTTCAGGATAATAAATAAGGAAGTATTTAACTCATTTTCGAAGTAAGAAAAAAAATCAACATTGCATTACTATATTGATGTTTATGAGTATTAGTCCAGTAGCAGGACAACAAACAGTTTTCATACTGACTAGAAGCATATTAAAAATGTCTACTGACGGCTCAGCTGTTCTAACATACATGCTGCAGCTTCATTATTACAGCCGCGCTCAGGAAACAAGAGGAGGGAAGTGTGTGCGTGCGTGTGTGTGTGTGTGTGTGTGTGTGTGTGTGTGTGTGTGTGTGTGTGTGTGTGTGTGTGTGTGTGTGTGTATCTAGTAAATCTCCATGCATATTAATGGTTTCGAAGAGATTATTGTCAACATTACTGTAATTACAACCACCTACATTATCACCTAGCGCAAAAGAGAAAGTAAGGAAAAGTAGAAGAAATCAGGAGCGAGTGATAGTCATAATGCATGGGAAAAAAAAGAAAAAAAAAGCAAGTGACGAAAACAACACAGCAGAGCAGACAAGAAATGTGGTTGAGGAAAACCTTTTGGAATCCCTATTTGCCCTTCACAGATTTTTTTTTTTTTTTTTTTTGGGGGGGGATGTAAAGCTATGCGAATTTGTTCAACTGTGGTAGAAACTAGTCCGACACAGTGCTAAACACATATTATCACTTCATTCATTTTGTCCATATACGACACAGATCATCCATTTCCTTTTCTCAGGTCCACGAACCTAAATTTGTCACCTTTTTATCACCGCGCTTCATTATCTTTGGCTTTTACTAATTACTTCATCCTACTGCAGTCTACCCTGTCCTCGTTTTTCTCGTCCTCTCGTGATTAGATCTCTCCTGCCAACCCGTTATTAAGTCACAATAGGATGGTGGCCAAGAAAGGGTGATACGGCCATCAGCTGCAGCCGCCAGATGCATTGTGGCCCAGCAACAATAACAAGGGTGGGAATGCACTGACACTGACGCCCCGCCTCGACTGTCATTGCTTGTTCCTTTTGTCAAACAGAGATTTAGAACATCTGCATATTGCTATTGCCATCAATGTCATCTTCAGCCTGCGATATAGAAAGGTTTCATCCATCTTTTTCCACTTTCAAACTTTGGCGGTATAACGTCATCGGTTGACTTCTTCGGGCAGATTTTTCTTTTGTGTGTGCTGTTTATTACCTGTTACACCTGATGCTGGTACCACAATCACCTACCAACACCTGTAAACTATTGTAGTGAGCGATGTATCCCAATGAGAGCACTCGCACCATACACTGAAGTCCTATAGCCTAAGGTACTGGGTGAATTTCCTCGCAGTACCAGTTGTATGCTCTCGATTTCCAGCATATTATCAACCCTCATTCCCTAGCCATATTTTCTGCTTGTCTCTTCCACTAACGATATTTCTGGACTGTCGTTCTAGTATCACGATTGTAATTCTCTCACTGAAATACGTCATCTGGTCATTTTGTGTTCCACTTAAATTTATTCCTTCATGCAAAAACTTTTCTTATCACTGTAGGTGATACCTAATAATAATCCTATCACTACTTTCTAAGCATTCATACCTTTATATCATGAACAGATTATACGACTTTACGTTTCTTCTCTGCATTTAACATTCAAAAAGACACAAAGAACATTTTGAATAATATACTCTGTTTTGCAATAGGCACAATAATTAATGTTCTTTATAATGTTATTCTACTAACAAAGCCTCACCTCATTCTTAATCTTCATTTTTTTTTTTTTTATGAACTGCAGCTTTACAGTTTATATATCTCAAATATAATTAACTCCAAAGGACGTTTTAACACTTCATTTACCAACAGTATGCTGGAAGGGACTGAACTAGCTATGTAGAAGACTTTCGTTTCTCCATCTATCTATCTGTCTATCTAATGTCAGACTCCTTAATCCCTTATACGGGGTGGCCACAGACAAATCGCCTCCATGTCGCTCTGTCCCCCGCCATTTCACTGTCCTGTTCCCAGCTCACACACCCGTCTCTCATATACCTCTCCACTCCATCCCTCCATCTCATCCTTGGCCTTCCCCTCCCTCTCTCCCCCTCCACCTCACTCACATACACTCTCCTCGTCAGTCTCTCACTCTCTATCTTCTCCACATGGCCAAACCACCTCAGTGTGTTTCTCCTAAAGCTTCCTATCACATCCACATTCACACCACAACACTTCTTGGCTTAATCGTTTGTCAGTCTGTCTCTCCATGTAACTCCACATGCTCCTCTCAAATAACTCATTTCCACAGCTCGTACTCGTGACTTGTGTCCTTCCAACAAGGTTCAAGCTTCACTTCCATACGTTAAAGTTGGTATCACGATACTATCATGCAGCGACATTTTTACGTCCATGCTAACTTTCCTATTTCTTATCATTGTTTTCAAAGAATCAGCAACCTTTCTTCCTTGTTGCACCCTTTCAAGCACTTCATCCTCCAAACTTTCAACCTCACTCATCACCCTACCCAGGTACTTAAAATACACTCACATTTTCCATTTCATCATCATCCAACGTCACTGTACATTCAGTGACTTCATTTCTCTCGAAGGCCATTTCTTTATTCTTTCCTTCATTCACCTTTACTGTAGATTCCGTTTCTTACACACTCTCCCAAACTCATTCACTAACCCCTGCAGTTCCCCTTCGTCTTGACTTAACAATACAGCATCATCTGCTAACAACAGTACAGGAAGTTTCCACATACCCAACGTCTGTAAATATAGAACCGAACTTCTTTGATTTTACTTGAAAACAGAACATGATGAACCCATCACTTATATTCTTACCCGAATTGTCTTATCTACATATTCCTCAGACTGAACCAAATACTCCATAACTTTACAACCTGAAAAATCATTAACCCTACAGAACACCAAATAAGACATCCTTAGTTAAAGACGGTAAAAAGAATGAGTAGAGTATGTTAACGGTGATCTGTAGACGCAGCGGTTATTTATGCATGTACTGGGAAGGAGTTTTTAGTCATACACTGTGAAGTATCTGTAGCAGCATCCAAACGACTGACTGCAGGTGCTGAATGGCTGTCGTTGAAATCAAAATATACTTTGTACTATAGTGATTACAATTAAACATCTGGAAATTGCCCTCAGTAACATCTGGGTTCATATTTCATTCTTTTAACGGGGCAACAGTTCCTTCATGTTATTTGATACTTGTCAGTAGATGCGGGTGATTCTGATGTTGAAGGCAAAGTAAATAAAACATTGTGGAACCCACTTTTTGACATGTATTGAGAATCTGATGGCGTGTTTTATGCATTGCACAATTATGGTGATTACCTTTTTGTTTTTCCTTATGAACTGCTCATCTTTACTTACGTGATCACAAAAACATTGAGAGGTCAGATGATTTATCTGAGATAAATAGACTACAGATAGATGTAACGAAGGGTTTTTAAACAGTTTTACCTAAGAAAAGGAGAGCTTTATGGCTATCGATTACAAAATCGTCATTAGGGCAGATAACCACTAAGGCTGTATGATTTGGAAAAGGGACGTTCTGCAACCACCACCTCTCTTGAACAAATTTTGCGGCATAAGTGTGCCACATGGCTCCTTCTTCTCCAGAAATCTCCGATACGCTTTATAAAATCATCTATTGTTAAGAGAAACGTTACTGAAACTACGAGCTTTGAAGGTATTATGTGAAATTGTCCTCATCCCTTTAACATGTGAGGTCTCATCTGAGCTGAATATTATCGTCTGACTTTATCCATATAAAGTACACTAGAGGCTGTCAAATTGAATTGGTAAATACAGTAAATTTTGCATAAATATATGCCATTATTCTTTCTAGTAAAAATTTAGCCACTGATTGACAACACTCAAAGAAATTGTGATCTTAACCGATGCTGGGTTATAACTAAAAGAAATTATTATCTTAACCCAGAAACTACACTGGTCAAAGGCTCTTGCCCCTTTTCCACTCTCAGCGCTGTTCCCACCATATGCTTCCCTTCCCAGCACAACAATATTAGCCAGTATATCATTTTTTTTTTTTTTATTTACCCTTATTACACTCTCACCTTGTGTCTCTCCCCTTCCTTTCATCATATTACAACAACATTCTTTCCTCTCTCTCTCCCTTCGTTAGACTCCATACTTTTCCTTTCCCTTCACTGCATTTCAGCAACATTCTCTCCACTCCCTCCATGCTTGAGACTCCTTGCCCTTCCCTTCCCTTAATTGCATCACAACGTTGTGTCCTTTCCCTCCCTGCATGAAACGCAAATATCTCGACCAAATCTCACCTGGGCAGTTTATGAATGTTTCTTCAACTACATCAGTACTATGACATACTTTTATGTCTAGTCTTGCTGTTACCAGACAATTATATTTATCTTAGGAGAAACCTCTTCTAGTGAAGGGTTTAATGAAACTATGTCCAACCTCATCTCGGATTTAAAATCGTTTTGAGATAAGGAAAATATTATAATTCGTGAGGCGTCGCCAGAATTGTTGAGTTAGTGTCTTAAAAGCACACCCTCCTTTGCATATTGATGTCTGCTGCCTCATTTTTTTTTTTTCCTCTCTCTCTCTCTCTTTTCCTTCCAGTTGTTATTCGTCCCCGCCCGGGAGGGGCTCGGCGACAGGAATTGTTTTCAGTCGGATTATCTGTTTGTTTGTTTATTTGTTTGTCTGTCTGTCTGTCTATCTGTATGTCTGTTAACAACTTTACGCGAAAACTACCTGTGCGATTTTGACTAAAATTACAGAGATGATTTACTATGACCCTCTGATCACCTGATTAAATTTTGGGCCGAATTAAGCCAATGCCCAGGCTATAAAGCCAAACAAAATGTAAAACAACAAAACAAAGGGGGACGGGTAAAAAATCGTTGTTTCGCCATAACTCCTTTCAAGTTCGTCGTATCGACATGAAATAAAAAGAAAAATAAAGGAGCATCTTTCAAATCTGCATCCTATAACATGCCTCATTACATCAGGGGGGATCACTCTCCAGTCAGCTGTTGGTCAATATCAGGTGGGTCGGGCCTAGAATTTCAAATGGACATACAATCGTCAGTTTTCACCCGATTTACTGCAAATTTGATACCGTGTGTGACATCTTTAACTAGATAACCTGTTGTGTTTATAAGTCAGCACTAAAATTAGCCTACTGCCGGGGACGGTTTGCTGTGCCATGGCACCATTTCTTGTTTGTTCTGTCTTAAATGAAAAACGAAACGGTATAATGCAGATCATTATTTACACGGGTTTAAATACTGGAAAGAGAATTTAACCAAAGAAATAATATGTACTGGACACTTCTTTTCTTAGTAATAAGAGTAGTGTAATACGGCTGTATATGCTCAAATCACAAGCATGATTTTCTTTCAGAGTAAATACATGGACGTAGGTTTTGGACGAAAAAAAAAAAAATGTTCCCAGACAATGAAGTTGTCTTTGATGCATCTTCCTATTAAACACAACTTCAGTATGTAGGTACACTTTCTTAAATCAAGACCCAGCTGCGTCTCTAATGTACATTTTTACCATTAATTTTCACACACTGAAATTACTCCATGAGCACCACAACCGTTAACATCCTTTCTCATCCAAGTCCTTATATTCTATACTGAACGGGAAGTCAAAAGTAACACCTCTAGTCACTCCCCAGCTAATATCCTCTAGTATTCCAGCCACATAAAGAATATTTGGTGCTATAAAACTTTTTTTTTTTTTTTTTTTTTTTTTGTGAGAGCTTTCTTATCCTATTTCTACGGGTGGTGCCGTTTGGTATTATATTTCTACGACCATTGGATGATACTGTTTATGCAAGAGATCTGCTAACAGTAATTTTTTTTTTTTTTTTATGTGTCTGACTTTGGGGATAAGCTTCACAGCCTGATCCCAAGGCCCAGTAGTCCTCCTACATACCATACACCTCTACATGTCACCACTTCGGCGCTAACACCTACCGTCCATATTGAATACATGCTAGGGCTGTCTCATACAAGATTGGTGTATTGGTATTAGTCGGGGTATTTTTACGACATGTCGGCGGGTCTTCTGGTAGATCAGTAAAGTCTACTTTTATTATATTCAAATCCTTAAACTGTTCCCTGCCCCAGCCAGAATTTGAACCTGGGTCCGGTAGGACTGCAGGCCACCTCCCTACCGACTGAGTAGGTACTTCACATGTTTCAAGTAACCTTGTCTCTACTGTTGGTACACCTAGGGCAGTACTCCCGAGGTGGATGGAAAGCTGATGACAGGGAGAGCTGGAGCTCCCGTTTCATCAGCCCTCAGGACTAGTTCCTGACCATCCCCCTTTGCTGAACTTTTTCAGTGTCTCAGTTACACAGAGAGTAGGCCAGCATGCTCTCCAGTACAAATTTCTCTAACTATCTTCACCAAACTACATGCACAGTACACACTACACTTCCTATTCAAAAATCAACAAAAATGGCGTCTACTAATCAAGCCTCAGAGTCCCCAGGGGGGGGGACCATAAATGCCCCCGCCATCTGCCCCTCTCCCGGTGACGACTCGAGGTGCCTGGAACCACTGTCTGACTCTCTTCTTCTTCATTTCTGCAACATTCGCGGCCTTTCATCTAACTTTCGCTCTGTTGAGCACCACCTCTCCTCCTCTAAACCTCACCTTCTTTTTCTGACGGAGACTCAGCTGTCTGAGGCAACCGACAGCAAACCCTTTTCTGTATCCTCCTACTTTCTCTATACTCATTTCAAAGCCAAAGGTGGCTGTTGTGTATACATACGCAACGACTTATCTTGCTCTCGTGTTCCTGAACTTGATTCTTCTGAATTCTCCACACTCTGGCTTCGGCTTTCCTGTCAGTCTCTGACTAAATATATCTGTGCTGTTTACTTATCCCCTAATTCTACTGACTATCAAAAATTCTTCGACTATCTTACTACTACGATGGAACACATTCTGTCCATTTCTCCTTTCTCTGAAATCTCCATTCTTGGAGATTTCAATGTTCACCACCACCTTTGGCTCTCCTCTCCTTTCACGGATCCACCTGGTAAACAAGCCTACATCTTTTCTATCCTTAATGACCTAAAGCAGCTTGTACAGCACCCTACCCGTATCCCTGACCGCCTTGGAGAGAGCTCCAACATACTTGACCTCTTCCTCACAACTAATCCTTCTGCTTACTCTGTTAATCTTTTCTCTCCGTTGGGCTCCTCCGATCACAACCTTATTACCTTAACCTGTCCTATCACTCCGGTACGGCCTGTGGACCCTCCAGGGAAATGTCGTCTGTGGCATTTTGGAGCCGCGAACTGGGAGGCCCTCAGGCAGTACTTCTTTGATTTTCCCTGGAATGATTATTGCTTCCATGGCCGTGAGCCATCTGAGTGTGCCTTGCGCATTACGGAGGTTATTCTCTCGGGCATGGAAGCATACATTCCTTTCTCATATCCTTTGACTAACGCAAGAAAGCCTTGGTTTAATCACGCTTGTTCTAATGCTGTCCGCAACAAGGAGAAGGCCTACAAAAGGTACCGGAGCCAACCCACCCCTGAATCACATCATCTTTACGTTTCTGCCCGGAATCGTGCTAAGTCTGTTCTTCGCTCTACTAAAAATGATTTCATCCATACTAAATGCTCTCAACTCTCCAACTCGAATTCTTCCCGCTCCTTCTGGCACCTTGCCAAAAATCTTTCTAACAACTTTACCTCATCATCCTTCCCTCCTCTTTTCTACTCTGATGGTTCTGTAGCTATTTCTTCTACTGATAAAGCAGATCTCTTTGCACAGACTTTCTCCTCCAATTCCACCTTAGACGATTCCGGTGCTGTTCCTCCATCACTTCTCCCCTCTGACTTCCTCATGGCTGACATTAAAATTTCTTCAGTTGATGTATTTTCTGCCATCACTGGCCTCAGCACTAACAAGGCATATGGGCCTGATGGGGTCCCTCCTGTTGTTCTCAAGAACTGTGCTTCTGTGCTTACACCCTGCCTAGGCAAACTCTTTCGCCTTTGTCTGTCAACTTGTACCTTTCCTTCTTGCTGGAAGTTTGCTCTCATTCAGCCAGTCCCAAAGAAGGGTGACCACTCCCAACCCTCCAACTATCGTCCAATTGCTTTAACGTCCTGTATTTCAAAAGTTTTCGAGTCAATTCTTAATAGAAAAATTTTAAGGCATCTTTCCTATCACAACCTTCTTTCCGATCGTCAGTATGGGTTCCGTCAGGTACGCTCCACTGGCGATCTTCTCACCTACCTTTCAGACTCCTGGTCATCCTCCTTTCGGGACTTTGGCGAAAGCTTTGCCATTGCACTTGACATCTCAAAGGCTTTCGATCGAGTCTGGCATAAATCTTTAATTTCCAAACTGCCCTCCTACGGTTTCTATCCTTCTATCTGTACCTTCATCGCTAGCTTCCTTTCTGGTCGTTCTATAGCCGCTGTTGTAGACGGCCATCGTTCTCCTAGATCTATCAACAGTGGTGTTCCTCAGGGCTCTGTCCTATCACCAACTCTCTTCCTTTTATTCATCAATGATCTTCTAAGCTGTACATCTAACCCTATCCACTCATACGCTGATGACTCCACCCTTCACCTTTCCATTCGGTTCCCGCAACGCCCATCTCAACAGTTACTTCAAGAAACAAGGGATGAGGCTATGGCACACCTAATGTCTGACTTGGCTCGTATCACTGACTGGGGCAAAAATATTATGGTTGTCTTTAATGTATCTAAGACTCAGTTCTTACACCTATCAACCCGACAAAATCTTCCACAGGTATACCCATTAATGTTTAATAATATTCAGCTTAATCCTGCATCATCCTTGAACATGCTTGGGGTTTCATTTACTCGGGACTTATCTTGGAAAGACCATATTACATCTCTTGTAAAATCTGCTTCCAAGAGATTGGGTGTGCTAAGCCGACTCCGCTCTTTCTTTACCCCTGCACAATTGTTGACTCTATACAGAGGTTTTATCCGCCCCTGTGTGGAGTACAACTCTCATGTGTGGGGAGGCTCCCCACATGCAGCTCTTCTCAATAGGGTGGAGTCAAAGGCTTTTCGTCTCATTAACTCTCCTCCTCTTACTGACTCCCTTCAACCTCTGTCTCTTCGCCGCACTGTTGCATCTTTATCTCTTTTCTATCGCTACTTTAATGGTAACTGCTCCGCTGAACTGTCTGCTTGCATTCATCCACCTCTACGACGGGCACGTAGCACCCGTTTGGCAACAAACTCTCATCCCTTTTCTGTCCAACTCTCTAATGCAAGAGTTAACCATTACTCCCAGTCTTTCATTTATGCAACAGGTCAGCTCTGGAACTGTCTCCCTCTGTCTGTATTTCCTGCTGCCTATGATCTCCAGTCTTTCAAACGCAGTGTGTCCAGGCATCTCAAAATGATCGGATCTTGAATTTGGCTCTCTCTTGTATTTTGTTTTTCTCTTGGAGGGAACTGTTACTGCGGACCATGGCCTTTAGTTCCTTCTTCCTCGCATAAAAAAAAAAAAAAAAAACTAACACCGGGCGACTGCATCAATAGAGTAAAATCCGAGCAATCACAGCGTTAAAAGCCACAAGCTATTACTGGAAACCTCAAATAGCGCAGGAAGCAGTAGAGAAGGGCCAGATCGGTCCTAAGGTGCGAGTGGGGTGTGACATTACATATAACATGATAACTGGTCCATGCATTCTACGGGATATGATGATCTCATGGTATTCGCTGTCAATATATTTGTTTTCCAGAACTCAGGTATTGCCCAAACGCAGAGGACATGATCCTTATGCAGGGTAGGACTCAACTATTCCTCGTTATACTTGCTAAATGTCACTACTATAATTACCGCAAATTGGTAGCCGCAGATCTGCAAGGAGCCCTCATTTGATCTGATAAGAGGACTCAGCTAATATCATAACTGCCATTTACCTTCTCTATCTGAACACCATGTTGATGCCTTTAATTTTGCTTAATCTATTAGACAACATTAACATTTTACAATATCTTTACAATGACGAGGGCAGTGACAAGAAAGTGCTGAATCTTTTCCAAAGAACTATTAGCAACATCGGGTTTCACATTTAGTCCTATTGAAAATATAAAAGTATTAACGTTTACCTGCAGCACAGCAGTGGGTGAATGGTAGTGTGGCTAATTCCGTTGGGCAAACTTTGGTTAGTATCTTCTTCTGTCAAGTTAATCATTATTATATATTTTTTTTCTTTAACTCTCCCGACACTACCTCACTCCACCTTGCAATGGGAACGAAACTTTGGATAAAGAAGAAGAAGAAGAAGATGTTGATGATGATGATGAGCAACGAGATTCCCTCTATCAGAACTATATTCTTTTTCTGACTAGCATTAAACTCTAAGTTTAGCCCAATGCCAAGGAAAATAGCTCTTTTTAGGTATAATGTGTGTATCATACAAGTTGCTTTGGCTTCTCGGCTTCACGTGTCTTAATTTTTTAGGTAAAAATTACGCGATTTATTACAGTTTTCATCAAGCTTTGTTAGCCTTTTTTGTTCAATTAATCGTCGTCATCCTGGAAGTAGGATTTATTGTTCAAGTTTGCTTTTCCTTTATCTATCTATAAAACCTACCTTTCAGTCTATGTATCTATCTATCAGTCTATCTATATCTATCTATCTATCTATCTATCCATATATATATATATATATATATATATATATATATATATATATATATATATATATATATATATATATATATATACATATATATATATATATATATATATATATATATATATATATATATATATATATATATATATATCCTCCAATCCTACGTTGCCCCATGAGAAGCGTAGAAGCCAGGGGCTAGGCAAGTTGCTCCTGACATTTAAGATGAGAGTGACCAGCCTAACTCATCCCTGAGTGGCATTCCGTGAGCAATAACCCCAACCATCCCTTGGATATAAACCTTCACCGGCTCAAACCCACCGGAGCGCTGCAATTAGCCGGTAAGCCACCAGACACCACAATTTGGTTATATGGTTACCACCGAGCGTAGTAAATGGTTTCCTGGTGTACAGGAAACTATTCGGCTTGTCGCTCAGTGCGGAGTCACCCACAGGCAGAAGGAACAGGAAAGAATGAAGGAAAGACAAACAAAAGAGGGAGTGTAAAGTTACTCGTAGGCAGAAGGACGAGGAAAGAATGAAGTAAAGAAAGACAGAAGAGGAAGGAAGGAAAAGAGGGAGGAGAGGAAAGGCCAGACACCCAAGAGCAGCACTACGTCGAGTGAGTTGATTGTGAGCGTCCCCATATACGTATGTACAAGGTGTATTACAATACGTACAAGCTGTATTACAGAATCTGTCAGCAGACAAAGCTTCTGGTCCAGATGAAATTCCTTCAGTAGTACTTAAAAATTGCTCCTCAGTGTTGGCCCCTTTACTGGCAAAGTATTTCCGCTTATGCATCTGTATCTCAAGTTTTCCAGCCTCTTGGAAAGAAGCAAATATCCATCCTGTTCCTAAAAAAGGGGCAACTTCTGATCCATCAAACTATAGACCAATTGCAATAACTTCCGTTCTCGGTAAAGTTTTTGAGACGCTAATTAACAAACACATAATCATCTAGAAATCAATGAATTAATCAATGATTGGCAGCATGGATTTAGGCAAGAATGTTCAACTGTAGACATTCTTTGCCTTCTTACCCATCAGATTAACAAAAAAATAGAGCAACACGGCGAAACACACACAATAACACTTGATATATCAAAAGCATTTGACAGAGTATGGGACCGGGCCTTATTGTCTAAGATGTCACACTATGGCCTTGCATCACTGGTTCCTCTAATTTCATCTTACCTTCATAATAGAAAAATACGGGTCATGGTAGATGGTATTTCTTCTCAGTTTCATTCCATAAATGCTGGCGTACCTCAGGGATCAGTTTTGGCGCCAACCCTCTTTCTCATTCATATAAATGACCTCCTATCTGTCACTCACAACCCAATACACTCTTATGCTGATGACTCGACCCTTCATAGTTCTTTCACATTTAGTACCTCCTTTAAACAATTTGATATTATAAATTCTCAAATAAACACAGCAATTTCTCTGAACCAGGACCTTTCTAAAATTAATCAATGGGGACAAACAAATATGGTCTCATTTAATGCTCAGAAAACTAAATACATTAATTTCTCCGACAGAAAGAATCCCTCAGACTCTCACATGCTTTTAAATGATGTCAATATTCCCATATCCACTACAATTGATATCCTAGGTGTTACTGTAAACCCCAACCTAAGCTGGACAGCTTACGTTAAATCCCTTGCTAAAAATGCTTCCAAAAAATTGGGACTTATGTACAGAGTTCGTGAGTTCTTCACTGACGAGCAGATGGCCACAATATACAAAAGTCATGTGCGTTCTCAGATCGAATACTGTTCACCACTGTGGAGTGGATGTTGATCGGTTGCACTGGGGCAGTTGGACAAAATTCAAAATAAAGCCATTAGATTAATCAATAATGCTGCCATCACGCAAGACCTTCCTCCATTATCAGTATGTAGGGATGTTGCTTCTTTAGCTTTATTTTATAGGTATTTTACCTTAAGTGTTCAGACGAACTGGCTTCAACTGTTCCTCCCCTTCACATTTTCTCCCGAAATATTCGGGCAGCTGGGAGCGCCCATGAATTCACACTCTCTCCCCCGCAATGGAGAACCACTGCTTATCAAAATTAATTTATCCCCAGAACTACAGCTCTCTGGAAGTCACTTCTTGGGAGTTGTTTTCGACAAACAATTAATTCACTTCAGTTCTAATCCAGTTGTTAAAAGTATTTTATGAATGGAGGATGCCTTTAGGGACATGGACTTATTTTTTTCCCCCTTTGTTTCTCCTTCCTCCATTCATTATCTAATATATATATATATATATATATATATATATATATATATATATATATATATATATATATATATATATAGGGAAAGCATATGACAGGGTGAATAGACAAGGATTGTGGAAGGATTTAAGAATATATGCGGTATATGGAAAATTGTTGAAAGCCGTGAAGAGTACAGTATGTATGAGGGTGCTAAGGCTGCAGTGCATGTGGATAGTGAACTGAGTGAATCTTTCTGTTTGAAGGTTGGATTGAAACAGGGATGTGTTATGTCTTCATGATTGTTCAATCTGTATATGGATATGGTTATAAACGAGATACAGTGTAGGGCAGTGGATGTTGGAGCGGCCGTAATGAGAGACGGCAGCGTGTGGAAACTCCCTGTACTGTTGTTTGCAGATAATACTGTGTTGTTAAGACGGAGGAGAGCTGCAAGGCTTGGTGAATGAGTTTTGTAGTGTGTAAGAAACGGAATGTAAAGGTAAATGTAGAGATGAGTAAAGTTACAGTCTTCAAGAGAAATGATGTCACTGAATGTACAGTGAGGTTGGATGAGGAGGAAATGGAAACTGTGAGTGCGTTTAAGTACTTGGGTAGTGTGAAGTTTAGAGGTGAAATGCATGAAAGGGTAGGCTACAACAAGAAAGAAAGGTTGCCGGTTCTTTGAAAGCCGTGGTAAGAAACAGGGAAGTAAACATAGAAGTGAAAAAGTTACTGCATGAGAGTATTGTGATAACAACTCTAACGTATGGAAGCGAATCTTGGACCTTGTTGGAGGGACATATGTCAAGTGTGAGGGCAGCGGAAATGAGTTATTTGAGAGGAGCATGTGGAGTCACATGGAGAGACAGACTGACAAATGAGGAAGTGGAGGAGCATTGTGGAGTGGATGTGGATGTGATAGGAAGCGTTAGCAGAAACACTTTGAGGTGGTTTGTCCATGTGGAGAGGATGGAGAGTGAGAAACTGACCAGGAGAGTGTATGTGAGTGAGGAGGAAGGGGGGAGAGGGAGGAGGAAGTCATGGATGAGATGGAGGGATGCAGTGGAGAGGTATATGAGAGAGGGTGGTGTGAGCTGGGAGCAGTTCAGTGAAATAGCGGGAGACAGGCGACATAATTTTATGTTTGTGGCCACCCCTTGCGGGGATTAAGGCGTCTTGCAATATATCTATATCTATATCTATCTATCTATCTATCTATATCTATGTCTATCTATCTATCTATCTATATCTATATCTATATGTATCTATCTATCTATCTGTCTATCTATCTATCTATCTATATATATATTGTTACGGAACAGAAAGAGATAACGAACACTTCAAGTGAGAATACTAAAATCACTACTGTCCCGCAAAGTTCCAGATTCAAAACAAAAGATTTACTAAGGATTTCAGGGGCAGTGTCCAACTGTTATTTTTAAATAACGTCTCAACAAAGCGTTGAACAATGATTTAACTTTGGCAGTGCATGTTTGAGACCCCGACCTAATTTGTAAAATTATGCTTTTGTACCAAATGTGTATGATTAAGGCATTTATAGGAGTAAATGTAGGGTAAACTTAGCTAAAATTGTCAGAGGCATGTAGCGAGGCTAGCTTCGGTCACGATACAAACCCCGCCCACAATTCGGAACGTGACGTCGGTGTGACGTAGTAGTAATTACCTGTTCAAACTTATCAAATTCCTCATGCGGACCCTTTCGCGGTTGTATACCGTGAAAAGCCGCAGCACAAAAGAAGTCTTGCAACCTCTAGGACAATAAGAGATGCTCGCCATCTCTGAAGTTTCGGTTTGGTAACGTCTCGCCTGTCGGCGGCCGCCACATCACCTCGCCCAGCGGTGCCGGCTCAGGCAGTGATTACTACTCTTCAGAAGTGAATAAGTCATATTGACGTCACAATATGTGTAAGAGGGCGATGCATATACTTATAGGGAGTCTGGAGGGATGTACAGTCACTCTAAAAATCAGCCGCAGCTCAGAAATATGAGTAACCCTGAGGCATTGAATCTGAAGCAGCTTACATAAAGACAGAACTGCCACTTGCGTCGGTGATTACTACTACGTCACACCGACGTAACGTTCCGAATTGTGGGCGGGGCTTCTATCGTGACCGAAGCTAGCCTCACTACATGCCTCTGACGATTTTAGCTAAGTTTACCCTATATTTACTCTTATAAATGCCTTAATCATACACATTTGGTACAAAAGCATAATTTTACAAATTAGGTCGGGGTCTCAAACATGCACTGCCAAAGTTAAATCCTTGTCCGACGCCTTGTTGAGACGTTATTTAAAAAAAAACAGTTGGACACTGCCCCTGAAATCCTTAGTAGGTAAAATTACAAGTTAAAGCTTAATGCTCAAACTAACAACTAAACATTCAGGACTCATAAGGATAAGGTAATGGCAAAACAGGTTACATATATGGTTAACTGCAATTGCCTCTATTAACACGAATTTAGCAAGAGCAAATTTATCTAAGTCAGCCCTGATAATATGAGAAAACCGGATAATGCTGAGTTAAAGCAAGATATAATATTATTACAGATACAAAATATTACTAATACTGGCTGACAGTATGGAACCAATATGAATCATAAAAACTTTACCAAGCTTACGAATTAACGCCTTAGGCTATACAGTACAAGAAAAATGGTAATAACACTTATACTCAAATTATACAGCAGCTAGATGGCTGGAGACTTCCTGAGCACTCACAAAAATAATAATATACTGTACAGGGGAGGACAGAGATGTGAACAGAATGAGGAGTAGATCTAAGTGGCCACTAATGCAGAGACTGAGCTCATTATCTAGGGGGCCAGCAGAGCTTGATTCAACTAGTAACAAGTACGCGCAAATGAAGGCATAGGGGACTAAGAGTTGACAATCCTGCTCTGAACAACAGAGAGAACGACTTACTCTACTATAAGGGGGAGAAGGGGGGAGTGAGGCAGAACACGCAAGCCTGGTCAATATGGAAGCCACGCGGCGAATCATGAACAAACATACAGCATAATGTACATTAGGATCATACAAAGGATGATGCAATCATGAACAAAACTGTATCATAAGTTAGAATTTTACAAGGGATGATGAAATCATAGGCTATGTAACAACTCCCCACAAAGAAAAAGAAATTTACAAAGGAAATTTCTTATTACTCTAAAACAATCTGTCTAAAGTCTAGATAAGCAATCAACAATAACATTTTCTTCCCCTTGACATGTTGTATGTATAATGAATACTCCTGAAGAAGTAGACTCCATCTTGTCAATCTCTGATTTTTATCTTTAAACTTACTAAGGAATTTCAGTGGGTTATGATCGGTATAAATGACTATGGGGTCAAAACCAGAACACAAATAAAATGAAAAATGCTGTAAACCCAAAATCAAGGCCAAAAGCTCTTTCTCAATAGCTGAGTAGTTCTTTTGAGGTGGAGTGAACTTCTTACTGTAATAAGATACAGGGTGTTCAATACCCTGATCATCCTCTTGCAGCAAAACAGCCCCAGCTCCTGTATCACTTGCGTCAACAGCCATCTTAAAAGGCTTAGCAAAATTTGGAATAGCGAGCACTGGCTGACTTAATAGGATAGCTTTAAGTTTGCTGAAAGAGGATTCACAGTTATCGGTCCGGAAAAATTTAACTCCCTTTTTCAGTAGGTCTGTAAGTGGTGATACAAGAATAGAAAAGTTAAGAACAAATCTCCTGTAATAACCTACCATTCCCAAAAATCTTTGTAGCTCTTTCCTACTTTTAGGTCTGGGAAGATCACTTATAACCTGGACCTTAGCTCCTGGTGGTGCAACGTGTCCATCACCAATTAGGTACCCAAGGTACTGAACTTTAGCTTGACCAAACTCACACTTTGATAAATTAGCTACAAGATTAGCCTGAACCAAACACTCAAGAAATTTACTGACATGGCATAGGTGATCTTTCCAGTTGTCACTGAAGATTAATACATCATCAATATAAAACAACACACCCTGCCAAACCCTTTGTTACAACATTCATGAGCTTCTGAAAAGTGGCTGGTGCATTCTTCATACCATATGGCATTACAGAACATGCAAAAGTCTTTCCTAGTGTTACAAAACATGAGATCTCCCTAGCACGTTCAGTCATATGTACTTGCTAGTATCTCTTTAACAAATCAAACTTACTTATGTACCTAGCCTTTCCGATCTTGTCTATGCAATCTTCCACGCGAGGGAGAGGGTAGGTGTCTGTTTTGGTTATCTGATTAACACGTCTGTAGTCGATGCAAAGCCGCTGTGACCCACCTGGCTTAGGGACTAGAGTGACAGGAGAACTCCACTCGCTCTGACAGGGCTCAATCATCTTGTGGTCCAACAGGTAGCCAAGCTCCTTCTGGATAAGAGGAACTTTCACTGGGTTCACACGGTAAGGAGGCAGTTTAATTGGCTTTGCGTCTCCAACATCGACATCATGCATCAACTCAGTGGTTTTTCCTGGAGTGGCACGGAACACTTGCGGGTACTCCTGCAGTAATGCCGAAAACTCCTGCCTTTCCTCGGGAGCTAGATGAGAAAGCTTAGTCTGGAGATCATTCATGATATCAGGATTCTTCCCTTATCACTCAGGCTCATACTGCATGGGAGAGCTTCACTTGCAGACTCGGGTGAAACAGCTGCAGTGCAGACTGGGTTATTTTCATCCCGCCTGTGATATAACTTTAGCATGTTGATGTGACAAAGTTGTTTGTTCTTTCTACGATCTGGTGTGGTGATGACATAGTTGACATCATTGAGTTTCTTCTCCACAAAATAAGGACCACTAAACTTGGCTTGAAGAGGTTGCCCATGCACTGCTAGCAGAATCAAAACCTGATCTCCTGGCTGAAAGTGGCGTAACCTGGACTTCTTATCATACCAAGTCTTCATCTTCTCCTGAGCAGCTCCTAAATTCTCTCTCGCCAGCTGTAAAGCAGTGTACAGCCTTTCTTTGAACTTCATCACATACTCCAGCAGGTTGACGTCATCTTCCTCCGACAGCCAGCATTCCTTGAGTAGCTTAAGGGGTCCTCTTACTTCATGGCCAAACAGTAGTTCAAAGGGTGAGAAGCCCAGTGATTCATTTGGAGATTCTCTTGCGGCAAATACAACGAATGGAAGATCTTTATCTCAATCTTTCTGATGTTCCAAACAGCATTTCCTGAGCATCGATTTGAGTGTTTGATGATATCTCTCCAACGCTTCTTGGGTCTGGGGATGGTAAGCTGAAGACGTGATCTGGGTGATGCCCAACCCTTTCAGAGACTGCTTGAAAACATTTGACATGAAATTACTTCCCCGGTCTGACTGTATCTCCTTGGGCAGACCAAACTTGGTGAAGAACCCTAGCATTTCCTTAACCACAGTCTTTGCTGAGATATTTCTAAGTGGAATGGCTTCAGGATAACGAGTAGCCATATCAATCAGGGTCAACAAATAAGAAAATCCTGAAGAAGTCTTAGGAAGAGGGCCCACAATATCTACCAACACACGGGTGAATAGCGCCTCAAAAGGAGGAATGGGAACTAGAGGTGCAACCTTTTCGGTCTGATTACACTTCCCGACAACTTGACAGGTGTGACAAGACTTACAATACCAGGAAACATCCCTGAAGATACCTGGCCAGTAGAAGTGTTTCAAAATGCGTGCCACAGTCTTCCTCACTCCAAGGTGTCCTGCCAAACTGGAATCATGAGCCACTCTAATGATATCCTGCCTACAAACACGAGGGATGACAACTTGATGTACAACCTCCCATTCACAGTCGGCTGATGCTGTTGGGGGTCTCCACTTCCTCATAAGTACTCCTGACTTTATATAATATCAAGTAGAAGCACCAGCTGACTCTTCCTCGCTGCAAGCAGAGTTAGCTAGACCTTTCAACTCAGGGTCAGCAACCTGCAACTCAACCAACTCTTGACGAGACAAATTATCAGCACTATGGGGTAGTGCCTCATCTGGTGAGTGGTCCAAATTAGCAAGAAAAGTGTCAGCTAGGATAACATCATCATCATCATTATCCTCTAAGTCACCAGTAACTTTAGACTTAGCCCTAGTGACAGCACATGCAGAGAACACATCAGGGACATCACAATCCTGGGTCGCAGTCACTGGTTCACTAGTCAACTGAGGAGCTGGACACACTTGACTTCCACCAATATCATTTCCAAGTAAGAAAGTTACACCTGACATTGGGAGTGTCTCAACCAACCCAACGATAACGGAACCATTAACAAAACCAGATCTAAATTCACTCTGCACAGAGGGACAGAGAAGTAATTATTCCCTACACCTTGTAAGATTACAGTTTCATCAGAGGAATTAACATTAGAGCCTAGAACACTGGTCAGCATAAGGGATTGCCAAGCACCTGTATCACGATATATTTTAACTGATTTCCTACCATTACTGTCCAGAGGACTGACAAAACCATCAGACAGGAAATTAGCACATGAACTCTTGAGAATGTCACCCATGTTACTGCTCAAAAGAAGAGCTTCATCATGAGAATTTAATTTACCCCTCAAAGCAGGTTCAGTTAACTCGGTTAAAGAATTCTGGGAACTCTCAAGGGTGGACACTAGACCAATTGACTGAATATCTAAAGACTCCTTTTTGTTCACATCAAGCTGTCTCCTGAAACATTTCTCCGTAGTATGACCAAGCTTACTACAATAAATACATTTACTTTTCTGAAATCTAGAGGTGGAGCTGGTATTTACTTCCTGAGAAACATCATCTTTATTCTCTTTCCTGTTACCTGTACTCTGAGTAGAGGCAACGTACTTACTCTCAGGTTTCTTTTTTTCTTTAGAATATCTCTTGTGAGTGAGAACCTATTCATCAGCTAAAACTGCAGGGTCAGACAAATTATCTATTCTTTTCTCATCAAGATATAGGCTAACATCTTTATTAATACACCTTTTGAAGTCCTCCAGCAAAATCATCTGCTTAAATTTATCAAAATCAGAATTTACATTCTTAGAATTTAACCACTGCTCTAACAGATCTTCTTTGATTTTTGCATACTTAACATGGGATTGCTTATCTTGCTTATAAGTTGTCCTAAATTTTTCTCTATAGGCTTCAGGAACAAGCTCATAGGCCTTAAGAATCAAGCTCTTAACTACATCATAATTATCAGATTGTTCCTGAGGCAAAGATGCATAAGTTACTTGAGCTTTACCGGTGAGAACACTCTGAAGGGGTACTGGCCAATACTTTTTGGGCCAATTAAAACCTGTAGCTACCCTCTCAAACAACTGAAAATACTTTGTTAAATCAGATTCATTAAAAGGAGGGACAAGTTTAACATTTTTAGCCACATCAAAATCATCAGAGCTAGATGATCCAGTTCCACCTTGTTTCATGTGATACTCATGGTCTACCTGAATTCTAGCAAGTTCAATTTGTGCCTGAGCCTGTGCCTGTGCCTCCTGTATACGAGCCTGAGACTCAGCCTCCTTAGCACGTGCCTGAAACTCAGCCTCCTTAGCACATGTCTGAAACTCAGCCTCCTTAGCACGAGCCTCCTGCAGGGCTAGCTGAAACTTAGCTATTTCAATCTGCGTTTGCTAATCTGGAGGAGTTACATTAAACAAGCTTTTATTAATCATGCCAACAATTTGATCCTTAGAATGATGAGAGTGAACAGGAATTCACAATTGTTGAGCAACAAGCTTAAGTTCATTCTTTGTTCTGTTTTCTACATCACACACTGTTTGCACATTTGACAAAAAATCTTTGGCTTCATCAAGTGTAGAAATAGTAGCCATCATGAATAAATCACAATCATAAAATAACAAGGAATATCCTTATGATATCCTGAATATCCTGGCGAGGTCGCCAAATTATTGTTACGGAACAGAGAGAGATAATGAACACTTCGAGTGAGAATACTAAAATCAATACTGTCCCGCAAAGTTCCAGGTTCAAAACAAAAGACTTAGGTAAAATTACAAGTTAAAGTTTAATGCTCAAACGAACAACTAAACATTCAAGACTCATAAGGATAAGGTAATGGCAAAACAGGTTACATATATGGTTAACTGCAATAGCCTCTATTAACATGAAATTAGCAAGAGCAAATTTATCTAAATCAGCCCTGATATAATGAGAAAACCGGATAATGCTGAGTTAAAGCAAGATATAATATTATTACAGATACAAAATATTACTAAAACTGGCTGACAGTATGGAACCAATATGAATCATAAAAACTTTACCAGGCTTATGAATTAATGCCTTAGGTAATAACACTTATACTCAAATTATACAGCAGCTAGATGGCTGGAGACTTCCTGAGCACTCACAAAAATAATAATATACTGTACAGGGGAGGACAGAGATGTGAACAGAATGAGTAGATCTAAGTGGTCACTAATTCAGAGACTGAGCTCATTATATAGGGGGCCGGCAGAGCTTGATTCAACTTGTAAGAAGGACACGCAAATGAAGGCATAGGGGACGAAGAGTTGACAATCCTGTTCTGAACAACAGAAAGAACGACTTACTCTACTATAAGGGGGAGAAGGGGGGAGTGATGTAGAACAGGCAAGCCTGGTCACTATGGAAGCCACGTGGCGAATCGTGAACAAACATGCAGCATACTGTACATTAGGATCATACAAAGGATGATGCAATCATGAACAAAACTGTATCATAAATTAGAATTATACAAGGGATGATGAAATTATAGGCGATGTAACAAAATATATATATATATATATATATATATATATATATATATATATATATATATATATATATATATATGTGTATATATATATGTGTATATATATATATTATATATATATATATATATGTGTGTGTGTGTGTGTGTGTGTGTGTGTATGTGTGTGTGTGTGTGTGTGAGTGTGTGTGTGTGTGTGTGTGTGTGTGTGTGTGTGTGTGTGTGAGTGTGTGTGTGTGTGTGTGTGTGTGTGTGTGTGTGTGATCCATCTCTCATTTTCCACACTATTACAGTTTCCACCTTAGTCCGAATCCACAAAGGCGATGCAAGTTTTCAGGTAAAAGAAGTTCTGCTCGGTCTTTTAACAAAACTTTTGCTATTATATGGTTTTCAGGGAATGTTTATCTCTGGCTTGACCTTAGTAATGCTAACAGACTAGGACAAAACTATTAGACATTATCTCCATTTGTATTGTCTCTTCTACCGTTACCTTTGATAATTTGTTGGCATCGTACTGGTATCGATATTTTACTTAGAGTTTGGATTCTTAGCCAACAAATGATGCTGATGCAATTCCCTCGGTTATTAAAAACAGAAGCAGATGACTTGGCAAAATATGAATTCTGGATGTCATAGCACGTTCAGTTATTGGAATCGTTACTTGGACCGTAATACATGCAGTAATTTAATAATTAGTGTGGGATTTAAATCCCAAGCACATTCGCCCTTATTTATATTTTTCTTTTTTGGTGATGTTTTAAATGTTTTGGTATTACTTGGTCAAAATTTTAAGGAAATATTGCCTACAAGAGTTTACGTCCCCTGTTTCATAGGTAAATAAATTCTATTAGCATATATTCACAGGTGTGTTGTGTTGTATTATACGTACAGTACTGTACCTGTATGGCACAACTGGGAGCCCAATTGTGTTCATATTTTTACTTATGATGCACGGGAATTTACATTTGCATCTGATTGTTACTGCATTATAAACCAATCATTATAAACATCCTACTTATAGTATTATTTGAGAAAGGATACAATAAGTGCTTATTCTCTTTGTTCTTGTGCAATGTTACGTAGTGCTAGCTATTGCCTGCGGATGTACTGGAAATACATATAGAACTTTTTTCGGCCTGTATGCAACCAAGCAACTGATTTAGGCAAGAGGTCTACAATGTCCTCTTTCCATTCATTTTACTCTCTCCCTCTATAATTCATGTATCTGATGTAAACAAATGACTGATGTAAATGGAACGAGACATGCCATCTCTTATCGTCTCCTCATAAATGTTCTTGCTGTTAATTATGTAACTGTTTCTACTCAATTTCTGTACACCAAATAAACATTATCCGTATGTTTTGACGACAGAAGTTTTTGGTTCATTTAGTTTAATTATATGAAACGGCCATAGAACTGCGTCTTCATGCCAAATCCTTTTTCTGTTTAACGGTGGAAAAGGTATAAACATGGAATAGACGATAAAAGTATATTATGTATCGTAACATTAATTTTAATCCTTTTACAGCGCTGCCAATATTTCTCGACGATTAGCTGGTGGTGGAAAATGTTTTGTGAGGGCGTGTCTTATTGGTGGAACGGTGATGCCTTTTACTACAGCTTTGATTTTTTTTTTTTTTTTTTTTTTTTTTTGCCTTACAGAGACTTTGGACGATGAGAACGAGGTTTTTATGTGGTTATGACAAACGTCTGTGGCAAATGCTTATGTGACAAATATGTTTATTTCCGTTAATTCGGGGTCTAATGCTTGATGGGAGTGATGAATCAGCAATCGGTTTGTTTTCCGTAAAGAATCTGGGTCATTCCTACAACTTTCCCACACTATACCCTCTCCTTTCTTTTACCTGAACCCACTCGTGATTGGTGGTTCCTACTCACTCTCTACACCCATCCCGTGCAGAGAGGATGTCGTAAGCAGATTTCGTAGTCAAGGCATTTATGGACTACATGAATAACAGTGACGATATGAACTGCTTGTTATGCAGTCAAGCAGAATTCTGAACCACTATCTTCATACTAAACGATAGGTCTTCATTTGGTGGAAACTTTGGCAACGACTTTCTCCCAGTCAGGGGAATGATTAGGGGTAGTGAGATGTTAGGAAGGGTGGGGAGGGAAGCAGGTGCCAAAGAAGAGTCACTGGTTGATAACTGTTGAGTGTCTTCGCTCATCTGCTCCTGTTAGTCTCAGTAGTATCTTTCCATACTTGCTTCCCTCCCTCATTGCTTATTGTGAGCACATTACAGATCATCCGAGCCCCTGTGCAATTAATGCTGCAATGCAGCCATAAATTCCATTAACTGAGATGAGGGACGATGTGCACGGGGGGAGGGAGGGAGGGGTGCGAGGAAGGGAATGCACTGGAAGGGTTTGGGGTGATAGAGGGAGAAGAGAAAACGGGGAAAGTCAGAGATAAGGGTGATAGAGACAAACGGATGCTGCTGAAGGGGAAAGGAGGGGCAGGACAGAAAAAAGGAGGGACAAAAAGACAATGGAAAGCGGGGCCAGGGTAACGGAAGGAGTGAATGTGTAAACATAATTAGAAAAATCTCTTCACATTCTCCTGCTTGTAATTCCATCCTCCATATTGAAGACGGCTAAGAATGAATGAATCAGATTAAGATATCTAACCGCCGTAAGAGAAAAAAAAGATTGGGTGCTCAAAGCCAGACCTGCGACCCGCATGCAACTATTTGGCTCAGTATGTGTGGCTCTGACACAGCGCTGGTGTACTTTTCTGTTATCCATCAAATGATCGTTCATGGTCAGCACGGACTGTATAGTAGGCAAACTCATCTTTTTAAAAGTAGTATTATATTTTGTTATACATTTTGATGTTGTTGCCGAACAACCCTGCTCTGCCTTGTCGAAGACACCAATCTACTGCATGCAAGCAAAAGCCCCTGCAGGGTCGGCCCATGCCGTGAACCGATGTTTCCTTGTGGCAGACAACGCCTCGTCACAACGAGGACACTGTGGGGGATAGTTTGGAAATTTGGTTCCTGGATGGATGTCACATACGTGTCTATCCACATAGTTAAAAGGGGCACCATAGTAGGCTCCACATCGCCCCGTTATTGCCCGTCCCCACCCCGGGGGAGCTCGGGGATGGGTATTGTTTTCACCCAGTTTGTTTGTTTGTCTGTCTGTCTGTCTGTCTGTTAACCATTTTTACGCGAAAACTACTGGTGCGATTTTGACTAAAACTATAGGGATGATGGGCTATGACCTGAGCACCTGATAAAAATATTAGACCAAATTGGGCCAAGTCCCAGGTTGTAGGACCCAAAAATACCAAAAAAAGAAAACAGGTAAAACAACGTTATTCGTCATAACTCCTTTCCGATTCGTCATATCGACAAATCTGCATCCAATAACATACATTACACCAGGGGGATCACCTCCTAGTTAGTGGTAGGGGGATCACTGTCAGGGTGTTCGGGCCTAAAATTTCAAGTGGACATAAAATACTCAATTTTCACACTATTTAACCCAAATTTGATATGTCACATCTTTGACTAGATATCTTGTGTTTATACGACAGCACTAAAATGACTGCCGGGGACGGGTTTGTTGTACCTTGGCACTGCTTCATGTTTTTCATAATTTCAAAGTAATCTGCAATACCCTTACCTGTAAAATCAACTACTGTAAGCTTGAAATCCAAGATGGCGTCCAAGATGGCTGCCATATTTATAAATCTGCATAAGTTTGTCATACTTCACATTAATTTCGATGCAATAAAAGTTTTCTAGGGTTTCTAGGAACAAGGAATTCATTTATGATAATTTCTAAGTAATTTGACATACTTTTACCTGTAATTACCCTCCATCCATATTTAATGAGGATGGCACAGTGCGAGCATGTGGAAACAAATCAAGTCTTGTGGGAACTATAAAGGATGAAACAGGCAGAAACAGATGTGAAAAGTTGCCACCGTTCAACAGAGCATGTGCACTTGTGATCGATGTCATGCACTGGGTTCATTGTCATTTGTGAAAGATGAAAAGTTCTCTTTCGTTGCACTTAGATACAATCAAGTAATTCTTAGTGTAGTCCCAGCTAATGCATTGGCTGTTCACCTGTGTTTTGATCGCTACAGAAGTCCAAGTATGATTGAAGCAGGAAGACAGATGAGGACTGGTAAACCAAAAACAGTAAGAATCTTTGATGTGTTAGACCAGCACAAAGTACCAGATCTTTCAGAGTTCTTTGCTTGTTCTACAAACAAAACACAGTAACTTGCCTACTTGTGTGATAAATGGTGTCAGCTCCGGTCGTCATGTTCTGGTAAGACCAAAACTTATCTGGGAGGTGGTTTCATTGAAGAAACAAAGTCAGTAATGTTGCAAAGTGGAAGTGTAACTGCAGTCTCTGCCCTTGAATCAACACATGAAGAGGCAGACACTCGTATTATTTTGCATGCCCTGTTTAGTTTTCAAGTAGGCAAAGGTATCAGGTTATTGTTCATTCAAGTGTTCTAGATGATATTGTCCCCTGTCTATATTATTATATTAAGATATGCCTGAAATTCTGATCCAGACAGCAGGAGACAATTACCCTCCCATACATGACATTGCCAAAGAACTGCAACCACGCGAACGCCTCTCGCTTCCAATTTTTCACTCTTTAAGTGGCAGGGATACCATCAGCAGTTCCTTTATTTACCTGCAAATAAGGATGGTTAGCAGCAAGTAAAAAAATTCACCTGGATGTTTTGGAAGACTCTGGCAGTGACAACAGTGCTGTCATAACTGAAGATAATTATTATCAGTCAGGCTAGGAAGTTATTTGCCACCGTCTACGCAAAGAATGATGACATGTCAGATGTTTCCTTTAGTGAGATTCGCACTCAAAAATCATTTACCAACAAGACCACACATCTCACGCTCCTTCCACCTACTGAGGATGTTTTAATGCAGCATCTGAAATGTTTTGCCTTGGCAACAATCTTTGACAATACAGCACACATTGCAAAGCCTTGCATTACTTCGCTGAATAAATAAGGAAGAAGAGTAAAGAAGCAGAACTTGTGCCACTTCCAGTGACTGCAGAATTGTGACCACCAGAGATGTCTACATCCCTTACTTGTGGCTGAGAGAAGATTGTTTAAGAAATTGTTCATGTGCCAAACGGAATGTTCCATGTTACCTTGTCTGCAGATGCAGTTTCTCCAGAGAGCTGTTCCAGAGCTCAGCACTTCAAAGAAATTGAGAACATCCCTGACTCTGATCAGATTTTCTATGATTACTGTACATTCTTTTTCCCAATTTGAACAGGATTATTTCTGTATTGGACTAAAGCTCATTGTTAGTTATTTTAGTCGTTATAACGGCTGTGTTATATCTCATCCACAAAAATCTGTATTACGGTGTAAGGATGAAATGTTTAATTACTGGAATATAATAAAGGATGATCTAAGAACTCATATTCATGACATGTTCAATTATTGACATTTCTCTGATATGTGCTATTTATACATCCAGTATAAACATTTTCTTCTCTTTAGAATCTTTACAAGTATGTAAACATCCTAAAGAGAAGAAAATGTTTTGCTCATTTTGATAAATTATTAAATTAAAAAAAAAATAGTATTGTGTAGTTTTGAATATGAGTAATCATTTTCTTAATTCTGAAGACCAATAATATGACATAAATGTCCACAGAACATGAATAAATATGATTACATACAATTTATTTGACAAGTTGTCATCATAGTATGGTAAATTAGAATCGGCAGCCATCATGAATGCCATCTTGGATTCTCAGCTTACAGTAGTTGGTTTCCAAGGCTGTGCACCTGGATATTGTTCCTGGTGGTCCAAGGATTAAAATGGTATGTCACAACCTTTTATAACAACCCATGACTGGTTGACCAGAAAAACTGGCTTTTGCCCACTGGGTACATGGGGCGTAGGCTGGTGTCTACCCTTACAAAATGAAACCACCGATTTCGTGTTGCTATGCATTGATATTTGGCCTCACAGCTTCAGAAAGCCGTGAGGTGAAGCGTAAGTACATAGCAGTCCCGTATATTGTACGTGTTTCATTTTCCAGTTTGTCTGTAAACAGTGCATCATCATATCATCCCTTCATTTTCGGTGTAAGTCTCAACCAGTACATTTCAAAGAGGAAAAAAAGGAATCAACTGTTACTATTTTACCAGGACACAAGTGTTCGGTGGTGGTTCGAAACTTTGCAGAACTGCATGAAGAACTGCTCTCAATGTCACTTTTAATTACACAGATTAATACAGCTTCCAACAACACCGCCCTTCTCGCACCATCCCTCCCTGCCCCCACTTCTCTCAGTCCTCCCTGCCCCCACCTTATCTCCATCCCTCCCTGCCTCCTAATCACTTCGTAATTCCCTGCCTGCCCACTCTCTCCATTCCTTCCTGTCTTCCCATTCCGTCCGGTCCTCATTTCCTCCCCATTCTCTCCATTCCTCCCTGCCTTCTATGCTCTCCTTTCCTCCCAGCCTCCCCTTCTGTCCGTCCCTCCCTGCCTCTACATCTATCCGTCCCTCTCTGTCTAACCTTTTCTCCGTTCGTTCCTACCTTCACTTTTTATCCCCCTCATTCCTCGCCAAGCCACCATTTTCTTTTTTCCCTTCTTATTTCTCTCCCCTCACCATTTTCTTTTCTTTTTTTTCCCTCTTGTTTCTCTCCCCTCCACTCCTCTCTCTTCTTCCGTTCCCCTTCCGCCCTCCCTTCACTTCTCCCTGCCTGCCTCTCCTTTCTCTCTGTTGCCTCCAATTTTCTCCATTTTTTACTGCTTCATTTCTTTCCTTCCCTCCCTTCCTCTCCTTTTCATCTACTCCTTTTTCTTTTTCCGTCTACCATTTCCTCCATTCCTCCTTTTCCTTTCCTTTCTTCCTATATCTTACCCTCCCTTTTCTCTCTTCCTATTTCTTTCTTTACATCTCTTTCCCCCTTTCTCTCTCTTTTCGTCCACTTTCTCGTCTTCCCTTCTCTTTCTCTCTCCCCCTTTCCCCTTCTCATCCTCTGTTTACCTGCATTCGCCCTCTTTCCCGCCCCCTCTTCACCTCCCCCCCTTTTTCGCCTTTTCCCCTCCTGCCCTCCCGTTTCTCCTCTTAGACCCGTTTCTCTCCTTCCTTCTTCCTTCTCTCCAGCAGTACTTGCCTTTCTGTTCTCCCTTTGGCTCCCTTGCCTCCTCTCCTCTTTCTCCACGTCCCCACGCCTTTCCACCACCATTCAGCTTCATTATCCACAAGCGGGTAATTTAGGGTCGACTGTAAAGACAATCACCCTCAACACAGTCATCTGATGGCCTGCTGATGGTTGCAACAAAGCCGGTCTCTGCTTCTGCTCAGATATTTTTTCTACTTTTTCAGTCACCCTTTCAACAATTCTTGCCCCTTTTGTTTTTCTGCTACTTTTTGTCATGTGTTTTCTGAGTAAAACAGAATAACTGATTAAACATTATGAAACACCATGCATAACGAGGCAGCAAATAACATAATAGGGACTGCCACTAAGTACAAATATAAAAATAATCATAATCTTGCAGACGAAAACAGAGAACACCGACGATTGCTCAAAACTGTCGACTTCCTTTGACATAAACGTGAGAACAGACGAACTCCGAGAAAATATATTAAATGACGTTCTCTCAATGGTTCCAAAAACTGATGAAGTGAGGCATGATTGAAAAGAAACGACTCGAATGGAAGTCTCGTAACCTGGCAAACGATACTTACTTTCATAACTACTTTTCTATTTCTCTTTCGATCAGTGCCTTCAAGTTCCACTTAGGGATAATTCCATCTGCTACAGCGGTTAGTGTAATAAACAATAGAAAAATAAATAAATAAACAAATAAATAAATGGATGACCAGATGACAAGAATCTGCTAATTAATAGAACATGATTTTCAATTGATCTTGCCGTCATCTTACATTTCTCGTCAGAAGTATCATTATGTTTCACTGAAGGAAACCCACAACATTCAGAATCTGAATTTCAGAAAAAAAAAAAAAAAATTGAAACAGAGAAGAAACTATGATGCGCCGGCCTGAAAAGAAAACAGGAATCAATTGTCAGAGAAGAGTGCAAATAATATTTATCTATATATGGCCAGACGCCCTTTTCCCGTAAGGGGTGGCCACAAACAAATCGCCTCCATGTCGCCCTATCCCCTGCCATTTCGACGCCCTCCCCCCAATTTGCCCTCCCCCCAATTTACATCCCCCTCTCTCATGCCTCTCCGCTCCATCCTTCCATCTCATCCTCGGTCTCCTCCTTCCTCTCCCCAACCTCCTTCCACCTCACTCACATACACTCTCCTTGTTAGTCTCTCATTCTCCATCTTCTCCACATGGCCAAACCACCTAGTTGTATTTCTCTGAACGCTTTATATCACATCCACATCCACACCACAACGCTTCTTCACTTCTTTGTCAGTCTGTTTCTCCATGTAACTCCACCCACTACACTCAAATAACTCATTTCCACTGACCTCACTCTTGACTTGTCCTTCCAATAAGGTCCAAGCTTCGCTTCTATACGTTAGAGCTGGTATCACAATATTACCATATCCTGCAGCGACATTTTTATTTCCATGCTCACTTCCCTATTTCTCATCACTGCTTTCAAAGGACCCAAAACCTTTCTTCCCTGCTGTACCTTTTTAAACACTTCATCCTCTAAACTTCCATCATGACTCATCACATTACCCAGCTACTTAAATGCACTCACATTTTCCGCTTCCTCACCATCCAACCTCACTGTGTAATCAGTGACTTATGTTCTTACGAAGACCACAACTTTACTCATCACTACATTCACCTTTATAGCAACGGCAAGAACTGAAATTCCTGTTTTATTCATTAGCAGAACTTGGGTAGTGTGATGAGTAAGGATGGAGGTTTGGAGGGTGAAGTGCTTGAAAGGGTACAGCAGGGAAGAAAGGTTGCTGGTTCTTTGAAAGCAGTGATAAGAAACAGGGAAGTGAGCATGGAAGTGAAAAAGTTACTACATGACAGTATTGTGATACCAACTCTAACGTACGGAAGTGAAGCTTGGACGTTGTTGGAAGGACACAAGTCAAGAGTGAGAGCAGTGGAAATGAGTTATTTAAGAGGAGCCTGTGGAGTCACATGGAGAGACAGGCTGACGAATGAGGATATAAAGGAGCGTTGTGGTGTGGATGTGGATGTGGTAGGAAGCGTTATGAGGAACACACTGAGGTGGTTTGGCCATGTGGAGAGGATGGAGGGTGAAAGACTGACGAAGAGAGTGTATATGAGTGAGGTGGAGGGGGAAAGAGGGAGGGGGAGGCCGAGGGTGAGATGAAGGGATGGGGTGAAGAGGTATATGAGAGAGGGGGGTGTGAGTTGGGAGCAAGGCTGTGAAATGGCGGGGGACAGGGCGACTTGGAGGCGATTTGTTTGTGGCCACCCCAAACGGGATTGAGGCGTCTGGCAATAGATAGATAGATAGATAGAACCTTACCGTCTGGTCATCCTTTCATTCAATTATTTATTTATTTATATAATTATTATACGAGCCGATGTAACATATGGAATCATCCACGTAAAGAAAGCTGATTTTAATGACAGGAGAAATTTAATAGGACATATTCTTGGCGAGTTAATTAAATACATTGTAATTAATTTCGGGCAATGTCAGGAGCTCCACTGGGCACCATGTGTGAGAACTGTTACGTTTATCGCTTTGGTCGCAGATAAAGCGCTTCCTATTTTATTTCAGCTTCCGACGTGCTATTTGAATCCGCTCACAAAACCTCTGCACAACCAGAAGGTAAACAAACACAACAGCAGACTTGAGCTGTATAATACCTGGGCAGCCATGGAGTCTGACATTTTTAGCAGTGGTTTTTATACTCATTACCGGTTACGGAAAAATAAAAGACTGAATATATTCTAAATGGCGTTGAATTCGTACCACGCCTTCGTCAGCTACTTATGTCACATATCACACCTTATATTGTCATAATGTTGCTGACGCAAATTATGTTGATATGAAACAAATGTTAATAAAATAAAAGAAAATCTAAATACCTATTATGGATATCAAATCTCTAAGGAAGAGATGTTAATAATCTAAGTCAACAAGAATGTGATACTCTGACAACCAAAAGGAAGAGTGAAACTGGAAAATAGAAGATACGAAACCAGGACAAAATTTATTGTACACGAACTGTTATACGGACATGGAACAGCGAGAGAGTAAAACGTGTGAAACAGGATGAGAGACATGAATGGGCTAAAGAAACTTAGTGAGGTGTTACTGTGCTGGTTCTGCCTGTGACACCACAAACACACACCACCGCCCCAGCGTGTTAACCCAGCCACGTGAACTCACTTGTGTCAGACCCTTGCACACTTCTCATCTCTCCCCTACAAAGCACCACACATTTTATTACGCATTCAATACCCCAATTTCTATCTCCATAAAGGGGAAGTCACAGACCATAAGGACAGAAATTTTCAGTGCGCGCGCGCGAGTTTGTGTGTGTGTGTGTGTGTGTGTGTGTGTGCAGATACACAGATAGATGGATAGACAGACAGACAGACAGATAGAGACTGATAGACAAGTAAGTAGGCACATAAACTTATGAAAAATCATCCATCTACAGCAATTACGCTTTTCGTTCATATCTGTCGACGGACTCTGGCAAAGACTGCAAGAACAATACACTTTACAAATATTATATATATATATATGATACATATATATATATATATATATATCATCATCATTGCCAGACACCATGTATCCCAAACGGGGTGGCCAACGGCTTAGAGTTAATTGTTTTACAGGGAGGGGCACTAATCCTCCACCAACCCCACTTGACACGTAGGGATGCCAACAGCATCTGGTGTTCCCAGGCGGTCACCCATCCAAGTACTAACCAGACCCAACGTTGCTTAACTTCGCTGATCGGACGGGAAGCGGTGTACTCAACGTGGTATATATATATATATATATATATATATATATATATATATATATATATATATATATATATATATATATATATATATAAAACGACCTCCATCCATGTGAAATGTGAATGGAACTGCATTATGAAAAGCATATGATTATCATTTCATAATGCAGTCTATTGGCCCCACCCCGCCAATGGCTGTGGTCACCGTCCATTTTATTTATTTATTTATTTATTTCTTCATAAAATACATATTCACTACCTGGCCACAACAGCCAATCATACCTACAACACTACACAAACTGCCTCAACATCATCCCTTTTCCTCTTTATACCTCCATTTTTCCCACCATATCTAAACGAGATCCATCCACAAGGGACTGTGTTGTGAAAAGCTTACAATATTTCACAGCATAGGTCACGGCCCTGACCATCTGCTAACGACTGGTCATCAATCATCTTTGTCCTTTATTTTACTTTATCAATCTATTTTATACCATCCAATACATAAAACAAGTGTCTGTGCACACTATATGGAAAGGAATATGACACCATGAATGATAAATACTTGGATACGTCAACTGCTGGGGCTAATGTCATACGTTGATTTATGGTGACAAATTATGGGGAATCAAGTTTGTAATACTGTAAAGAGCTTTATGATATTATTCACACTAATATATTTCAAGATGACAATAAACAACACTACTTTACAGGACCACACAAAGCCTGACCTTCCATTTAAGTAGTGGCTTACATCTTCCAATAATTGGTTCCCACTCTCGCAACAGTATAGGTATATATCTTGCCTCAGGTTGATAAGCATCTAATATGGCATCTTTAAAGTGTTGATACTGTTAAATGTGATATTGCAACTAGTTGTCCCTGTCAGAGCTCATACCCTGCAGTGGAAAGTTCTGTGAATCAGGTTCATAAATAACAAACTTGGTCTTATGATTCACTTACTACGTGGCATTCAGTGTCAAGGCAATTTGTATGCAGTAAATCCAGGGCCCATGTGTGCTACATTATTATATAAGCCAAATATTAGCTGTGGTAACAACTGTCTCCCTACTGTGGAACACAAATCACATACTGCACAATGAATTACTTACTTTTATATGCCAACACATCCTATGTTAGGGGACTAAACAGAGGTGGATGGTACCATTCATACTAGCCCTCTTGACGTATCACTAGTCATGTTTAGAATTTCACAAACACCACCAACCCCCTCCTGCACAGATACTTGTTTTACCTACAGTAGTCACTACCCAGCAACTACAGCCATTCAAAACCTACACTGCATTGTGCTTAAAAAACATTTTCCTCCTTCACCCAACATATATATATATATATATATATATATATATATATATATATATATATATATATATATATATATATATATATATATATATATATATATATATATATCCACCATCATACATCATCCAATCCTATGTTGCCTCATGAGGAGCGTAGAAGCCCGGGTCTAGGCATGTTGGTCCTGGCATTTAAGATGAGAGTGACCAGCCTCACTCATCTCTGAGTGGCATTACGTAAGCAATAACCCCAACCATCCCTTGGATATAAACCTTCACTGGCTCAATCCGATTGGAGCGTCGCAATTACCCACTAAACCACCAGACGCCATAATTTGGTTATATGGTTGCCACCCAGCCTAGTAAACGGTTTCTTACAGGACACCATTCGGCTTGTCATTTAGTGTAGAATCACCCATGGGCAGAAGGAACAGGAAAGAATGAAGGAAAGAAAGACAAAAGAGGAAGTCTAAAGTCACCCGTAGGTAAAAGGACGTGGAAAGAATGAAGTAAAGAAAGAAGAGGAAGGAAAGAAAGGAGGCAGAAGAGGAAAGGGTAGACACCCAAGAGCAGCATTATATTGAGTGAGTGGGTGGCGACGTGGAGGTGATTTGTTTGTGGTCATCCCGAACGGGATTGAGGCGTCTGGCAATAGATAGATGAATGAAAGGAAGGCAATGATTGATTATATGTGTGTGGATGAAAGGATGCGAAAATGTGTAATGGATGCAAGAGCTTATAGAGGTTGGGGGAGTGGACTTTCTGACCACTACTTGGTGGTGGCCAGAATCAAGATCCAATTAGGATGGAGAAATAGAAGAAGGGAGGGACGGGAAGAAGGAGTATTTGTAAGGAGAGTGGAAAGGTTACAAGAGGATGAGAAAAAGGCAGAGTATAAGAGAGAAGTGGAGGAACGATTGAGCAAATATGAATTGGAGCAGATGGAGGACGTGGAAGGTGTGTACAGGATATTTACAGAAGAAATATGTGCAACATATGATTTGGTGTGTGGGATGAAGAGAAGACGGAATGGTGTGCAAGGAACAGCTGATGGAATGAAGAGGTGAGACAGGCTGTGGCACAAAAGAAGAAAGCATACATTGAATGGATGAGAAATAGGGGCGTGGAAGAAGTTGAGAGGAGGAAGAGAGAGTTATATGTAGAAAGAAAGAGAGAGGTGAAAAGATTAGTAAGAGAGAGTAAGAAGAGAGCAGATGAGGAATTTGGAAGGAACTTGAGTGTAAAGTGGAGGGACTGTAAGAAAATGCTCTGGAAAGAGGTAAAAAGAGTAAGACAGGGTGGAAGTAAAGTTAGCAGGGGAGTGAAAGATAAAAATGTTAGATTACTAGTGGAGAAGGGAGAAAAAGTGAGCAGATGGAGAGAACACTTTAAGGAATTGTTGAACATACAGGATGGAAGTAATGCGAGTATAAGTGGCTGGGGAATGAGGAGGGAGGTGAGAAGACAGGAAGAAATCAGTAGGATAGAAGATGTGGAAGCAATGAAGAAAGTTAAATTGGGGAAAGCCCCAAGAATTGATGGAGTGTGTGGTGAAATGCTGAAGTATGGGGGAGAGATAGTAGTAGAATGGATGTGGAAGATGTGCAGATTGGCCTGGGAGGAAGGTAGAGTCCCGGAGGATTGGAAGTCAGGTATAATTATTCCCTTGTACAAAGGAAAAAGGGAAAAAGAAGTGTGTGGTAATCATAGGGGCATCTGTCTTCTTCGTATAATGGGAAAAGCGTATGGTAGGATACTTATTGACAGAGTTAGAGAAAGAACAGAGGAGTTAGTTGGAGAAGAACAGGGAGGCTTTAGGAAGGGAAGAGGTTGTGTAGATCAGATATTCATGCTTAGATCATTAGTGGAAAAGTTTCTAGAGAAGGGAAAGAAGTTGTATGCAGCTTTCATGGATTTTGAGAAAGAATATGACAGGGTGGATAGACAAGGATTGTGGAAAGTATTAAGAACATATGGAGTAGATGGGAAGTTGTTGAATGCTGTGAAGAGTATGTATGATGGTGCTAAGGCTGCAGTGCGTGTGGATGGTGAAGTGAGTGAATTTTTCTCTTTCGAGGTTGGGTTGAAACAGGGATGTGTCATGTCTCCATGGTTGTTCAATCTGTACATGGATGGGGTAATAAAAGAGGTACAAGGTAGGGTATTGGATGTTGGAGTGGCCCTGGTGAGAGAGGGCAGTGTTTGGAAACTCCCTGTACTGTTGTTTGCAGATGATACTGTGTTGTTGAGTGAAGACGAAGGAGAGCTGCAAGGCTTGGTGGATGAGTTTGGGAGAGTTTGTAAGATACTGAATCTAAAGGTGAATGTAGGGAAGAGTAAAGTGATGGTCTTTGAGAGAGGTGAAGTCAGTGAATGTACAGCAAGATTGGATGGTGAGGAATTGGAAAATGTGAGTACGTTTAAGTACTTGGGTAGTGTGATGAGTAAGGATGGAGGTTTGGAGGGTGAAGTGCTTGAAAGAGTACAGCAGGGAAGAAAGGTTGCTGGTTTCTTGAAAGCAGTGATAAGAAGCAGTTAAGTGAGCATGGAAGTGAAAAAGTTACCACATGACAGTATTGTGATACCAACTCTAACGTATGGAAGTGAAGCTTGGACGTTGCTGGAAGGACACAAGTCAAGAGTGAGAGCAGTGGAAATGAGTTATTTAAGAGGAGCCTGTGGAGTCACATGGAGACAGGCTAACAAATGAGAATATAAAGGAGCGTTGTGGTGTGGATGTGGATGTGATAGGAAGCGTTAGGAGAAATACACTGAGGTGATTTGGCCATGTGGAGAGGATGGAGGGTGAAAGACTGACGAAGAGAGTGTATGTGAGTGAGGTGGAGGGGGGAAGAGGGAGGGGGCGGCCGAGGATGAGATGGAGGGATGGGGTGGAGAGGTATATGAGAGAGGGGGGGGTGAGTTGGGAGCGGGGCAGTGAAATGGCGGGGGACAGGGCGACGTGGAGGCGATTTGTTTGTGGCCACCCCGAACTGGATTGAGGCATCTGGCAATAGATAGATAAATAGATAGGGTGGTTAGTGCCCCCACCTACCAATAGAGAGAGAGAGAGAGAGAGAGAGAGAGAGAGAGAGAGTTTCGAATAACGTGGAAAATATAAATAATTTAAATAAGTAAATAAATAAGTAGATAAATAAATAAATCAGCAAGAAAGGGTACTTACTGGCTGAAGCACTTGAGCCCTACGATTGGACTGAGGCAGATATTTCGTTGTCTTGTAATTTATCGGATTACTCTGAAAAAAATTGAATTCCTCCATTATTGCCAGATGCCCAGTTATTCCATAAGCTTTGGTACAAAAAGTATACACATCTTTTATGTTGACCTTGCTCTGTGTCTTTGATCTTCATTCTTGTGTTCTCAGACCTGAATCTCGTCATCCATGGCTTCAGTCCTTCCAACAAGTTTGGTCCAAATCGAAACAAAACAGTTTGAGTTATATAGTAGAACGTTTGACCCGGCTCCGCAACCGTGACCTTTGACGGATTGTCCTGAAATTTAAATCCCTTCATCCTTGTCCTACCTTGAACTCTTTCAATAATATGGTCTCAGTCAAATAAAAATTATTCAAGTTGACACTGTCAAATGACTTTGATCTTTGACATTTTCAAGCACAATAAAGCAACTCCTTGGCATACCCTCAACTGTTTCACTGCGTATGGTTAAAATCAGATCAGAACTGATTACACGCACTGCCGTGAGGTAAGAGCAGGTGTGTTTAGAATGATGATGATGAGAGAGAGAGAGAGAGAGAGAGAGAGAGAGAGAGAGAGAGAGAGAGAGAGAGAGAGAGAGAGAGAGAGAGAGAGAGAGAGAGAGAGAGAGAGAGTTAAATACCTCAAACAATTTTTATCTGATTTTAACAAAGCCTAGTGAAAGTGCTAATAGTCAGCCAAAAGGCTGACCTCTTGTTTTTCGAGAATAATGGGCCAATGGTCAAGGTAATGTGGCAAGGTGAACTTGAATGAAATTTTACTCTATTTAGAAAATAAAAAAAACTGAAGAAATTTCAGGGTAAGACAAAGATGAAGGAATTTGCTTTAGAGAATAAGCAGTCAAACGTATAGGTCACAGGGAAAGGTTAGATGCCAAGATCAGAGGGCAAAGTCAGCTGTTCTAATCTAATCTGGACTGGAATTATTGGAAAGGTTTAGTGTCATGCATGAATGAAGTCATTCAATTCTGAGAGTAATCGGTCGAAGGAGTAAGCCACAAAGCAAAGTCTAGTGTTCGGCCTTTTAACCAGCTGGCAGGCGCTGGTGTTCCACTCTCTGAGTGATCCCCCCTGTTCACTTACTTTGTTCACACAGAGACTCGCAAGGGTCAGACTTTTCCCTTGCCTAATGACCTTGACTACTGACTTGCTCTTAACCCTCCTCAAGTAACCTTAAAATTTTATCCTCTCCCAGGTAACCTGGGGTCCATCAGACCCCAATCTTTAAAAAATTCACCAAAAATACTAACAATAACTTAATAGAAACAATCATTTGTACACAAGTTCTGTAGCCCTTATTCTTTAATTTGGTGTGAAATACATGAATATATAGGCGGAAAATTATTGTAAGGAAAATTAAAAAGAAAAACATTCAAAAATTTATACCAACTGAAATTAGTGGCTGTTATACCAAATGTGGGAAATATTTTCCCCCAGAGTGGTTGCGTTCTTTACTTTTTAAAATATTCGTCCCTGGTTAAAAGCAGAGGAAAACTTGGAGAGCATTAATAACTATTCAAGAGGTATTATAACCCAGAGATTACATTCTCTTTAATAATCATTATTATTAAATTAAATGCTACTGCGTTTAACCTTTGTGAACAACTATATAGTACATACATGTAGTTACTTTGGAAATTCCCATTGACCTCATGGCGCTTGCATGATTAATATGAAAAGGGTCACGTGAAAAACAAATGAGGGTTTAATACATATTTACATAGAAAAAAGGGAATATATGGCTTGGCTTTAGTTAAAGTAAAACTAAGATTAATTTTAGTTAGATTCGCCTTGTAAATACCATGATGTAATCTAACTGTATTTAGCATTGTGATTAATAAATAGTCGGCATCTTTCTCATATCCTTTGATTAATGCAAGAAAGCCTTGGCTTAATCACGCTTGTTCTAATGCTGTCCGCAACAAGGAGAGGACTTATAAAAGGTACTGGAGCCAACCCACCCTTGAATCACATTTTTAAAAATGTTTCTGCCCAGAATCGTGCTAAGTCTGTTCTCCTCTCTGCTAAAAATAATTTCATCCGCACTAAATGCTCTCAACTCTCCAACTCGAATTCTTCCCCATCCTTCTGGCACCTTGCCAAAAATCTTTCTAACAACTTTACTCATCATCCTTCCCTCCTCTTTTCTACTCTGATGGCTCTGTAGCTATTTCTTCTACCGATATAGCAGATCTCTTTGCTGAGACTTTCTCCTTCAGTTCCATCTTAGATAATTTCGGTGCTGTTTCTCCATCACTTCCCCCCTCTGACTTCCTCATGGCTGACAAAAATTTCTTCAGCTAATGTATTTTCTGCCATCATTGGCCCCAATACAAACAAGGCATATGGGCCTGATGGTGTCCCTCCTGTTGACCTCAAGAACTGTGCTTCTGTGCTTACATCCTGCCTAGGTAAACTTTATTCGCCTTTGTCTTTTGACTTATACCTTTCCATCTTGCTGGAAGTTTGCTCTCATTCAGCCAGTCCCAAAGAAGGGTGACCATTCCCAACCCTCTAACTATCGTCCAATTGCTTTAACATCCTGTATCTCAAAAGTTTTCGAGTCAATTCTTAATGGAAAAATTTTAAAGCATCTTTCCTATCACAACCTTCTATCTGATGGTCAGTATGGGTTCCGTCAGGGACGCTCCACTGCCGATCTTCTCATCTTCCTTTCAGACTCCTGGACATACTCCTTTCGGGACTTTGGCGAAAGCTTTGCCATTACACTTGATATCTCAAAGGCTTTCGATCGAGTCTGGCATAAATCTTTAATTTCCAAAGTGCCCTCTTACGGTTTCTATCCTTCTATCTGTGCCTTCATCTCTAGCTTCCTTTCTGGTCATTCTATAGCTGCTGTTGTAAACGGTCATCGTTCTTTTCCTAGATCTATCAACAGTGGTGTTCCTCAGGGCTCTGTCCTATTACCAACTTTCATTCTTTTATTCATCAGTGATCTTCTAAGCTGTACATCTAACCCTATCCACTCATACGGTGATGACTCCACCCTTCACCTTTCCATTCGGTTCCCACAGCGTCCATCTCAGCAGTTACTTCAACAAACAAGGGATGAGGCTATGGCACACCTAATGTCTGATTTGGCTCGTATCTCTGACTGGGGTAAAAATATTTTTTTTTGTTTTTAATGCATCAAAGACTCAATTCTTACACCTATCGACCCATCAAAATCTTCCACAGGTATACTCATTAATGTTTAATAATACTCAACTTAATCCTGCATCATCCTTGAACATGCTTGGGATTTCATTCACTCTGCACCTATCTTGGAAAGATCATATTGCATCTCTTGTAACATCTGATTCCAAGAGATTGGGTGTGCTAAGCCGACTCCGTGCCTCTACCCCAGCACATTGTTGACTTCATACACAGGTTTTATTCGCCCCTGTTTAGAGTACAACTCTTATGTGTGGGGAGGCTCCCCATACACATCTCTTCTCAACAGAGGAGTCAAAAGCTTTTGTCTCATCAACTCTCCTTCTCTTACTGGCTCCCTTCAATCTCTGTCTCTTTGCCACACTGTTGCTTCTTTATGTCTTTTCTGTCGCTGTTTCAATGGTCACTGTCTGCATGCATCCCTTCACCTGTACGACAAGTGCGTAACACCCGTCTAGCAGCAAACTCTCATCCCTCTTCTGTCCAACTCTCTAATGCAAGAGTTGACCGTTACTCCCAGTCTTTCATTTATGCAACAGGTCAGCTCTGGAATTGTTTCCCTATGTCTGTATTTCCCACTTCCTATGATCTCCAGTGTTTTAAACGCAATGTGTCCAGGCATCTCGAAATGATCTGATCTTGAATTTGGCTCTGTTGTATTGTTTTTTTTTTTTCTTGAATGGAACTGTTTTGTGGGCTCAGCCCTTGGTTCCTTCTTCCTTGCATTAGAAAAAAAAAAAACTCTTCAAATCCTATGAGGGACTAGAGGCTCGCCATTCAATCACTCTGCTACTAAACTTCATCGAGTTAGCACGCTGTAAATAAGCACCTCAAGGACGCTTGGAAGCCCAGGCAACCGACTTAAACATCAGGCTCGTCGTTATCTGTTGTCCGACTCCTTCTTGCTAAGTAACCATTACGATTTGGCCAAATCAATGGGGAATTAGCTAGGAGATAGGAAAATAATAACTTAGGTGAGTTGAAATATCAATTACACCTAAAACCTCCTAAGAAACTTATATGAATTTATTTAAGGTCGTGTTAAACTAACACTCGTCAGACAAAGGAGTGTACAAAAATTTTCTGACACCAAAACTGAAATATTCTGCCAGTGTTCTATCATTGCCAGTTGTAAACCAATGGCTCAAGAATCTCTACAAAGAAAAAGAAGCACATATCATTATATATATATATATATATATATATATGCATGGAAGATACGGCAAAAAGCACAGGTTAAGTAACCTGCGGGCCACTGGACTCCCTCTAGCGCGAAAATAGAGCCAGATCCCAAAATGATCCCATCACCTCCCTAAACTAATCTACTAGTCAGGAAAATAGAGGGAAGACAAGATCCCAAGACCTTTGGGTAATATGTGAAAAACACCAAGAAAAGTTGCCTGGAGTCCAGCAGTCCCCAGGTTACCTAAGGTGGGGTAAAATCAGTTCCCTTCATTGTTGCGTTAACAATAACATTCTCTCCGTTCGGTCCAGAGTTAACTGAATTAAAATTATATAAGTTGCTCTTCCCATACTCCCTTCAGCTTTGTTCTTTCCTTGTGACTTTGACCTTCGATCGTTCTAAAAATCGAATACTTCACCTTTCCATTATCTTGAGGCGTCTCGCGCAGTTTTTTTTTTTTTTTAATCGGGATGAAAACAATAAAATTTGACCCTCGCGTGCGACCTTGACCTTCGCTCTGATGTTCTTAGAAATAAGAGATTAATCCATAACCATTTCACCAAGATTGGTTAAAATCAGATCAGATCTGTCTCAGTCATTTCTTTACACACAAAACCCAAAGGTCGAGCTGTGTAACTTTGGCACTAGAGTAATTACTATTCTTAGAAATGAATTCCTTTTTTCTTCTCTTACCCTCAACCCCTCCACGAAGTGGGTCCGAATTATATTAAAACTTTTTAAGTTGATCTTGCTGTGTAACATTAACCTCTGACCTATTCCTCTGCAAAACAATAAAAAAAACCCTAGGGTGACCCGCAGTCTTTCTACCAAACACTGAACAGCACAACGTACAACACACCATACCACTCTCTCACATCGCAGCCCACATAATCATCCTCCCACACAGCACAAAACAACACGGCATGCCACCCTTTCTCAGCACACTACATAAATCACCTTCCGACACCAACAGCGCTAACCAAAGTTGACCTGAAGCTCCTCTGTATACATGTTTACTTGTTACCGTTTTGCTGTCAACAGATGATTATAGGAAGGGCTTCTAAGAGTGAAAGAATTAATGAAAACTGTGTGGAATCGTCTCATTTTCAGAACTCTATCATAAGCTGGACAAGATGGTCAGGAGGCATCAAGAAAAAAATAAACATATTGTCCTCACATGGAAATGGATGAACAGAAAGGAAGGAAATGGAGAGCTATAACAAAAAGAAGGAACAGAAGACAGGTAAGAAAAGAAACTATGATAAGCATAATAGAGAAGATGAACACGATACAAAGAACTCTAGCAACAGAATTATAAATAGATAGATAGGTAGATAGATAGATATATTGAGAGAGAGAGAGAGAGAGAGAGAGAGAGAGAGAGAGAGAGAGAGAGAGAGAGAGAGAGAGAGAGACAGACAGACAGACAGACAGATAGACAGACAGACACAGACAGACAGACAGAAGAAAATGTGATAATCAGAATAAAGGAAGTGAAAAATGTGTGTGTGTGTGTGTGTGTGTGTGTGTGTGAGAGAGAGAGAGAGAGAGAGAAGACGGAAGGTAGGTAGGTAGGTAGAGGGGAACACTTTTTCCTTAGCATATGATTTTATCTACTGCACTTTTATCTCCCTGCTGGGTGCTGATACAGATGTAACAGAAACATGGGATGTGGATTCAGTGCTGTAAGAATCTAGGGATGGCAAAGTCAGAAAATTTTTCGTGTAGTATACAGTATATAATCATAAAAAAAACGTAAACAGGATTGACGAGATAACCGATGTGAGATCGGTATGGCTTCTTTAGTTTAGGAAGATATAAAGTTTGAATATAAGCATATGTTATAGGTAAGTTACACCAGACTCTAATCAGTTGTATTCTCTGATCTATCATGTTTCCGAAGTTGTTAATAAATATAACCTTACTGCTCAGACCACACCTGTCAGTGATACCAACATCATTTATTATAACACCAAATGTGTAATAGTATGACAAAACAAGAGAAACAATAAAATTCACACACACACACACACACACACACACACACACACACACACACACACACACACACACACATATTTCTGTGTGTGTGTGTGTGTGTGTGTGTTGTTACATAGCCTATGATTTCATCATCCTTTGTGTAATTTTAACGCACAGTATGCTGCATGTTTGATCACGAGCGTGTTCTGCCTCAGTCCCCCCCTTCTACCGTTATAGTAGAGTAAGTCGTTCTCTCTGTTGTCCAGAGCGGGATTGTCAACTCTATGTCCCCATGGCTTCATTTGCGCGTCCTTATTACAAGTTGTATCAAGCTCTCCTGGCTCCTATATAATGAGCTCAGTCTCTGCATCATGGCCACTTCGATCTGCTCCTCATTTTGTTCACATCTCTGTCCTCCCCTGTACAGATATTATTATTGTGAGTGCTCAAGAAGTCTCCAACCATCTAGCAGCTGTGTGTAATTTGAGTATAACTGTTGTTGCATTTTTTCTTGTACTGTATAGCATAAGTTTAATTTGTAGGCCTAGTGTAGTTTTTGTAATTCGTGTGGGGTTCTTTATGTCAGTCATTTTTGATAATAGTTTGTATCTGTAATTATTTATCTGGCATTCACTGAGTATTATCTGGTATCTCATTTTATCAGGGCTGACTTAGATAAATTTATTCTTGCTAATTTCGTGTTAATAGAGGCTATTGCAGTTAACCATATATTTAACCTGTTCATTTGCCATTACATTATCTTTATGAGTCCTGAATGTTTTGTTGTTAGTTTGAGCATTAAACTTTAACTTGTGATTTTACCTAACTCTTTTGTTTTGAACCTGGAACTTTACGGGACAGTAGTGACTCTTCGTATTCTCACTTAAAGTGTACATTATTTTTCTCTGTTCCGTAACATAAATTTGGCGACCTCATATCAGGATATTCAGGATATTATCATAAGGATATTGTTTGATATTTTGTGACTGTGATATATTCATGATGGCTACTATTTCTACACTTGATGAAGCCAGGGATTTTTTGTCAAATGTGCAAACAGTGTGTGATATAGAAAACAGAACAAAGAATGAACTTAAGATTGTTGCTCAACAATTGGGATTTGTTGTTCGCTCTCATCAGTCTAAAGATCAGATTGTTGCCATGATTAATGAAAGCTTGTTTAATGTAACTCCTCCAAATGAGCAAACGCAGATTGAATTAGCTAAGTTACAGCTAGCCCTGCAGGAGTCTCGTGTGAAGGAAGCTGAATTTCAGGCAAAAGCTAAGGAGGCTGAGGCACAAGTTGAAATTGCTAGGATTCAGGCAGACCATGAGTATCGCATGAAACAAGGTGGAACTGGATCATCTAGCTCTGATGGTTTTGATGTGGCTAAAAATGTTAAACTTGTCCCTCCTTTTAATGAATCTGATTTAACAAAGTATTTTCAGTTGTTTGAGAGGGTAGCTACAGGTTTTAATTGGCCTAAGGAGTATTGGCCAGTACTCCTTCAAACTGTTCTCACCGGTAAAGCTCAAGTGACTTATGCATCTTTGCCTCAGGATCAGTCTGATAATTATGATGTAGTTAAGAGCTTGATTCTTAAGGCCTATGAGCTTGTTCCTGAAGCCTATAGAGTAAAATTTAGGACAACTTACAAGCAAGATAAGCAATCCCATGTTGAGTATGCAAAAATCAAAGAAGATTTGTTAGAGCAGTGGTTAAATTCTAAGAATGTGGATTCTGATTTTGACAAATTTAAGCAGATGATTTTGCTGGAGGACTTCAAAAGGTGTATTTATAAAGATGTAAGCCTATATCTTGATGAGAAAAGAATAGATAATTTGTCTGATGCTGCAGTTTTAGCTGATGAGTATGTTCTCACTCACAAGAGATATTCTAGAGGAAAAGGGAAAGCTGAGAGTAAGTACGTTGCCTCTACTCAGAGTACAGGTAACAGGAAAGAGAATAAAGATGATGTTTCTCAGGAAGTAAATACCAGCTTCACCTCTAGATTTCAGAAAAGTAAATGTACTTATTGTAGTAAGCTTGGTCATACTACGGAGAGATGTTTCAGGAGACAGCGTGATGTGAACAAAAAGGAGTCTTTAAATATTCAGTCAATTGGTCTAGTGTCCACTCTTGAGAGTTCCCAGAATTCTTTAACCGAGTTAACTGAACCTGCTTTGAGGGGTAACTTAAATTCTCATGATGGAGCTCCTCTTTTGAGCAGTAACGTGGGTGACACTCTCAAGAGTTCATGTGCTAATTTCCTGTCTGATGGTTTTGTCAGTCCTCTGGACAGTAATGACAGGAAATCAGTTAAAATATATCGTGATACAGGTGCTTGCCAATCCCTTATGCTGACCAGTGTACTAGGCTCTAATTTTAATTCCTCTGATGAAACTGTAATCTTACAAGGTGTAGGGAATAATTACTTCTCTGTTCCTCTGTGCAGAGTGAATTTAGAGTCTGGTTTTGTTAATGGTTCTGTTATGGTTGGGTTGGTTGAGACACTCCCAATGTCAGGTGTAACTTTCTTACTTGGAAATGATATTGGTGGAAGTCAAGTGTGTCCAGCTCCTCAGTTGTCTAGTGACCCAGTGGCTGCGTCCCAGGATTGTGATGTCCCTGATGTGTTCCCTGCATGTGCTGTCACTAGGGCTAAGTCTAAAGTTACTGGTGATTTAGAGGATAATGATGATGATGATGTTATCCTAGCTGACACTTTTCTTGCTAATTTGGACCACTCACCAGATGAGGCAGTACCCCGTAGTGTTGATAATTTGTCTCGTCAAGAGTTGGTTGAGTTGCAGGTTGCTGACCCTGAGTTGAAAGGTCTAGCTAACTCTGCTTGCAGTGAGGAAGAGTCAGCTGGTGCTTCTACTTGTTATTATGTAAAGTCAGGAGTACTTATGAGGAAGTGGAGACCCCCAACAGCATCAGCCGACTGTGAATGGGAGGTTGTACATCAAGTTGTCATCCCTCGTGTTTGTAGGCAGGCAATCATTGGAGTGGCTCATGATTCCAGTTTGGCAGGACACCTTGGAGTGAGGAAGACTGTGGCACGCATTTTGAAGCACTTCTACTGGCCAGGTATCTTCAGGGATGTTTCCTGGTATTGTAAGTCTTGTCACACCTGTCAAGTTGTGGGGAAGTGTAATCAGGCCGAGGGGGTTGCACCTCTAGTTCCCATTCCTCCTTTTGAGGCGCCTTTCACCCGTGTGTTGGTGGATATTGTGGGCCCTCTTCCTAAGACTTCTTCAGGATTTTCTTATGTGTTGACCATGATTGATATGGCTACTCGTTATCCTGAAGCCATTCCACTTAGAAACATCTCAGCAAAGAACGTGGTTAAGGAAATGCTAGGGTTCTTCACAAAGTTTGGTCTGCCTAAGGAGGTACAGTCAGACCGGGGAAGTAATTTCATGTCAAACGTTTTCAAGCAGTCTCTGAAAGAGTTGGGCATCACCCAGATCACGTCTTCAGCTTACCATCCCCAGACCCAAGGAGCGTTGGAGTGATATCATCAAACACTCAAATCGATGCTCAAGAAATATTGTTTGGAACATCAGAAAGACTGGGATAAAGGTCTTCCATTCGTTGTGTTTGCTGCAAGAGAATCTCCAAATGAATCACTGGGCTTCTCACCTTTTGAACTACTGTTTGGCCATGAAGTAAGAGGGCCCCTTAAGTTACTCAAGGAATGCTGGCTGTCGGAGGAAGATGACGTCAACCTGCTGGAGTATGTGATGAAGTTCAAAGAACGGCTGTTCACTGCTTTACAGCTGGCGAGAGAGAATTTAGGAGCTGCTCAGGAGAAGATGAAGACTTGGTATGACAAGAAGTCCAGGTTACGCCACTTTCAGCCAGGAGATCAGGTTTTGAGTCTGCTACCAGTTCATGGGCAACCTCTTCAAGCCAAGTTTAGTGGCCCTTATTTCGTGGAGAAGAAACTCAGTGATGTCAGCTATGTCATCGCCACACCAGATCGTAGAAAGAGCAAGCAACTATGTCACATCAACATGCTAAAGTTATATCACAGGCGGGACGAAAATAATCCAGTCTGCACTGTAGCTGTTCCACCCGAGTCTGCAAGTGAAGCTCTCCCATGCAGTATGAGCCTGAGTGATAGTTTGGGGAAGAATCCTGATATCATGAATGATCTCCAGACTAAGCTTTCTCATCTACCTCCCAAGGAAAGGCAGGAGTTTTCGGCATTACTGCAGGAGTACCCGCAAGTGTTCCGTGCCACTCCAGGAAGAACCACTGTGTTGATGCATGATGTCGATGTTGGAGACGCAAAGCCAATGAAATTGCCTCCTTACCGTGTGAACCCAGTGAAAGTTCCTCTCATCCAGAAGGAGCTTGGCTACCTGTTGGACCACAAGATGATTGAGCCCTGTCAGAGCGAGTGGAGTTCTCCTGTCACTCTAGTCCATAAGCCAGGTGGGTCACAGAGGCTTTGCATCGACTACAGACGTGTTAATCAGATAACTAAAACAGACACTTACCCTCTCCCTCGTGTGGAAGATTGCATAGACAAGATCGGAAAGGCTAGGTACATAAGTAAGTTTGATTTGTTAAAGGGATACTGGCAAGTACCTATGACTGAACGTGCTAGGGAGATCTCATGTTTTGTAACACTAGGAAAGGCTTTTGCATGTTCTGTAATGCCGTATGGTATGAAGAATGCACAAGCCACTTTTCAGAAGCTCATGAATGTTGTAACAGAGGGTTTGGCAGGGTGTGTTGTTTATATTGATGATGTATTAATCTTCAGTGACAACTGGAAAGATCACCTATGCCATGTCAGTAAATTTCTTGAGCGTTTGGTTCATGCTAATCTTGTAGCTAATTTATCAAAGTGTGAGTTTGGTCAAGCTAAAGTTCAGTACCTCGGGTATGTAATTGGTGATGGACATGTTGCACCACCAGCAGCTAAGGTTCAGGTTATAAGTGATCTTCCCAGACCTAAAAGTAGGAAAGAGCTACAAAGATTTTTGGGAATGGTAGGTTATTACAGGAGATTTGTTCTTAACTTTTCTATTCTTGTATCACCACTTACAGACCTACTGAAAAAGGAAGTTAAATTTGTCTGGACCGATAACTGTGAATCCTCTTTCAACAAACTTAAAGCTATTCTATTAAGTCAGCCAGTGCTCGCTACTCCAAATTTTGCTAAGCCTTTTAAGATGGCTGTTGATGCAAGTGATACAGGAGCTGGGGCTGTTTTGCTGCAAGAGGATGATCAGGGTATTGAACATCCTGTATCTTATTACAGTAAGAAGTTCACTCCACCTCAAAAGAACTACTCAACTATTGAGAAAGAGCTTTTGGCCTTGATTTTGGGTTTACAGCATTTTTCATTTTATTTGTGTTCTGGTTTTGACCCCATAGTCATTTATACCGATCATAACCCACTGAAATTCCTTAGTAAGTTTAAAGATAAAAATCAGAGATTGACAAGATGGAGTCTACTTCTTCAGGAGTATTCATTAGACAAACAACATGTCAAGGGGAAAGAAAATGTTATTGCAGATTGCTTATCTAGACTTTAGACAGATTGTTTTAGAGTAATAAGAAATTTCCTTTGTAAATTTCTTTTTCTTTGTGGGGAGGTGTTACATAGCCTATGATTTCATCATCCTTTGTGTAATTTTAACGCACAGTATGCTGCATGTTTGATCACGAGCGTGTTCTGCCTCAGTCCCCCCCTTCTACCGTTATAGTAGAGTAAGTCGTTCTCTCTGTTGTCCAGAGCGGGATTGTCAACTCTATGTCCCCATGGCTTCATTTGCGCGTCCTTATTACAAGTTGTATCAAGCTCTCCTGGCTCCTATATAATGAGCTCAGTCTCTGCATCATGGCCACTTCGATCTGCTCCTCATTTTGTTCACATCTCTGTCCTCCCCTGTACAGATATTATTATTGTGAGTGCTCAAGAAGTCTCCAACCATCTAGCAGCTGTGTGTAATTTGAGTATAACTGTTGTTGCATTTTTTCTTGTACTGTATAGCATAAGTTTAATTTGTAGGCCTAGTGTAGTTTTTGTAATTCGTGTGGGGTTCTTTATGTCAGTCATTTTTGATAATAGTTTGTATCTGTAATTATTTATCTGGCATTCACTGAGTATTATCTGGTATCTCATTTTATCAGGGCTGACTTAGATAAATTTATTCTTGCTAATTTCGTGTTAATAGAGGCTATTGCAGTTAACCATATATTTAACCTGTTCATTTGCCATTACATTATCTTTATGAGTCCTGAATGTTTTGTTGTTAGTTTGAGCATTAAACTTTAACTTGTGATTTTACCTAACTCTTTTGTTTTGAACCTGGAACTTTGCGGGACAGTAGTGACTCTTCGTATTCTCACTTAAAGTGTACATTATTTTTCTCTGTTCCGTAACAGTGTATATATATATATATATATATATATATATATATATATATATATATATATATATATATATATATATATATATATATATATATATATATATATATATATATATATATATATATATATATATATATATATATATATATATTGTTTATGCAAACTATTACTAAAACTATTACTACAACGATATATTATACATAAAAGAAAATATAAAAATGACAATCACTGATACTGTAACTGTTATAACTGAGTAGACAAGAAAGTGCTTGCAAACTGCTGTGTCAGTGCATGTCTCCCTTTTTACTAGTAACTATGCCTTACCTCTTACATTTCTTTAATATTATTAACACAGCATCATGTCGGTAACTCTAATAAAATCATACTTGTATTTTTTATTATATCTTTAGAAGCTGGGCGTTTATAGTGTGAATCCCATTTAAGCAGATGATCGTGACTAACCAAAGTTTCTCAATATCGCGCAGGAGTATACTTCAAAAAAATCGTGAAAGAGAAGGTCCTAAAATATGATAATCTTTGATAGAATCTCTGTGGTTTGTTTCTGTTTGATCAATCGATACAAAATTCAGTCAACATTAATACTGAGAGATATGGTCAATTCTTCTACGGTCAAGTAGTTCAGAAATTATCATCAAAAACTAGACTTGCTTACCTCCTCTCAATGTCAGGTTTTTGAGACGGTTTTCATAACAAGCTTCGATTTTCTCCCTGTCCATGGGGTCCTGCGACTGTTTCGTGGCTGTACATTTTGAGTATTGTCCCTTCATGCATACTTGTATAATACTTTATTATATCACAACAAGTATGTTTAATAGCATTACTGAAACCAAGTGTCTTCCAAGTCTTCCAAGATACCCCCCCTTTTAATTTCCTCCTGACCCTTCCTAATTATCCCTATCCAATCTTATCGCCGTATTATGTAATCGTCGTTAGTCGACGTCATCATCGGTCGTCGTCATCATCGATCGCCGTCGTCAACAGTCGTCGTCATCAAACGTCGTCGTCATCAAAAGTTGTCGTCGTCATCAAAAGTTGTCGTCACCAATCGTTATTATCATCATCATACTGACTTTTATTTCCATCTAAAGAACAGGAAATGAAGAAAACTCTTTAAAGGAAATGAAAGGTTGGAAAAAAATTACAAATTCGCGAGCATGTCATCATCATCACCATGATGATGTTTATTCCTGTCTATAGTACCCGAAATGAAAGAAACTTTTACGAAAATGAAAACTAGAGAAAGCAGTAGGCTACATTGTTGTAGCCTGTTAATTGTAATGGAAAGCAAAAGATTCATGTCAAGGAGGCTTATCACATAAAACCAGAGAAGTAAAATGAGAGGAGAACAGATGGTACTACAAGATATTGCATACATGTGCTTACTTTTCCACTCTAGTTGTCCATCCCTTACCAGTCATTCATTAAAAAAAAAAAAAGAGGTCATTTATCCTCCATGTGATACGTACCATTAGACATACATTATAAATAGCTGAACATGATACTGCCATCTAATGAAAAAAAAAAAATCTAGCAGGAATTAACCCCAACATTATATTCCCGAGTGTGCAAACTCCAAATTGTTCCAGTATCGATTTGATATAAATTTATCAGCACAATTACAGTGTAGAGCAAAATAATGTTGCGGCTGTTGCCATGTCGATCACGTTGTAGGATTTGAAGCACTAAAGCTGCCCGAACTATTATTTTAGACCACGACGCCACTTATGTGATTTGCGGTTGTGGATTAGAGGAAGTTTGTGTAATTTTTAAGATCAAACGCTCCCATTTACCGTGATTATTTGAACAATGGAAAAATGAAAAACATGGTTGAAATATCTATCTACCGGTCAGTCTCCCAATCAGTCCACTCATGCCCCATCAGATGGAAAGGGCCCGGGGTTAGGCTACTTAGTCCTGATGTTTAAGGCTAGGATACCAGACGCTAATCCTTGAGTGGTATTACACGAACACTAAACACCAACCGCCCCTCGGGAAGGCGATATCCGCACAGACCACCAAGCACTCCCTTGTTTTACTGCTACATTCAACTCATTAAAATGGTTTATGAGCTACAAGAATCCATTCTGCTTGTCACTCAATGTAGAATCATCTGAAGATGGAACTACTGTATATCATATGAGTGGATGGTGGGCGTCCACACCTACCACTTCATTCCAACCTATCAAGGATAAAGTGATTAGGTAATTCTAGCTGAAGTGGAAGGTTGTGTTTTGTGTATGCAGCGAATGTGAGGGAGAACGTGTGAGGAAGGGAGGAATGTAAGGGTGAGAGAAGGGGAAACTTTAGGAGTGATGCAATTATATAAGGAAGAAATATGCATGATATGATCGCTGTTCCAGGGAGGTAACTATTAGGGAAACACGCTTGAAGGTGGCCAAGTCCTTACAGTTCACTCTTGTCTTACCAAACCATACTTATGGATTTTGTGCTTCCTGCCTCCTGAAAGCTTGAGGTTGCACCTCTCGTTTTACCTGACCCTATCACACATTTTTATCACATTTCTTGTGACTTCAACCACTCTTGCAGAATCTGCTTCCTTGTGATTGAGTATACTGAACCGACTCCGTGCTTAACCCTGCTTAAATGCAAACCTTGTACAAGGGTTCATTTACCCCTATGTGGAGTATAGTTTTCGTGTGTGAAAGGCCGGCTGGGAGGGGGGCCTGACCACATACAATCTTCTCACCAGTTTGGAGTGAAAGACTTTTCTTTTCATCAACTGTCCTCCATTTACCTCATCCTCCCTCTTGTCAGCAGTGTTGCATTTTCCTCACTCAATCATCGCTACTTTTGAGCTGTCTGCATGCATTCCTCCCACATTACCGCGGGCAGGCAGTACCAGTCTAGCAGTGCATGCTCCCCCCTTCCCTCCCCCCCCCCTTTTTTTTACAGCTCTCCAAAGTAAGAGTTAACTGGTACGCTCAGTCCATCATATATCCAACTGGTGAAGTCTGGAAATACCTTCCTCACTTTGAGTCATTTTTCTGCCAGTGACCTTTAAGGTCAATAATTTTGTCATTTTAATTCTGTGGGAGAAAAACAACCTTATGCAGGATTCTCTTCTTTAGATCTTTGTTTCTGCATAAAATATAATCCACTGTCTGTAGCGAGATCCTACAGCCCTGCTGACTGTGGAGGCGGCAGACAAAGACCAACAGTACAGCTCGTTACACATTAGCTCCATCAAGTCACCCCTCCATATATTCCCCTTCCCAGCTAATAGCACAAAGACCGAGTATGCAATTTTTAATTCCTCTGTTACACTATGTACCATTATTGTTTCTTGTTCGTCACATATCCCTCTTATTCCTCTTTTACATGATTTTCCCCTGTCCCTGTTCAAACAGCAGTCAAGACCTTGGGCCGTATTCTTGTCGGTTAATTACTCTTCCTAGTATCTCCTTTTTAGTGAAATATTTTGCATATAGTACAGTATGTTGTTTAGGTCTGCTTGATATCGTCACAGATTGTATAATTATATTAGAGACAACAATATTTATGTGATGCAGGCAGAAATAACCTACTGTAGTTAGGAATAGGTGCTGGAGAGCATCCTGTGCTTGCATGAATACGGTCCCTGGATACAAGTTCAAATGCTGCATATCATGTTTTAGAAGATGACTGGAGCTGTGCTAAACACTGAATGTCTACGTTAATGACCTCCATGCAGTCAATATGTAATGGGGTCTATAAAAGCCCGCGTTGCCCAGAGGCAAAGTGGGGATTTTCTGTTTTGCTCAGTGATAGCGTGTCTCCATGTGGAGCACGAGGGCCTGAGATCAAATTTCTGTCAGACCAGTGATTAATTTGTTAAGTTTCAGTTCGGCTGTTACGTTGGTGTTAGTGGTGGGATGTGAGACTGGGCTTGGAGGGCAATGATGTTGTTTAGCTGACAGCGTCCTAGTCCTTACATCCTGGGGTTGAGCTTTTTGGTGTGGGCCACAGCGTCCCCAGTGGTGGTCTCAGTTGCTGCGCTACCATGTGTTCAAAACTCACTAAATTAATGGTAAATTTTTACAAGTGGACAATACACCCCCCAGGTAGTGCAATGTATTTTTCTGGCGGTTTTTGATGCGATTCGAATGTTTCTGACCTTCATTTTTGCCTGAAATACCTCATTTTCCCTCTTTTCCAATCATGACCTATTGGACAAGTAGGTGAAATCAAACATTTTCCGAAAAAATTAAGTAAAAAACAACTGAACTCGCATAAAAAACAACCAGAAAAATACACTGCACCACCCGTTAATGTAACCGAACAGACCAAACCAAACGAAACAGACCTAATGTAACCTCACCAAACACAATAAAACTAACCAAACCTAACCTAACATACCTAACCTATCCTAGGGGAATACGTTAACGTAACCTCACCAAACACACTAAACCTAACCAAACCTAACCCAACATACCTAACCTATCCTAGGGGAATGCTTACCCAAGAGATACAATTGTCCAGGACGAGGGTCGTCTGGCAATAACGTCGTGGTTCCAGAACCTTTGTCATAAAAGACTTTGTAACTCCTTTGTAGTTGCTTGTAGTGGAGTTATATATATATTAGACTTGTGGACGAGCGTTTGTTATACTTGAGTAACTTTGTAAGTAAGTAATCTTCTTTCCCATTTGTTATGTAGTGACAGGAGAGGTAAAGAATAGTATGGGACTATTTTTATTTGTCTTGGAAATATTAACAAGTCTCTCACACAGAGCGAAGTATAAAGTAGAGTCCCGCTAGCTATCTCTCTGTCTCGCTCTCTCTGTCTCTCTCTCTCAAGTTGCTAAGCCCTTCTCCCTGCGACCTGTCTGTTCTATGGCTAGCTTCCTTCTGACTTCTCTTTCCTAAATTCTGGTGAAACAGGAGACGTATCACGTGTGTTCCTTGTGATTGGAAAGTTCTAGAAGCCTGTGTGTGAGTATGTGTGTGTATGGTCAACAAGGCTTTGTTCACCGGTGAATTGCTGACAACTAACTGCATCATCTCCTTACTGGCTACTTCTTAATCTGTCGTCAGCTTTTCCTCAGTGTAACTTGCAAGATCATTTCCCATTCCCAGGCTCGCATAGAGCTGTCTATCTATCTATTTATCTATCTATCTATTATGATTTGTAATTATAATATGCACTCCTAATATATGCTCGGTCACGCGAAAATGGCGTACCATCGACAGTTAATAGTCATAATATATTAATACATATTATATACACATTATAATGAACTTATAAGCTAATTAAGTGAAATACATAATATTGTAAAAGTAACATAATTGTATGAATATTGTATTCATATAATATTCATAGTAAATAGCAATTATCCAGTAATATTACATTTTAAACAAGTTGTATACATTTTGTGAGATGTGTATGTATAACATACGCATATAACTGTGCAATGGTAATACTGCTAGGTTATATATTACATATTGAGTTATCACTTTAGTAATGTCTAATATTTCACCTAACTTGTGTGATGATACTGGTAATACAGAATTGTGCTATAATTGTATGACTTATAATATTGTACTAACATTGTGGTAATACATAATTGTAACATTTTATGAATTGTTACAAAATATTGTGGTAATGCATAATTGTGTTGGCCTTATAATTGTAGTTACATTTTGTTAATGCAACTGTTACATAAGTGTCTTGGCCTTATAATTGTAGTTAAAGTTACATAAAAGTTACATCTTGTTAATGCAACTGTTAATTGGCAAAGTGTAACATAATGCAATCGTTTGTCGTTACATAATTGTTACATATCGTTTGTAGTTACATAATTGTAGTTAAAGTTACATAAAAGTTACATCTTGTTAATGCAACTGTTACATAAATGGTACATATTGTTTGTAGTTACATAATTGTGGCAAGTGTAACATAATGCAATCGTTTATCGTTGCATAATTGTTACATATCGTTTGTAGTTACATAATTGTAGCAAGTGTAACATAATGCAATCGTTCGTCGTTACATAATTATAATATGCAGTTACATAATTGTTACATATCGTTTGTAGTTACATAATTGTAGCAAGTGTAACATAATGCAATCGTTTGTCGTTACATAATTGTAATAATTGCAGTCCTGACATATGAATCCGGTCATGCTGCGGTCGATGATAGTGATGATGTTTCATGCCACTTGCTTGTGGAGACAACAATTTGCTTTTTTGTTTGTAGTTTATGTGGTATTTTGGCATATGTAGTAACACTTACACTTATTTTCATTTGTTTGTTATGTGATCTTACTCTATTTCTCTCGTTTTTCTTTCTTACTTTTTCTTTCTTTTTTTTTTTTTTTGTATGTATTGATTTTCTATAGTTTGTTTTTCTTCGCTTGTGTACGCTTTTTCTATGTTGTTGATGGTTGCATAATTACTGGCTAATTTCATTGGGATACTTTTTTAAAGTTTAGTTTATATTGCACAGATATTATTGAAAATGATATTATATAGTCCCATATTTTGTTATTTTATATAAAAAAATATATATACACTATATACAGTATTAACTATTTACACTGACTTGTTGTTCACTTGTACCTATCGTGGGTAATATGTGTGTCAGCACTGTGTGGAAATCATTGTCTTCACGATTGTGTTGAAGATGTTCACTCTCGCTAACGTCATTTGTGTTGGCCATTTTTTTTTTTTTTTTGTCTTCCTTGTAAGTTAATTTATCTGTTTCCACTAGGTAGCTTTAATTAATAAATGTTTAATACAGTTCTTTTAATCGCTCACTGAGTAACTGTGATGGTATATTTTCTTTATTACTTTGTAGATGGAATAATGTATAGTTGTATATATGAAACACGTATTTTATGTAGGTATAAATGGTAACACTCGTTGGTAGTAAATAAATGCTATAATAAATGAATGAATATATACAGTGTAGAATATTTATTGTTGGTGATTATTTAGTGTTTGAGTTATGCAGATAACTGAAGTAAGTATGTGTATTTAAGCTGTAACCATACAGCAGGCTTTATATATTTGTGCAGAAGCTTATTGTCTATCACTGTGTATTGTATAAATGATGTAACTGTGTAACTCACTAATTTTTACCGTGGTGGGAATGGTGTTAGTGATGGTGCAGGTGGTGAGTTGACTGACGTGGCGTCTTTTCAGCAAGCACGCATGATGACGTCGACTTCCCACACTGGTAGCTGTGGTGAGTGAATGAGTAGCGATGAGTAACTTGAGTGAAGACGAGTGAGTAAGATGAGTTGTGAATATGGACTCGTAGAGTTGTTACTTGTAGTTGATTGTAGATGGTTGTAGTTCGTTGGTTCGTCGTAGAAATTGCAAGACTGTTTGTATCAGTACTTTGTTAAACTACTTGCAAGGCATCCTGTGACCTCTTCACCTCTACATCAGCGTGATGATCGGGGAGGCGGAGGGGGCTGGTTGGAGAGAACTGTCAGGAGCTGGTTATGTTGTTGGTTGTGAGAGGTATTCTTGTTTTCAATCTTGATATTTTGTAGGAATTCAATGTCGATTCGTAGGCGAGGTTCGTATACGTTCGCTGCTACCAAATGTCATAAAAAAACTTTGTAGTTACTTGTAGTGGAGTTATATATATATTAGACTTGTGGATGAGCGGTTGTTATACTTGAGTAGCTTTGTAAGTAGATAATCTTCTTTCCCATTTGTCATGTAGTGACAGGAGAGGTAAAGAATAGTATGGGACTATTTTTATTTGTCTTGGAAATATTAACAAGTCTCTCACTCACCAGTGAGTATGAGTCCCTGTCTCCCTGTCTCGCTCTCTCTCTTTCAAGTTGCTAAGCCCTTCTCCCTGCGACCTGTCTGTTCTATGGCTAGCTTCCTTCTGAGCTCTCTTTCCTAAATTCTGGTGTAGCAGGATTCGTGTCACATGTGTTCCCTGTGATTGGAAAGTTCTAGAAGCCTGTGTGTGAGTATGTGTGTACGTGTGTGTATGGTCAATAGGCGCTGTCGTGTGCCTATAAAGCATTCCTTGAGTTAAGAGTGTATAAGCATGTTTAGCATTGCTCGATTCTTGCGGACACAGTACCTTCTCATCATCTGACTCCCTGCTTCTATCTGTCTCTCTATCTATCTATTTATCTATCTATCTATTATGATTTGTAATTATAATATGGAGTCCTAATACCTTTGAATCCAATAGTTTATGAACAATATAATTTGCCAATGTTGTTGTTGTTGTTGTTTGATATTTCCCCACACTTGGTGGGGCATGGGCAAACATAGAGCCCATCAGGGTAGAGCTAACAGTGCTCTTGCTGATTTACCTAGGGGGCGGGTAATCGGTCACTAGGGATAGTAGAGTGTTAAAAGGGGAGTGAGCAATGATGCTGGCTCCTTCATTGAAAACATTATCATACTGGGCGAGGGCCACATCGGGGTGAGATCTGAGCCGGGCAGTGGCTGGGCAGTCGAGTAGGTAGTGTATTAGGGGCTCTTCAGCCCTCTCAAGGCAGTGGGGGCATGGCTCTGGTGTGGTCCTGGCAATCTGACTGTGACAGGGGAATCCCAACCTTAATCGCCGGAGCTGCACTAACATGCAGTTAGGCACGTCAGGTGGAGGCAGGAGCGGTAGGTAAGTCGTGGCTGTGGCATACTACAACGCAGATCAAGAGCCCTCCGCAACGCACAGTTGATGATTCTCCCGGGACAGCCTTCCAATAGTGCCAGCCAAGGTGGCAATGGTGTTAGAGGTGTTAGGGCGGAGTTTGAACGTAATTCCCGAGAGAGAGCATGCTGAGCGTGCCGCAGCATCTGCCCGCTCATTGCCAAGGATCCGAACGTGCCCTGGAATCCAGTGTAGGGTAATGGTGGTGCCTCTGTTCGTGAGGAGGGAGGCGACTGAGCATATCTCCATTAGGAGGGAAACATTGTCCCTGCAGGAAAAGGAGTGCAACCCCTGAAGAGATGACAAGGAATCTGTGTGGATGATGACCCGCCATTGCTAGTTGAGCTGTGCGTGGTGTAATGCCCCGAATATTGCGACTAACTCTGCCTGGAAGGCAGAGACCCCAGAGGAGAGTCGCCAAGATTCAGCATATTGCCCTAGAACAAAAGCAGACCCGGCAGAGCCATCAGCGCACACAGATCCATCTGTGTAGTATGTGGCGGATTCAGGGGAGTCGAGAGCAGCCATCCTGCTGAGGCCCTCCTGTCGAAGAAGGGCAGGAATGGAAGCACGTAGGTGAGCTTCAGTGGGGCAGTGAATTTCATATGGAAGAGGGGCCCATGGTGGTGGATCGGTGTATCCAGGGTAGAGGGAGTCGGGTTCCCTACAGATGTCAGGGGAGGCTCCAAGGCTATGCACCAAGGCGGCAGTGGTGCAAGCCCAATCATGCTCTGGATGAGGGTCACATGGGCAGCTCAAGAGGCATCTGAGTAGTGCTGAGACTGGAAGGTGCGGCCGTCGTTGGACTAGCTGGAGGGTGGTAACTGCAGCCCAGAGAGCAATGCGATGCTCCAAGGACAGCAAACCACCCTCAACCCTTAGGTTTGCAATCCGGGTCCACCAGGGAGCTCCCAACATGACTCTCAGGGAGTCGTTTTGTAGGACCTCTAGCGACATTGTGGATGGGGGAGCAAGGCCGGTCAGGCATATGGCGCTGTTGTCCACAAGCGAACGGACTGCATGTACATAGAAAGTTCTCAGGACCTTAAAGGATGCCCCTAGGCTGCATTGTGAGAGATACCTGAGGGCAGCAGTGCGGGTGGCAGCACACTCCCGCAGGTATCTGACTTGTTTCTTAAAAATTAGCCCACTGTCGACCCAGACCCCCAGATATTGATGGAGAGTGACGATGGAGAGCTGGTGGCCACCAAGCAACAATGGGAATTCTGGGGGGTGTAAACCAAAGGGCAGGCATGGTTTTTTTCAAAGTTGATCTTTAAGCCCAGCTCGGTGCACTTTACGTGAAGTTTGGGAGGAGCAGAGAGGACTTGAGTAATAATCCCTCCTCATGAATACTAGGGCCAGGTCATCGGCATAGCAAAGTAGAGGGACCCCCTGTCCATAATCAACTGTTAGGAGTCCCTCAACTAAGACATTGAAGAGCAGCGGGCTTATGACGCTCCCCTGAGGCGTGCCATTGCTATGGTGGTAGAACGAGGAGAGATGCCCCTGGAATCTGACCCCTGCTTGATGGCCTGCGAAGAAGTCTCCCACCCAGGTTAGCAATTTATCCCCTATTCCTCTCTCAGCTAGAGCAGCCTGGATGACAACCGGGTTAGCCAGTTCAAAGCCCTTCTCAAGGTCGAGAAGACAGCCATTCCCCTTCCCCCTCTGAGCTCCCCGAGGAGGGATGCCAGGCAGTGGGTGGCATTCCTGCCATGGTGATAGGCAAAGATCCTCGGGTGTAGAGGACCCAGGCGCTAGGAAAGGCGAGCTCGCGCCACCCTCTCCGTCGTCTTACCAACACAGCTAAGAAGAGAGATCAGGCGCATAGCGGAGGGATCGCGAGGTTTAGGGATCGGGTGGATGATGGCTGTCTTCCACAACCTTGGTAAGCGGCCCTCAGACCACGAGAGGTTGAGCAGATCTAGGAGACGATCTTTCCCACAATCTCCAGTATGTGATAAGAGAGAGTAGGTTAGCCTGTCGAGCACCGGAGCAGTGTCTCCTCTGTGCTGCAGCGCTTTATGCAGTTCCCCGCGGTGAAGGGTACATTGGCGGGGTCAGGCCTTTCGCAGGAGCCTGAATTGCTGCAAGACGAGAGGTAGACAACTGCTCCTGCTTGTCTCTAACGGACTGCGGAAGACTGTGGGAAGCAGAGCGATCCGCGAAGAATTGAGCGAGACAGCTGGCTTCAGCAGCTGGGTCAGGGTGAGAGGGTGGACAGGGGGGACGTGGGTCAGAGATAGACCGGATTCTCCTCCACATCTCCCTGAGAGTGGATTGAGAGTCCAAGGTCCTGCACCATCTGATCCATGCCTCCTCTTTCAGACGGCGTTTTCCTGACATGACATGTTGCGTAGCAGCAGCAAGGTATCGGCGGTGCAGGGATGTGTGGCGCCGCCGGTATTGCTTACGTGCTGTGTTGAGTCAGTGGTTAAGTTCCCTGACCCCGTCGCAGTAGATCCAGCTGTCTCGGTATCGCTTCGCGGATCATCGCTGTAGCGGGATGGCGAGGGAGGCAGCCTGTGCAAAGGCACTGGCAACTTGATCTGCTCTACCCTCGAGGTCTAGGGCGGGAGGGGAGGCCTGGAAAATGGTGGTTAGGGCTCTGGCAAAGGCGACCCAGTCGGCTTTGCTGAGGTCCCACCTCAGTGGGGGAGGTGGGGGGGGAGGGAGGGGCGTGAGTGGCAACCTGATCTGTATTGCAAAGTGACCACTAGCTAGGCGCGGGTGGACTGACCATTGCACCGAGCCAGCAAGGGGGGTGGAGGTGAAAGACAGATCCAGGCGCCCTCCCTGAATGTGGGTGGGTTCATTGATGTTATTTATTAAGGAGACACCTTCCATCTCCTCAAGAACGAGTGAGATGTGCCGTCCTGCCTCACTGGATGGAAGAGGCAATGTGAGAATGTCATGGTGGGCATTAAAGTCGCCCCCAATAAAGACAGAACGTGAGGCAGCACGGGAGAACAACTCTCCCACATCGAAAGTGCCCCCCTGGCTTTTGTAGACATTGTACACAGTTAGTGTGGAAGATGCCAGGTGTAACACAACACCTTGCACCTCAGCACCTGGTCCACAAAAAGGCAGGGGGTCACAGACGGTGTGGGGGACGTGATCCTGGACGAGAATGGCACATCCTCATGTGTCTCCGTGTTCGTAGGGGAGGAGATGGGAGGTGTATCCAGGGAGCCGAAAGGAGGAATTGTCGGGGAGTAGAGTCTCCTGCAGGAGAAAGACGTGGGGCTGGTCCCTGTCGACTGCCTCCTGCAGGAGGGGAAGCTTGTGCCTGATCCCCAAACAATTCCACTTTATTAAGTGGAGGTCTGTGGGGTCTGCTTGCAGGTCCTGGGGGGCTGTCACCTGGCAGGCAGGCCGGGGCCTCGACCACCGTGTCGGTTGCCACTGGTGCCGACGCTTTTTCTGGTGGAGGGGGTGGGAGACGAGGCTCCTGAACCCCCTGAGATGAGGCAGCGGTGGAACGAGGCCACGCCCTCCATGCCCGGCGAGCTGCCCTGTGCAGTAGGAGTCTGGTAGTCTAAAAGGGGGGGCAGGCTGAGATGTGCCGCTCTGCTTCTTTGTAACGGCTTGATCGATTATCACGTTGATTGTGGGAGAGAGTGGGGTTGGGGGGCACGTTAAGCCTAGGAGTTGGTTGATGCCCACAACTATGGCCTCCGCTATTTGCTTTCCAATGGAGTGGAGCTCCTCTAGGGTGAAGACGGGCTTCTGCTGAATGGGGGCCTGGGGAGGGCTGGAAGTGTCCCCAGCTGATGGGTGCTGCGGTGGCGAATTCGGACAGTGTACCTCCACGGAGGTGATGCCCTGGATGAGAGCAGGTGGTGGAGGGACTGCTGTCTCGCTGCGTGGAGGTGGGCTTGACGTGGTTGGCAGAGGGAATTCTGCCATGTTGACGGGTGAGACTTGCTCTGTGAGGCGGCGCTGTTGCCCTCATATGAAAGTGCCTGGAGGGGCTGGAGTCAGGCTGATGGCCTGCTGCTCCTGCACCCATGCCACTTGCTGCTCGCACCCTTGCAGGACCCTGTTTGTTCTGGCTGGGCATCTGGGGTGCCAGGCATGGTGTAATCCCAAAGAGTTGGGGCATCGGGAGGTCACTGGCTGTTTTGCTTTGAATTTTGCCAGACACTGCTCCATGTCGTGGCTGCCGCTGCAAATGCCACAGACTGGGGAGCGGTGGCAGTTGGCCCCGTGATGGCCATATCTCTGGCAGCGGTAACAGCGGAGAGGCTCTGGCGTGAAGGGGCGCAGGTGAAATTCGCCCCAATTGCTCAGGTCGAGGGATGTTACTGGCAGGTCCCTCAGGGTGACTGTGACCTGCAGGGTCTCTTCTCACGTGCGCTGATTTTGGCAGCGCTTGGCCTCTTCTACCAGGGGGTGCTGCAGGAGGATCTCCACCGGCATGCGCCTGGGGTAGCCCATGACAGTGGCCTTGGTGAGCTGCTCTCCCAGCTGCAGCTCAACTATCTTCACGAGTGGGGGCTTGTCTTCCACCAGCGCCTTCAGTTGTAGATAAGTTGCCTCGTCCCGTGGGATAAGAATGCAGCTGTCATCGCGGCTGTAGCGGTTCGTGACAGCTAGCCCCCTTAGGTGGTTTTCGAGGGCTTGAACCACGCCATAGCTGGTTGTGGATCCCGGTTGGACTGGGACACGAAAGGCCGGGAAGTTGGAACGGGGTGGTGGAGGGGGCCGGACCGAGGCTGAGGGGCATGGTGCAGATGGGGGCTGCTGAGGAGCAGCCAAGCATAGGGCTGGGATCTGTTCGTTTCCCTGTGTCGCTCGCGGTTTCTTACACAACACCAGGGTCCAGCCCTCTTCATCAGGAACACTGGCAGCAGTGGTAGCAGCAGGGGCAGGTGGGGCACCTGGGGGAGCAGTTGCCTTGGCAGCAGTGGTGGCCATCTCAGTGGCGCTGTCGCACGTGCCAGCACCCGGCTGGGCTTTGGCAGAAGGCTGTGATGCTCTTGCAGGAGAGCAGGGCAGCAGCTTGCTGGTGCTGGAGGAGCCGCGAGTTACTTGGGGGGAAGCCTGGGAGCCTGAAGAGGTGGGAGCTGGGGCAGGCGTAATCCTCTCCATGGCTTCGTGGATTCGCGCGACCTTAACAACTCGCGCGGAAGAGGATGTGGTGGGAGCAGCATACCGTGGACGAGCTGCAGTCCCTATAGGCCTGGGAGTGGAGGGAGCAGCGGGGGGGGGGGCCCGGTGGAGGACGAGGAGGAGCTACTGGTGGAGAGCTTACGCTCTCCCTTCTCCCCGGTAGTTGGCTTGGGAGGGGGGGGCCTCGAGGGCGGGGGGGAGGGCGGGCAGGCCCCCGGGGCCTGGAGGTGCATGCCACCTTCATGACATAGGCACCAGACAGCATGGATGCACGTTAAAGCAACTCAAGACACTTGAAAAAAAAATACTAATAGTAATTAATTTACTTCAATGTGCGCTCAGTCCGGCTGTTGGGCTGACGGAAACAAGTCAGCTCAACAGTAAACAGATGAGCAGAATTGAAGTAAATTAGTTATAAAGGTATTTAATTTAATCTCAACTTGAGTGAATCTATCAGTGTGAACTGATTTGTTAAATAAATCAGAACACCTAGACAGACTCACTCAAGGGAACGTAAATTAAATAAAAAACACAACAGTAGTGATATTTAGTTTAGAAAAACTAGGTTAGGGCAGCCACAGAACTAATGTGCAATGCAAATTAATTCCTCAGACAGACCTAACAAGTTAGGGTAAACTAAATATAAGGCAGAGCAAGGGGAAGTAAATAAAGCACATAACGGTATGATATTTAGTTTAGAAAAACTACGCTGGGGCAGCCACAGAATTAATTTGCAATGCAAATTAATTCCTCAGAAAGCCCCAGCCAGTTAGAGTAAACTAAATATAAGACGGAGCAAAAAATAAAAATAAAAAAAAAGCTCGGCCAACGAAAAACTCTACAGTGACAGAAGGAGGTTTCTCCACCCTCTAAAGGGCCCCGAGGGAAGCCCCGTCACTGCCCCGTGAGGGACTTGCCTATCCCTAGCCCTAACAGAAGATGCCACCCCCACCGCCTCGTATAACCAGGCCCTAAAGGCCTCCCTTCATGGAAATGCCCTGCGGCACCCCTTCAGGGTTTGGCGTCGTACTACGGTGAGGGACACTAACGGCAGGCCGAGAAAAACACGCGAAAAGAACTCCCTAGAGCAAGAGCAGAGCTCTTAAAAAAGCAGGCAGAAACGCTGAGCAGTGGTGAAAACACACACAGCTCAAGCAGCACCGCCAAAGGCCGATCACAGCTCCAGTGTCGAGCAGTGGTGATGAAGAGGAAGCAAGCCTCCAAGACAACACCACAACAAGTCAGCGTGGAGACAGAGACAAGGCACTAAGCAAGGGCTGGAGAGCTGGGAGAGAGGTGTGAACAGCACGACTGAAGCATCACGAATGAATTTGCCAAGCCAGAAGCTGTGTGTTGTCTAAAAAAGTTCCTTTGTAGTCAGAAACACAAAAACTACACTGTACCCGTTTCTAGGTTTTTGCGTACTTTTTGTACTGACCACTGTACCATTGATGTCTGTCTTTTCTAAATTTACACGGTTCCTGACAGTCTGGACAATAAACTCCCAAAGGTAATACACCGTGTCTTCTAATAAACTCAATAGCCTTCTCAGATGCCAAGTGGAAACGTTTAATCACTCAAAAATAATCAACATCACACCCGGGACACAAAGCATGTCTTTCTTCTTCAGAGGCCATAGCGAGAAAGATTTGAATTTCCCATCCGGAAAGAATCAAAGACCGCACTTCAAATTCATTGGTAGAATACCATCACGTGACCTAAAGTAGGCCTATGAGTGAGTGATACAGACCTACGAGACGCATGCGCAGTCGAATGGAAGAGAAACACACGTACGAACGCACGACCTGGAGTGGCCGAGTGAAGATCCAAGATGTTTTTTTTTTGGAAATTTTGAATTAAATTCATTATCTCTGAAAATATCAATTTCCGAATCGGGTTATGGGGTTTCATTATGATCCTTAGGGACTATACTATATGTTAATGGTGCTAAAATTCCTAAACTGCGTATTGTCAACTTGTAAAGCAATACCAAATTAATCACCAGTGGGAGAAAAGAGTGATGTAATGGGGTCTATACAAGCCCATGTTTCCTAGAGATAAAGCAGAGATCCTCTGATTGGTTCAGTGGTAATTTACGCGCGTGTGGAGCGTGGGGGCCTGAGATCGAATCTCGGTCACACTAGTGATTAATTTGTTAAGTTTCATTTCGGCTGTTACAAAAAAGTATAAACATATTCTTTATCTTAGACACAGTCCTTCATCCATATTCACATGTGTCCTCCCATGTAACTGTTTTCCCATCTGTGCGACTCAGGTTCTGGATGTAAATTCGACTAGTACAGATCGTATTCTAGGGGGAAGGCTGGGACAAACCAAAACATTGTCTATTTTCCTTAATGGCTCTTGTCTGATTGTCAGGCATGAATTTGATATTTTTTCCTTTACCACTGCTTAAATGTTTCCTTGTTCCTTTTCAGCCAGTACTGCTGAGAACCTCGATGGCTGTGGGTCATGTTCTAGAGATGGGACTTAGGCTCAGTTTCGTATAATCCCTGCTCCCCCTGCACTACATCTCTGTTTCCCTGCACCCCTGCTCACATGTTTCCCTTTTGTTGTTGTTCATCTAGAAGTGTAGGCACTAACACCAGTATAAGCTTATAGACGTCGCAGATACAGGGACAAACCTGAGCCTTGTTTTCGTGAGAACCAAGTCAGAATTAATTCTGACCAATTTTGACAACAACCTTGAATATGAAAAGTGTCACCAGAACGGAATATCAACTGATCTTGATCATATTTCGTTTCATCATATCATGCTGTGTTAAACTTACCATCAGTACGCATTAAATCACCCCAGTGCCCGATGATCTCTTTACTTCACCATGGAAGGCTGTACTTCACCTTGAAATCAGACACCATGTGTATATTTACAGTAGCAGCAAGTCAGAACACACACAATTAATAAAAATATTTCGAGAGCAAATCAGATTGATTTTAATAATATTGATGAATACTGAATTTCAGACCGAGTTTCGGTGCTTCCAAAATCGGGCATCAGGCTATTGTCAAGATTCGTTATGAAAATCTGTCAGTAAACTATTTTCCTCGCTAAAACGCGATGTTATACACTATGGTGAACTAATTTATTCAACATGAATACTGTATCTGAGTAATTTAACAGAATGAGATGCTTATGCCTGTTCAGTATATGGGTAGCATCATGACAAAGATCGAAGCAAGATTTGTGGAAACGGGAATAAGGCTGGAGATGAATGGTGAGAGGAAGAATATTTCTTATATGATGCATGCCAGTGATGATGTGTTGCCTGCTATTAGCAAACAATATATCTCCAAATGAGTTAAGAGTTTTGTGGATGTCTTTCAGCATCAAGGTGAAAAACGTAGAGTAAGAAAGTGTATTCATTAAAGAATGGAAGGGTGTGCTTAGACTGTGCTCACAAAGAGATGTAAATGAACAAGATGTGAAAATGTTTTATAATATACTGAGGAGTATGAGGGTAATTTGAGGCATGGAAGACCAAAACGAAGGCAGATGGATATGGCAGGTGAATATGTGAACATGTCAGGCGTGGAAGTTGAGGAAGCAGGTGGTATGACAATTAATAGAAATGAATGGATGAAATATGTACGAGGATGTGCATGACATGAGTTGTACCCACTTTCAGCTTGACATAGAACAGAATGGTTCCTGGCCAACGGATTTGGGAAGTTGATTGTTAGGTCTGTGAGTGAATGGATGTGCATTGTATTTGACTTGGAGCATTGATGATGCTATTCATCTTTCTTGTTCATGTTCTTAAAAACATTCTAGACGAAGCATTAATGGAGAAACTGAGTGGGAGTAAAGATGATGTTTTCTTTGACACTTTCCTTTCATGTAGCCAAGCTGTAGCAGTCTCCCTTTCTTTCTGGACGAGGCACATCCCCATTGCTGTCAACCTATTTCCCGAACAGCAGAGAAAATGAGTATGATCTGGGTGATGAAAATATTGTAACTGTGTCCGTTTCAAGGTGAGACAAGGCGTGTATTGCCAAGAAGATGGAAATGGTAAATGAGTTAGTGAGGAGGCGAGGTATGGAAGTTAAGCAGCTAAGGAGCTGACAAGGGATCGAAGTGGGTAAATGAAGCGTGTACGGGGATACACATGACGGGATTTTTCTTGGAGAATCTTGGGTTGATCATCTTTAGCGGCAGAATAAACAGACATCATCGGCATAATCATCATCAGCAACATCTAACATCATCATCATCATCATTATCATCATCACCATTATCGTAATTCAGAAGGATACCTTGGCTGCGTTGGTAAGAAAAAAATGACAAGGAAAGCAAAAAACTAACTAGCGCCCCCCCCCCCAAGAAAAAGAGGGGTATCACACCAGCCGTGAGTCGATACATATCTAGTGCGGCTCGGAATATGACCTTTACCTTGACCGACCTTCACCAATTTCGAGCTCGTAGGAGATTTTCATCCGTCCTACACACCTGTAGAATTTTGTGATGATATCTAGAGCAGTTGCGAAGTTATCCTGGTAAAAGACAGACCGACCTTGTCTTAGTTTCTACAGTTAGAGTCTTCACGAATTCTAGTTCACGGTCTAGCCTGCCAGGTGTCCATAGTGTCGTTCTCAGAAAATGGGGACAAGGGACAGTAAAGAGTAATCAGTTCCGGATTTTTTTTCTTGTTCATTAGCTTAAACTATACTTGAAAGTACTTTTCATTATTCAACGTATATATAAAGATGCAGAATCTGATATTAATAAAAGAATGTCATCCTTGTGCGAATACTGCAAAATCTGTAAGGAAATTTAACAAATACCAATTTAAGGCCCTATCACACATTCCAGAACAACTAGTGGTTACTAAAGTGACTTATTATATACCTAGAAACTATGGTAAGATTGTAAATGGTAATATATAAACGCATGTCGCTGTCTGTGAATACTGATATATATTGGCCAAGATATGAAACGAGGAATCTCTGGCATCTTCATGCAGATGCCTGCCACGCTGCCAGGCGCACGATTATCGTTCTAGGGCTAAGTCGCGGATGAAATGTAAATGGAATTGAGGATGAAAGGCTACGGTATTCCATGCAATATGCTCAAGACATTTTACTGACTGGATAGAAAATGGGTTATCATCCCAATTTGTTAATAAATGGGGATCTGGGAATACCAATAATTTCCCATTAACACAAGCAGTCCATCTCGATTCATCAACACTCTTGCCATCAGTTGGCTCAACTTGATCCAGTGTATCAGGATGTTCAAGAGTTTCTCACTAGCTGTATTAGTTTTCATATACTCTATCCCGAATGAGGCACTGATCTTTGTCTTAAGTATTGCTTAAGATGTGCAACAGTCCATTCTTCAAACGAATTTGGCTCCATACTGCACGGGGTGAATCATGCAGCCGGTGTCGTATGCACGGAGTGACATGCTGGAAGCTACCGTTCCCTTCTCTTTAGCCTAAATTAACTTAACCTAACCTAACCAAACCTAAACTAACCTTACCTAACCTAACCTTACCTTAGATCAACCTAACCTAATTTAACTTAACTAACCTTAATTCACGAAATAACCAATTTCACAATCTGCCTGTAACATACATATCTATATATATCTATATATCGACCTATAATTATATATAGGTCAGTAAGACATCCAACCATCTTCCTGACACACGTAGTTCATAAAATGTTGTTGATAAATGGCACAATACTTGAGATAACATGCGGACACTTTAACCCACCACCTGCCGGCTATTTTTAGCCCTATGGGTCACCCCAGTGCTGGCCATTTTTCAACCTTTTTTTTTTTTGGCTAAAATGATAAATTTTGATGTGGAAACAACGAATTTTGCAATTAGAATGCTCTCCGAGGCTCAGAAATGAGTATTATTGAGTCCTGCATACTCATGTACACGTATAGCCGCTCTCTCCCGCTCACCACGTATATGAGTGAAAGCCGTTTTCTATGTAAGGTATACTCAGGTATTTATGTTGGGAAGGTATAGCAATGTTCAGTATACTTTTCTGATTACTTATTAATTCAGCATCTATCACAATTTACGTGTCTTATTCAGCATCTATCACAATTTGCGTGTCATTCTCACTGTGAATGCATTATTTACACTTACTTGAAGATAGGTACAACCTGACTTCATTACATACAGTCCTGGCACATACAAAAAGGTATTTGCAACTTGACTTCATTATATAGTCCTTACACTTACAAGAAAATATTTACAACTTACACTTACATGAAAATATTTGCAAAATGCCTTCACTATGTACAGCACTGGGTGAAGCACACAGGCAGAGTGAAGCAGAGCAAGCGTGAGGAGGGGAGCAAGTGAGTGTATGGCCTTGACAGCCTGGGGGATGGTAGAGGAACAGTTATTTTACATGCCTGCCAATTTTTACCCACAAATCTTGAAAAATGCAGTGACAGTGAAGTTTTTTATTATAAACCGTTTTAAAACGGCAGTGGCACTGGCTGTACAATAATGTCAGACCGTTTTAAAATGGCACTAGCACGTGGTGGGTTAAGCATAACAGCTAAAAGGGCACTCAATTCATGAACAGTGAGTGAAATGGTAGCTTCCAGCATCTCTCTCCATGCAGACGACACCCAGGATCAGTCAGCTTGGCTGGCTTTGTTATTGTTCAAAATTGGGAAACATATTTCGGTATAAGTGTGAGATACTACATACGGTGTTACTATGATTTGGAAATGACTACAGTGTAATGGAATGTACTGCAATGAAATACTTGGATGAAGTCACTGAATGCTGCTGCTGGATTTAAAGAAAAATGAATGAAGTATGTACCAAATATATCCCAAGACAAACACGCCCAAAAACGAACACAAGGACAAAGCACTTGCAGTTATCGTACAATACTGCATGTATATTACATGTTATACAGAAAATCAATGAGAAATATACGTTCGTCAGAAATATGTAGAAATATATACATACATATGGATATTTCGAGTTGTCCACATTTTCAAGTTTCTGTCCAGAAGCTACAATATGGACGCCTGGCGGGCTAGGCCATGAACTAAAATTCGTGAAGACTCCTATTACGGACCATGATCACTTGTTTTCCCTACTACAAACCTGTAAAATTTTGTGATGGTATCTTGAGCAGTTGCGAAGTTATTGTGCTAACGCACACGCGCACACATGCACACACGCACACACACACACACGCACACACACACACACACACACACACACACACACACACACACACACACACTGAAAACAATACCAGCCTCGCTTTCGCGGCTGGTAACTACACTAGAATATCCAGTGAAATAAGTTAACATATCTTTCTTCTTGATCCAGTTCTTTGAATCTCTTGCCTCCAAAGGACACACCTACATCTTCCACACAATTATGTGATTTATACGATCATGTCGCTCTGACAATGCTTCCTGAGCAGAGACAATGTTACTGACTGCCAGGTTTAAAAGTGCAGCAAAGTAAATAAATAGACAAATAAATTAATAAACAAGCCAGTAGGCGATGATGGCCATCTCTAACCAGATCAAGCTTTGGCCCACCCCTAGGTCCAAATTATAGGTGGTGCTGCCAGTGACTGGAAGTGAGTTTCGACAATAAAAGCCATTTCTATATGGATGTACTCCAGTTCAACATTCAACCCAAGAATCATGGCCCTGGCTAAATAATCTTTGGAGCTTTAGCATTTTGCACGAGCAATGTCATAATTTTAGCACTCTTCATATTTTCTGCATCTGATGACCTTTGATCCCTGAGCTGATAGATATAGGTCATGCATGTACGAAGCACACTTGTAGTACTCATTAACGTCTGTAAGCATGCAAAGTTTCATTCTATTCCATCCACCCACTGTGGAGCCTGGGAACTTGATATTCGCAAAAATGGCCCACCCACCAGAGGTACAATTTCTAGGTGGCTCGATACTAAATGACGCTTTTGTATAGAGGTACTCCAGGGCAACATTCCACCCATGAAGCATGGCTCTGGCTTAATAATCTTCGGAGCCTTAGCACCTTGTGCAAGCATAGTCGTGGTTTTTAGCTATTTTCACTGTTTTTTCATTTGATGACCTTTGGTCACTGACCTAGCCAAAGTGGCACATATGTGTATTCTAGTAAGTTGCAGTACTAGTCAATGTCTACAATCATCCAAACTTTTCTTCAATTCCATTCAACTGCTAGGGAACTAGAGAGGCATTTTTGAAATCCTGTACTGGTTGCCAGGGATGCTGAGGCCAATCTTCGAAGGGTTGCCACAAGAAAACTAGAGGATGACCTCAAGATTACGCCTAAAGAAGTCGGAGCTTTCTATGCCCATTTGTAATGCTTCAACAGCGTTTCTTCAGCCGTTGATAGGCAATGAGTAGTTGCCTAGTGACCAAAGCCTTGCGAACAGAGCTATACCTCATATCAATTAATCTGGCCAGGCATGTATGGCAACACTCTTCCTGCCGATATTCTGATTGGCTGGAGGTGTTTGTTCAATTTCGTTGTTGCTAAAATTGATACTCTTTTTATTATCAGATGTGATACTGAGTTTCTCGACAATACAGTCGTCAAAAACAATAAGAAATCCGTTATATACTTATCAACAATGAAATTTTCGTAGGAAGGTGGAGATATGAGTCAATGAAGTATTATAACAGTCCAAGTCAAGGTCAGCATCCGAACAATTCCTTTAAATCTCCGATACTCCGTAATATAACAGAAAGTTAAGGAAACCTGCTTAGTCTAAGAATTGGTATAACACATTTAAATTTTAAGATCAGTCCGTACTGTGATAATAAGGGATATAAAATGAAATCGTTTTCCTTTAGCCTACTTTGATTTTTCACGATTTTTTCAAACCTCCCTCCCCGACAGAACTCGTCTTTTCGTTAGAATTTTTAATTATTCATAGTTGTGGCACGATTTAAGGGTGCAGATTGATCTTAAAATTTAATTGTGTGTTATACCAATGCTTAGATTAAGCAGGTTTCCTTAATTTTCTGTTTTATTATGGAGTGTCGGAGATTTAAAGGAATTGTTCGAATGCTGACCTTGACTTGGACTGTTATAATACTTTGTTGACTCGTATCTCTATCTTCCTACGAAAATTTCATTGTTGATAAGTATATAACGGATTTCTTATTGCTTTTGACGATTGTATTGTCGACAAACTCAGTATCATACTTGATGATAAAAAGAGTATCAGTTTTAACAACAACGAAATCGAACAAACACCTCCAGCCAATCAGAATCTCGGCAGGAACAGTGTTGTCATACATGCCTGGCCAGATGAATTGGTATGAGGTATAGGTCATGACTAGTCATTGTGTTGTGTCCAGGTCGGAATCGGTTCATTCTGAAGGATAAATGTGCCTGCCACAATTAAAGAAGAAGGAATAAAAAAAAAAACGCGACCAACAATAAGGGCAGCATGAAGCTGGCCATTAAATAGATAGATAGATAGATGAGTAAATGAAACTGTACAGAAAATGTATGGTTACGAACCCGAACCCTGAGTTGCGTATTGGTCATGCCTCCAATCCTGTCATGAGAACCGCGATAAAAGCATGGATGCAAGTGTCTTGGTGTGAAATTAAGCAGATGACAGCTGTGACAATACACACACACACACACACACACACACACACACACACAATTTATTTTATAACTAGCTAGCTAGCTAGATAGATAGACAGATCGAAGGGTGATACTGAATATGAGGAAGGGAAGCAAGATATAGTAAGCCGTGTTGAAAAAGAGAGATAACAGGTAAGTGAAGTGGCTAAGGTGACAAATGTTGAAGTGAAGGATGGGAGTTTTGTAAAATGAAAGAAAGAAAGAAAGGAAAAAAGAAAATACATAAATATACTGATCATTATCCTATTTCTCTATGACTATATTGTATGCAAGATCCAGAGTTATGACAAAGAAGACAAAGTATGAGACCTGTCGCTAGAATGTCCAGCCGAACAAGTAGCACTGATCATCAGCCAAAATGGTTCTGACTAATTCTCATCTGTTTCTAACTTGTTACCCCCAATTTCTAAACCAACCCTAAAATTTGGTTATCACGTAACCCTGACGTACTACATCATAAATGAGGGAAAATTCCATGAAACATGCAAATTCGTCAAACTGTTACAAAAATAATATACTTAGTTTTTAATTTATGTCAGATACTAAGCACAAATCAATATGTATACAAAACATTATTACATGACCTTTGAACACTAGAAGTGACTCTGCGTTTGTAGGTGCAATTACTCTCACGCTGTAAAGTCCAGCAATAGTCGCTCATCATGTCTGGACTGAATCGGCCTTGATATCGGCCCTCCATTGCGACAATTTCGCAGTGAAACCTTTCGCCACGTTCATCACTGACACTGCCAAGAATAAATACAAAGAAGTCCAAATGAGAATGGAAGAAATTTATCTTCAGCAACATTCGAGCACCGAGTGCATAGTAACTCTTCAACATCTTTTCCATAAGCTCCTCATCATTCGATGCTCGAAAATTTCCTAGGTAATTCTTGGTAAGAACCATGAAGCTCTCCCAAACAGCCCTTTCCAGCTCAGATAAGCTCTTTACAAAATCCTGATTGTTGAGTATAAGACGAATTTGAGGAACTATAGAAAAAAAAAAAAGCCTTTACTTTAGCCACAGATACAGTGCCTTGGAACTTCTTTAGCAAGCAGTGGAAGCCAGCACCATCTTGGTCCATGGCCTTCACAAAGTTTCAAATGGAGTGGAGACAAGAACACCTTCTCAGGGTCAACAAGAGATTTGTTAAGACAACTGAACCTTCCAGTCACATCTTGCGGTCACACTGGGCATTCCTTTTGTGTGTAATGCTTAGCAACTGTTCTGCTATTCCATGAACAGAGAAAACACATGTGCTTTGTGTAACCTTTCTAAAGTCCTAGAAGCAAGCAGATCACTTTCAGGTCCTCACAGAATCTCCAATGATGTGTTTTGTAGCCAGTAGCAGTCAACAGAATACTCATAGTTCATAACTTTCATTTATTCCATGGGCATGCACTATTGGAACAGAGGGAAGCTCATTTCCATTATGTAGAGGGAATGCCTTCAGTGCATTCCTCCCAATATCTATGAACAACCGCCATTTTCCTTTTTGATAAGGACGAGACGTACAATGGTGTTGTACTAACGAAACAACATCATAACAGTAACAAAGCATGTCAAGTACATTCAGAGCTTTTCATGTCTATGATAGAAGGTGGTTGTACAAAGTCCACCTTGTAGCATGTTCCATTGCTTGAGTCGAGATCCAAGAAAATAATTTTTTTCCTTGGGGGAGATAATGTTTCTTATAAGGTCATGCAGCTCTACCTGACTGATGAGGTGTGGCTCCTTGCTCTCTAAATCTTGAAAGGCGGCATCCATGCAACACTCCTCCTCACTAGATTCTGATCTACTTGTGGTACTTAATGGAGGATCTGGAACTGGGGTGCTTACAGTAGAGAAGGTACGTAAGGATACCTGATCTTGGACAGAGTTTTCACTGAATTCCCTTTGGTGTTAGTGAGGCAAAAGTAGCAGTCATGACAGTGATCATTTGGTTCGCCCATTGGTGCAGCGAAAGGCATACCTGATGGCCGTTTCATGTGGTTTACTCCGAGCTTGCATGCAATATAAGGTGCCCACTTCTTGTCTTGATTACCATCAGGACATCTGAAGTAATGTTTGTAAGCATTTTTAACATTCCTTGTAATTGGTCTCTTCAGGTTTTCAGGCGTAAAGAACCCGCAGATGTAGCAGAAAGAGTCTGATGCATTCATACAGTTGCGTTGCTTGCCAACACAGATCAAGGCACTGTAACAGTAAAGAAAAGCTGAAATGGAATAATAGCAAATATAAGATTTCCATTGCATAGATTGGTGTAAAAAAAAAAAAAACATCTGCTTGATGGTGGGAAAATTTTACCCGACTTTCGGCTGTGGCTGATTCACTTTGAGTTGCTAAATATCTTGTGATTCAGGTACTAAATTGAAACTGATATAACCACCACAATTACCAGCTGCATGCAACTTTACAAGGTACTGTACATCCTTCTCTATGATTGAAGTTGAATAGAATTTTCCAACCCACGAGCTGATTTTCCTATGGATATCATATTCGAAATATACAGATTTATGTTGCTTAGAATCACCTAAAAGTATACTAGAACCATAACACTTTTTAAATTTTGTCGGCCATTGTAATCCATCCATTCATTGTGCTCAAGTGTTTGACACTCACGCAATCATCCCACAGGCACAGTCCTACTTCTTCCTCACAAATATGCAATTCTTTCGGCATTTCGTTAGAGGGCTACTGAAGACCTGTGACCTTATGTATCCAGAGGTCACTCAAAATCTGTACAAAATCTTCTGGCATTAGGAAGAACAGCTAAGGTTTCTCTTGTTAGAAGGTTTATATCATAGAACAAGAAAAGCAATATAAACTGTACTTCCTGACATGAGCCTGATCATTATGCATGTTGGGTGGGTCTATCAAAAACTACACTCTTTCCCACCACAAAAGTTATTGAAATGTTATCATTATTTGCGTGAAGATTGTCACTTAAATGTGAACTGCATGTAATTCTGATTCATTCACTCATGTAGTACGCAATGCACATAATGTCCAATGGCTTGGTACGAGGATACTGCAGTATATAAGGTACTTTCTGCTAGGGTCACATGGGTCAAGTCTGTGTGAACACTAAGTACTATACACAAGAAGTATCGTACACCAGATAATTGTCTTTGAGCATTTACTGCTAAATAGGTGACTTCCTCTGATGGACAGTAAACAATTTGTGTGCAGATATCAAAATGTCCATGTGTCTATCACTGGAAACTTTTTTAGAGAGGGAAAATGGAACCAAATACTAGAAGCCCATAAATTGTTTCCTCCAAGAAAAAGAAGCAGAAAGGAGCCTAAATTAATCTCCATTCATTTCCAGTTGCCTTAACACAATATATATGACACACTGGAGATCATAGGCAGAGGGAATTGGAGACTGGAGGCTGAGGAAGACAGTTCCATAGTTGACCTAAGAGTATCAGTTAATTCTTGCATTAAAGAGTTGGACAGAAAAAGGGTGAGGATGCAGTGCCAGACGGGTGCTACACGCCTCCTCATAATGCAGGAACAATGAAAGCAGGCACTTCAGAGAGCAGTGTCCATTAAGGAAGCGAAAATAAAAAGATGAAGATTAAGAAGGTCACAGAACAAGCCAATATCCTGATATCCAGCCAGCCACCTGTGATATGTGCTTTCTTTAAGAGCCCTCTTGACTCCCTTCGCCAGGTGATACACCACAATACAACTCCCACTGAAACCACCAGCCCTACAAATACCACAGTAACCACCAGTCCGAAACCCAACACCTGGAAACTTACCTGTGGGGCATGCATTCCCATGCCCTTCACTGTCATCAGGCCAGTCCTATCCACTCTCAGACCCATACTCCTCAATGCCTTCCTCACCTCCTTACCCACTCCCTGTAATTTCATTCCACCCGCACAGTCAAAAGACCAATAACGGGTCAGCAAGTGCACCTCTTTTTTACTGAATTATGTGGAGCCCGCGAGGATTCGAAACAGACCTTGGAAATACGTGGGTACAGCTGTGAAAACAAATGACCTATCCATTCACTCAAAACTTTATACACTGGAAAGCTTCTAGCTATGTGCGATTATCAGTAAATTAGAAACTGCGAAGATTCGAACCAGCGCTCGTGAATGCGTGGATACAGGAGGTTCCCGATTGAACAGTAGAGGCACCGAAAATGATATACAGTGTAAGTTATACTGAGCGTCTAAATCCACAACATTTTTATGAATATAGGTAATCATAAATCTGATACTCGATCCAGGGATTATACGTTCTGCCTTTCACCTGAACCAACATGCATTCTGGCTGGTATGAATATACAGAAAATTTAAGACTTTAAATAAGGTATTTCCTTGGTATCTGCTTCCATCTCTTTACACACAACTGGTGTAATAACTTCCCACTTGAGTTCGTCTTGTTACTCCGAAGATCTTACACTATATATAGTTTTCCAACCATAATTTTTGGGTGTCAGCCTCCTCACCAGATTAAGAATTCTCAGAATTAGTGGAAACAAGGCAGATATGACTTTACAATGGACTCTCATCCTAAATGCGATATTTGAGGAGCGTGAACCCTTCCCCCCTGATTTTTGCGGGGCTCAGCTCCTTCACAAAAATAAAAATGATCTGAAATAGGGGAAAGATTTTTAAAATGAAACTTTCCAGGTGAGTTTGTCTGGTTATTCCAATTCTCGTAAAGAGTAAAAGGAAGGCTGTTATCTTTGTACATGTTGTACAATGTACTCTCACCCGTAATGCGATATTTGGGGAGCGTGACTCAACCAATGTTTCTTGAGAGGTCAACCTCCTTCACTCCCTTAAAAAATATATGAATAAAAAAAAGGAAAGAGACTTGACTGAAACTTCTCATTAGAGTTAGCCTAGTTACCCCGAAGGTCTTCCACTATATATTATTTTGCCATAATAATTTCTAGAGGATCACCCACTCCCACCATATTAAACATTTTCAGAAACAGTGAAAAGGAGGCAGGTACATCTTTAATACTTTATTGTGCGTTGTAAATTGGAATCTCATCCTTAGTGCAGTATTTGGGGAGCATGATCCCATCATTAATTCTTGGGGGTCGGCCTTCTCCCAAAAATAAAAACAATCACAAATCAAGAAAACGTTTGAAAGAAACGTCTCAGATGAGTTCGTCTTTTTTATTTCAAAGGCTTTCCACTATAAACAGAACAATTTCCAACCATGATTCTTAGGGGCGTCAACCCCCTTTACCAGCTAGAAATTCCGAGAAATGGTGATAGAGGAGAAATAATGCAATATATGTAGTACACTAGACTCATCTGTAGGCATGGGGAGAGTGATCCACCCAATGATTTTTACGTGGGTTAGCCTCCTCACGTAATTAAAAATCACAGAAATAGTCAAAACAGTGCAAATATGGCTTTGATATCTTGGTATAACGTATGTTGTACAACAAACTCTCAACCGTAATGCGATATGTGGAAAGCATGACCTCCCAATGTTTCTTTGTAGGACAAGCCCCTCTCCCAAAATTAAAAATGATTAGAAACAGGGGAAAGTCAGCACTTGCATATCAACGAAGTCGGCATATATGTCGCAGGATTGGGTATGCAGTTCCGATTTCTTTCCTGAATGCACAGGAAGAAACTGCACATCTACCTTATTACTATTGTTGTTGTTGTTGTTGTTATTATTATTATTATTATTATTATTATTATTATTATCATTATTATTATTATTATATGGTGTTAGGTGGTGGCGACCATCATCCACTCACTTGATGTAGTGCTGCCTGCTTCTTCCCTCTCCTTGATCATTCTTTCTCATAAGCCCTCCTCTCTTCCTGTATCTCCCATCTTTCCTGTCACATTTTATTACTCTTTACAGGTGGCTTTACAATGAGTGACAAAGCCAAATGGTTTCCTGTAAGCCAAGAAACCATTTACAACGCTGGGTGGTAACCATATAACTAAACCATACGTGCTCCCTACATGTCAACAAGTGGGTTGGTGGAGGATTAGTGCCCCTCCCCGTAAAACAAATAACTTGAGTCAAATGGCCACCCCTTATGGGATTATGGCGTCTCGCAATAGTTTTTTTTTTTTTGTGAGGAAGAAGGAACCAAAGGCCAAGAGCCCGCAATAACTGTTCCGTCCAAGTAAAAAACAAAATACAAGAGAGAGAGCCAAATTCAAGATCCGATCATTTCGAGATGCCTGGACACAGGGCATTTGAAAGACTGGAGATCATAGGAAGCAGGAAATACAGACAGAGGGAGACAGTTCCAGAGTTGACCTGTTGCATAAATGAAGGACTGAGAGTAACGGTTAACTCTTGCATTAGAGAGTTGGACAGAAAAGGGATGAGAGTTTGCTGCTAGACGGGTGCTACGCGCCCGTCGTAGAGGTGGAGGAATATATGCAGACAGCTCAGAGGAGCAGTGACCATTGACGTAGTGATAGGAAAGAGATAAAGATGCAACAGTGTGGCGAAGTGACAGAGGTTGAAGGAAGTCAGTAAGAGGAGGAGAGTTAATGAGATGAAAAGCCTTTGACTCCACCCGATTGAGAAGAGCTGTACTGTATTTGGGGAACCTCTCCACACATGAGAGTTGTACTCCACACAGGGGCGGATAAAACCCGTGTATAGAGTTAACAATTGTGCAGGGGTAAAGAAGGAATGGAGTCGGCTTAGCACACCTAATCTCTTAGGAGCAGAATTTACAAGAGATGTAATATGATCTTTCCAAGATAAGTCCCGAGTGAATGAAACCCCAGGCATGTTCAAGGATGATGCAGGATTAAGCTGAATATTATTAAACATTGGTGGGTACACCTGTGGAAGATTTTGTTGGCTTGATAGGTGTAAGAACTGAGTCTTTGATGCATTAAAAACAACAAATTCATTTTTACCCCAGACAGATATACAAGCCAAGTCAGACATTGGGTGTGCCATAGCCTCATCCCTTGTTTGTTAAAGTAACTGCTGAGATGGATATTGCGGGAACCGAATGGAAAGGTGAAGGGTGGAATAATCAGCGTATAAGTGGATAGGGTTAGATGTACAGTTTAGAAGGTCATTGATGAATAAAAGGTGAGTTGGTGATAGAACAGAACCCTGAGGAACACCACTGTTGATAGATCTATGGAACGATGGCCATCTACAACAGCGGCTACAGAACGAACAGAAAGGAAGCTAGAGATGAAGGCACAGATAGAAGGATAGAAACCGTAAGAGGGCAGTTTGGAAATTAAAAATTTATGCCAGACTCGATCGAAAGCCTTTGAGATGTCAAGTGCAATGGCAAAGCTTTCGCCAAAGTCCCGAAAGGAGGATGACCAGGAGTCTGAAAGGTAGGTGAGATGATCGCCAGTGGAGGGTCCCTGACGGAACCCATACTGACGATCAGAAAGAAGATTGTGATAGGAAAGATGCTTTAATTTTTTCTGTTAAGAATTGACTCGGAAACTTTTGAGATACAGGATGTTAAAGCAATTGGACGATAGATAGAGGGTTGGGAATGGTCACCCTTCTTTGAGACTGGCTAAATGAGAGCAAACTTCCAGCAAGAAGGAAAGGTACAAATTGATAGACAAAGGCGAAAGAGTTTGCCTGGGCAGGGTGTAAGCACAGAAGCACAGTTCTTGAGAACAACAGGAGGGACTCCATCACGCCCATATGCCTTGTTAGTATAGAGGCCAGGGATGGCAGAAAATACATCAGCTGAAGAAATTTTAATGTCAGCCATGAGGAAGTCAGAGGTGGGAAGTGATGAAGGAAAAGCACCGGAATCGTCTAATGTGGAATTGGAGGAGAAAGTCTAAGCAAAGAGATCTGCTTTATCAGTACAAGAAATAGCTACAGAGCCATCAGAATAGAAAAGAGGAGGGAAGAATGATGAGGTAAAGTTGTTAGAAAGGTTTTTGGCAAGGTGCCAGAAGGAGCGGGAAGAAGTCGAGTTGGAGAGCTGAGAGCATTTAGTATGGATAAAATAATTTTTAGCAGAGCGAAGAACAGACTTAGCACGATTCCGGGCAGAAACATGTAAAAGACGTGATTCAGGGGTGGGTTGGCTCTGGTACCTTTTTCAGGCCCTCTTCTTGTTGCGGACAGGATTAGAACAAGTGTGATTAAACCAAGGCTTTCTTGCAGTAGTCAAAAGATATGAGAAAGGATGTATGCGTCCATTCCCGAGAGAATAACCTCCGTAATGCGCAAGGCACACCCAGATGGCTCCTGGCCATAGAAGCAATAATCATTCCAGGGAAGATCAAAGAATTACTGCCTGAGGGCCTCCCAGTCCGCAGCTCCAAAGTGTCTCAGACGACCCTTCTTTGGAGGGTTCACAGGCCGTACCGGAGGGATAGGACAGGTTAAGATGATAAGGTTGTGATCAGAGGAGCCCAACAGAGAGAAAATATTAAGTGTAAGCAGAAGGATTAGTTGTGAGGAAGAGGTCAAGTATGTTGGAGCTCTCTCCAAGGCGGTCAGGGATACGGATAGATTATTATTATTATTATTATTATTATTATTATTATTATTATTATTATTATTAGTGTTGTTTTATATTTTCAGTTATTACTATATTATTACTACTGCTACTACTACTATTTTTGTTATAATTATTAAAGTCTGTAGTCATGACAACAGGTAACCTAAAGGATAAAGTGCTCCGCCCGGACGGTGCCTGTGAGGGTTTACATCCAAGGTATGGTTGGGATTTCTTGATCAATTACACTCTTACCGCTATAGGGCAAGTGAGTTTGGTCTCCCTCGTTACATACAGTATATTGGAACTGAAAGATAAAAGTGCTGGGTAATGATAAACCATCATCATCATCGTCATCATCACCATTATCATCACCATCATCAGCAATAGTAGCACTATTGGTTGTAGTAGTACTACTAGTAATAGTCGTGATAGTAGTAGCATTAGTAGTATCCACCTTCGCCTCCTCCTCTCCCTTCTCCCCCTCCTCCTCCTATCCCTCATCTGCTTCTTGTCTCTCTTCCTTGTCTTCCATAATTATTAAGGTTTCTCCCATCCACATTTCCCGTTGTTGTAATGTCAGTGGTGGTGCATTTGATAACAAAGAAGAGAGAGAGAGAGAGAGAGAGAGAGAGAGCGCTTTCTCCCCTAGACTAATCAGCACCCACCCCAGGCCAGTTCTGTGTAATGAATCACTTTTATTGCCGGTCTTGAACACTGATTTACCTCAGGCGTTCTGTTCTTCCTTCTTTTGTTTTACTTAATTAAAAAGCTGCGTATCAGTTTTTAAAGTAATTAGAATGTCATATTACAGAGTTGGAATAAGTTGTGTTTAAATAATGTGCGATCAAAAATGTCTTCACTGCGACGATATGTTAGTGTGTATTATATCTAACATCTCGGGACTGATGTATTCAACGTAGATAAGACTGTTGTAATGCGAGAGGTTAATGAATGTTGTATCTCACCCCTCTTGTCTTGTCTTTTCTAAAATGTTGCCTGGATATGACAGGAATATAATATCCAAGACGCGCTGGGTCTGAATGGGTTAATAAATTCCACCTCTGCTCATAGCGTCCTGTACGCCATTCATCCATCCAGTCATCCATCGATCCATCATCCAGTCAGCAGTGCAGGGGCCCGAGGCTAGGCTACTCACCCCAATCATTCACTCCTAAGAGGCTTTATGTGGACAGCTGGTGGTGTCAGGTGGTTTGATAAGTGGTGTCTGACTGAAAAAACATAACATCAAGTCCAAACTGGGAGGGGGAAGAGTGTGATAATCTCACCTTCGTTACAACACTCTTTACTGATCATCCCCACTTTCGACTGAGATGTCATAATAATACTTTAATTAAAGTCATCACACTAGTTCTGAATGAGACAACCATAGCAAGTATTCAGTCTGAAAAATGGGTATTAGCGCCGAAATGGTGACATGTGAAGGTGTGTAACACATATGTGGACTTCTAGACCTCAGTGGGTGCACTATTAATCTGTGCCGAAAACCACACACACACACAACACACACACACACACACACACACACACACACACACACACACACACACACACACACACACACACACACACACACACACACGAAAAAAATCGTTGGATTCTGTGATTTCCATGGAACGTCTGCACAAAGCACCACAATTTGTGAGCTCTCTCTCTCAGCAGCCAGACTATTTTTGCTGTCGCTACTTCACACAGGCAAAACGTATCCCCAACTTTAAAAAAGACCAAAACTATAAATTTTCAAGGATGTGGGTTCTCATCGCCCCCCTCCCCCAAATATCGTGTTCATAACAAATTATAGGTATCATTTCTCGGCAACAGATAATAAAATCTCAACATATTGTACTTCTTCCTTTCCCTCTCCTCCCCCATCTTCCCTACACGCATCATGGCTTGTGGACATAGAGCCTTTTCATGGCTATTAATAATCTCCGTTACCTATCTTTACAATCATACTGCCACATACAAGTGAGAATGCTTCCAGGTTAGTGTGTCTGAGAACAAATTTTTGAAAGCAGTTCCCGCATTAACCCTAGTTGAGTACTGAGAGCACACGTATTAACCAGGTGGCTCGTGATTTACTGAGGATTCGGCTTTACGAGCCTCGTCTTCCTCATCCCCTCTACTGAGTCATGCACAGGCCATACCCATTCATATCTTTAGCCGGTACCAATGCCACTAGTTCGAAGCAAAGACACATTTGCCTCAAGATGACATCCATACATTATGATAAATGCGAGGTTCACATGTCTTCTCATTTTTATGGCCCTCAGTAGGGGAAACTGTCTCAACGTCTTTGAAACGAAAGAAAACCCTGCAATGGTTAACAGATCTCATTGTTCTGAACCACCCTATAAGGTCTTCCAGCGCCGACTTTCCCTTACAACACAGCTTGTGCACATCTTATCCTAGCACTTGGATCGCCGTTGATTGAGCACCTTGAAAGACAAAGTAAGCAAATATCAATGCCAAAGTTTTCAAGATGGAAGAGATGGATTTAAGCAGCTGCGGAGGATGAGACGAATAATTACTACAGGATATAAAATGAGTTAGAATGGGAAGGGATGACGGAGAACTGGTGGATAGAAATGTGGAAATGGGAATAACAGGAACAGAAAAGACAGCAGGGATAAAAGGGGAGCTGGGAATGTGGACTAGGATCGGGAAACCAGATACGGGCTAAATGAATGGAAAAAGTGGATTCCGAATGAAGATACTGAAAAACTAAGACAAGAAAACAGTTGAAGATTTGACAGTTGATGCCAATAACGCTGGCTACTGCCAGTTGATAAAAATTATCTTGCCTTGATTGCAAGAGAAGCATTGTTTGATTCTTTATGATACTCCTTCATCTGAAAAACAAAAGTCTGGCATTCGCTGTAATAGCATACGGGAGTTGTTAAGTCACTGAGAGGGTTAAAAACGATCACACACACACACACACACACACACACACACACACACACACACACACACACACAGGGAGAGAGAGAGAGAGAGAGAGAGAGAGAGAGAGAGAGAGAGAGAGGACCAAAAAGGCATGGGAAAAATATCATGTACGCATTGCAGAGTGATTAGTAAGAGAATGAATGATGTAGAAAATGTGAAAGAAGAGATTATTAAACAAGTATCAGTGAGAGTGACAGATTGAACGGGGTATGAGGGTGGCATCAAAGGATGAGATCTGAGAATGTGGATAATGGTCGGGAAATAAGGTGTGGTTGGAAGACTGGCAGCTGAAGGACTGCACATGAAAAACTGACCAACGGAGATCTTCAGCTGACGTGCGCGCCCCGCCCAGCCCTAACATCCACACCTTCCCAGCCCATCACCTCTACTCCAGTCCACTTAGCCCTCTCCCCTTGCCCTCCATAGCCTGGCAAATGAAGGAGATCAAATACTGTACTAATTCCCATGTTGCACCATCTCTCATTGTTATGAACGAGTCAGCTCTTATACTGGCCACGTACAAGACGACTTCATAGATATATAGATAGATATTAGATAGATATTTTTAATGGCCACAATTTCCCTAACAAACTAGACAACAATCTGATATATAGAATGGTCCTTAACAAAAGTACATTTTCCTGAAGAACATTCTGTACGCTGTGAAACAGAACTCTAAAGTAGCAATCGTAGAAAGCACATGCAACTAAAACTTGAATTAATGAATAACAGTGTAAAGGAAGTCTAAGATATCCATATTAAACATACTGTTTTAATATCTGATGGATTTTTTGCACGCTGTGACATAATCATTTAGCTGCACTAATAGGACATCAATGGTGGTCAAATTGTAACGCTGACTTAAATGTACTGTTCTCACACATTCCTGTATTACATGTTTTCCGGTTTGAATACAGTCACTTAAACGTACCTGTTCTTCAAATGGAAGTCAATTCCTGCCTCTTCCGTTCCAGCGTCCCTCTTCTATCGCGAGGGAATGAGCAGTCACGCATAAGCTTGTCCATGACACCCACTCATGTTAGTTTACCTTAATCTTTGTTCTGTAAATGTCGCGTAGAGTCAAATTGTGATTTACAGCCTTATATAAGAGAAACCTGTTTGAATCCGATATTGTGATCATTGGTTTATCATTTTATTTGGTAATCTGAACATCATCAACGTCGTAAGATAAGAAACGTTTTATACTGAGTGATTTGTGACAGTTTTTATCCAGAGGGATGCGTAAGGAATGAGACAGTGGGTCATCCTTTATATTGCTTGTCTCTCTACACATTTCTGAAAAAGTTAACGTAACTTGACTTTACTGAGGGCGAGTAAAGGAGAATATCTTAGCTCCGATAGGCACATATCCTTACTTGTCTTTCTTATCTGACAGCTGTTTTATACTCCACATATATACCTATGCTGTTTCCCCTACAACAGGGGGTAACCTAGACAAGACGACACACTCACCAAACTACTCATCCACACACACACATTTACTCGTATCTTAGCCTCTAAGGGGAGAAGGGAGAGCTCCTCACTGCACCACACCGCACGAGGGTCAACTGCGCAATGGAATCCAGCGACATCTGTAGCAGGGCCGGACAGCAGAGCGAGTTTACACATACCACATCATAATGGACCAATCCGCTTCTCCGCATCTGACCCGATCAGCTGATCAGACCAGATGCGGAAGAACATCCTGTCGGGGCCGCGTCACCATTTATGCATTCACAGTTTCTCTCCATTCATCCGTATCACGTGCAGTCACACCATATATACAGTCTATGTATAGATTTCGTTTAGCCAAGATTCACGGCCTTTATTATCGCATAAAAACCGTTTCAAACACTTTATTTTTAATATAAAAAGGGACATCATGGTTTTAGCTTATAAACAATATAAACTTGAGAACATGGCATAACTTAAATTCTGCATGTAATCCAAGATCAGAAGATGTAGACCCATCCGCTGGAAAAGGACTACCTAGATACATATAATACATAAATGTATGGTAAAATTATTGAATTTACATGCAGAACATCCCGGTTCACATTACTTCCATTCCCAGCCATAAACTTAGTTTTGTATTCGTTTACTTTCACACTTTGTGATTGACAAAACTGGTTTAAAAGTCCGATTTACTGCATCATACCCTCTCTGCTGGTTGACAAGATTATTGTATCATCCATTAAAACAAGGACGTGCAACCATGCTAGGAAGCCGTCGGTCCTACAGTTTTGTTTGACTACTCTGATCAGATAATTTACAAAAACCGTAAACAATAAACATGATTTTGGAGATTCCTGGCGAACACAAGTCTTAGCAGTAATTTTCGCCGTACACACAACACTGCTGGTTATCTTATACATGGCAGCTACTGCCAACAGCACTGTAGCACCGCACTCTAAACGTTTTAAAATAAATAACATTATGTCACTTGGTATTTGATCATACGCTTGCGCAAAATCATTAAAAGTAACATATAAACTGAATTTCTTCCTTCTCGCCTTATCAAAGAGTAGCCACAAGGATACTAAATGGTGGAGACAGCCCCTACCAGACTGACTGCCAGCCTGCTCACGATTGGGGGAAAACCATCTGCGTAACCTAGTACCTAAAATCATATCATATAACTTAGCTAAACAATTAATCACAATGATGTCTCTGTAATTTGATGCTAACGCTCGTGAGCCACGTTTAAATGTAGTAAATAGTCCCGCTGTTACCCACGACGATGGGTAGGTGGCACCCATAAATAAACTGTTAAAAATTGCCGTTATCGTAAACCCCAGGCAGCTGGTAGTAACATTAACACTCTGGGTGGTGTACATCTAGTCCATTTGCAATGTTGCATTTCAATCTTTTGATCTGATCTGAGACTTCTTGCAGTGTTATAGGGTCATCTAAAACTGGAATGTAAACGTCATTTTGCGATGAAATGACACTGCGTTCGTCTACTCCTGGAGGGTATTGGATATGATCAAAATGACTCTTAAGTACCATGTCTTTGGGCAGTAGGGTAGCATTAGGTGTGACAGTGGCATAGTTTAATTTACCTCTGAAGTTAACTGTACTCCATAGATGAGCATCATCGTTATCGTGTAAAAGGCGGTCACAGTTGTCCCCAAGATCATCCCGGCCTGGGGTGTAACTTCGGACCTTACTATCACATTCACAACCATATAACACATCACATTTTATTTACCGCATTTTATTTACCACTGTGTCGGCGTCAGCGTCAAGCACTGGCGAGTCACGCTGTCTGGGAAACCTATGACCACCTAGGAGGTGGCACTTTCACTGCTACAGACGCGCTTTATTTCAGTTTGGCTAACGAGACATTTTTATTTTCGGCGTGCTCCTGATCTTGAGACTGAAGGAAATGGGTATAAAACTAAGCAATAACCACATTAGTATAAAGAGCCTAAACGTACACCGTTATTAATCAATTATTGTATGGAGCAAAAATGTATGTCTATATCTGATAGGCATAAATAAGAAGTCCAAAGACGCTAGGAGGAACACACAGGCCATACTGTGTAAATAACTAGTTTCTGGAGTGACATAACTAAGGTATCTCAAGTGTAGCTTATTTCCTCTGTGGCGCATCATAAAGGGGTAGGGATGGTAGACGGGAGACAAAGAGGGAGGTGGGAGGAAGAACAATATAGGAAAGTAAGGAGTTTCCTCGCTGCCAAGTATTGTTGAAAAGGTAGAAGTTATATCCACTCTGAAATTGTGCTTATTCTGGAGATACAATACTTTCTACCTTAATTATGCGCTCTTCACCCATGAAGAGCGTTCAAGACGGACAGAAAATTATTTAACCTTCGCGGTAAAAATAATTTCATACAGGGGCGCACCCAGGAATTTTCTAAGGGGGGGGGGGGCCGCAGTGAGGTGAGGTCAGGTAATCCGATAATTACTGGGAGGTCATATGCAGGTTTAGAGTCAGTCAGGCAGCTGCTGGCTCATGTGTTACTCTTTGTTTGTACTTGCCGGTTTTTCATGTTTTGCTGTTCTCGAAATAAAGATATATAAATTTTAAAAAGGACCCAGAGAGCTAAGGGGGTGACCCGCGCCGGGCCCCCCCACCCCCCGCCCTGGGTGCGCCCCTGATTTCATACGAAAATAGCTGTATCATCACAATAAACACAACATTGATGTGGGCAAACTTTCTACCATGAAGACGGAGAAGTATCTAACTAACATTTCGCCGAGGCATGGCTTCAACAGAAAGAATCTCCAGGCTTTTCTATTCTTTCTCCAGGACGACCCTTCCGCCTACGAGACTCCATCCTCCTTTACATACCCTTACACGTTACCCCACCACCTCAATCTTTCAACTTTTGTTTTCTCTTCCTCATTCATCTCACAGTCTCCTCAACTCAGCCAATCACTCTCTGTTACCCCCACATAAAAAAATATAGACTTATATAATTTTTGAAACACTAAAAAAGGATAACAACTGATGTTTTCAATGATGTTTGTCAAATATATATATATATATATATATATATATATATATATATATATATATATATATATATATATATATATATATATATATATATGTGTGTGTGTGTGTGTGTGTGTGTGTGTGTATGTGTGTGTGTGTGTGTGTGTGTGTGTGTACAGATACGTGTAGCCTATATATATATATATATATATATATATATATATATATATATATATATATATATATATATATATATAACAAAATCTTTGTAGGTTGGTAGTGCCTTTTGGAGGTTCCAACAAATAGTACTTTCATATTTTTCGAATTCATGTCCATTTAGGAATTGTGTAACGATCAATGTCAGTTTATCACAGCTAGGCTGCTTATGCATCAGCACTCACTTGCCGTAGGACAGCCTACTTCTGCCATCTGTATCATTATTTTTCGCGTCGCCCCTCCCCTCTTCATATTTTTCCCATCCTTCCTCTTGCTTTTTCTTACTCTTCTTCCTACTTCAGATGGCTCTACACTGAATGACAAGCCTAATGGTTCCCTGTAATCTAAGAAACAATATACAAATAAAGGGATGATGTAGAATCTACTATGGTGCCTTTGTCAACTGGGTGGAGACACAAACGTGGCAGAAACCACACCTCCCCGCGCCTCGCTTTGGCGAAGCTGTCTGCTGCAAGGAATCATCTGTTAACACAACGGGAGAGCCCTAATGGGACGGTTGCTTACATGCGGTTGATGAGTCTATCCAGCTAGACAAACCTAGGTTCTTGAACAATAACAACTGCAACTCCTTTTGTCTCATGAAAACTATATATATATATATATATATATATATATATATATATATATATATATATATATATATATATATATATATACAGTAGGCTCACACAGTGCGCGAGAGATTGGGCGTCCACAACCTCGTGTGCTATGAATTCGCACACTGTGAATACATAATCTTATGGGAAAAATTACATATGGGTAGTACCCCCTCATACCTGGACATTTTTTGGCCCTTAGAGACATAATAAAAGTCAAATTTTCAGACACTGAACTACAGGTATAGCTACAAAAACAAAAATATTGGTAGTCACCTTGACAACAGTAGACAATAGGCCAACACTTCCCTCCACAGACTCCTCTTGAGCACCTTCCCCAGGAACCTCAAAGTCACTCACTTCGGCCATAAACCCCTCGAAGTCTAACGCTGACACTTCTGACATTGCATCCTCTTCATCCTCAACAGGAACAGGAGCAGACGATGTAGCTGGTTCCAGAATTTCACTAACTTGAGCCTGCTGTGTGTAACTAGTTATGAGCGTCTGTCTTCTGTTTATTTCTTGCCTGTGCCTGTCTGTGTAGAAACGGAAGAGTTTGTCGATACCAACCAGAACCTCCTCCGTTCTTAGGCTGCCCACTTCCTGTGCCTTCACTTCTTCCTTGAGCTTATCCACGGCAGCAAGGATCTTGCTTATTCTTGACATACACAGCTCTGTATTCCCCTCCATCACACTAGGCTGCTCAACTTGACTCTGCCTGGCATTGGGCTCTGCATCAGCCTCGTCTATGCGTTGCAACACTTCCTCGAGAGGCTGCTTCTCATTAGCAGTATGCACTTCTCGTATGTCTGCCAATGTAATGTCCTCGAAACCTGGTACAGCTTGTGCCGCTGTCAGTGTTGCTGCCTCAGCCTCGGCCAGTGGTTGAATGGCCATCTCCTGGGTCGTGCATAAGTGAGGCACGAGCATTCACCACGCATGGTTCACCGTTGCAGGTGTAATCTGGTGCCATGCTTGTAGGAGAAAGTCAACTGCGTCCTTCACTGTAAAACGACGCCAAAATGCCTCAACAGTCATGGCATCTGTGGTGGATTGGGATACAGCTGCTGGTGGAGATGGAACGGGAGCAGGTTCCTCATCGAGGTCTTCATCAGGATCTTCTTGTAGGGCATGAAGCTCCTCTTGTGTGTCAGTCTTCCTGCATAGGTAGTTGTACACTTGCTTGTGACAGAAGTGCTTCACAGTGGCGATCAGTTCTTGATCCAGTGGCTGCACTAGTGACATCGTCCAGGGCGACAGAAACACAACACAACAATCCTTGTGCAGATCATCTAGGCTAGGTATGGAGGATGACTTGATGCATTGTCCAGCACAAGGAGCATCTTAAATGGAATGCCCAGTTCCCGACACTTGGCCCTGGCATCGGGGACACAGCGCCTCATTAACCAGTTTGCCATAATGTTCCTGGTCATCCAACCATTTACAGACTTGTACCAGTATACGCCACTTGCGTCCATGTTCGTGAGGTTTTTGTAGCACATTGGGTGTGAAGCTGTGTGTACAACAACTGGCATCAACTTGTGGCTCCCAGACAGGTTTACAGCGAACATTATCGTCATCTTACACTTCTGGAGCTTGCGACCAGGGGCCTGTTTCTGTTTTTTAACGATGTAAGTTAATTTGGGCATGGCCTTGTAGTATAACAACGTTTCGTCTACGTTGTAGATCTGGTCCTTGGTGTACTGTCCCTCTTCAAGAAGTTCTCTAAATATCGCAGGATAGTCTCTCGCGGCCAGCTCATCGGCAGAGGCACGTTCACCAGACACTTTGACGAGATGGAGTTCCTTGCGCTTCCAAAAATGGTCCAGCCATCCAACCGATGCCTTGAAAGGTTTGTCCACATTTAACTTGTGAGACGCTGCCTTGTAAAAGAGCTGGACTTGGTTCTGAATAAATCTGCCATTCAGTGGAACACCTTCCTTCTTCCTCATTATGAAGGTGGCAAGATACCGTTCCATTAGCATCATCACACGATTTCCCACCTGTGAACGGCCGTCTATGTCAGAGGCACCATGTATCGGGCCACGGCTAGCACCAAATATCGTGCCACCGCTAGCACCAAATTTATGAGTCAGTTTAGCCGCTAATTCCACCAGATCCACCAATTTGTGTAGCAGCTATATGGAATAGCACAGCTGACTACATATTATGTGTTCTGCTGTTATATTATAACCAGACCACTGTGTTAAAGATCGACAACACTGTCTGTAGTACACGTCAGCCACTCGCCGTCACTGCCCGACACTTCTCACTAAAGGTCCTCTGCCACTAGAAGGTGGAAGCTGGTCTGTTATATTAAGCGGTAGTGTAAGGTGACAGAAATGAGCAGATTAAACCTCTCTTTATTGGGCACAGAATAATATAACTGCGACCCGAGAGATATGTAAGAGTGATACCACCTCCCTTGATAATATATGACGTCTTCTGACGCTGTACGCTCACCGTGCCGACTTGGGCGCGGTGCTGAGGTCAGCTAAAAGTGAGGTGCCAAGCATTTACATATACTCTGGGCTTATGCAAAAAGTAGAGATAAATGACAACTCTACTAGCACATTATACACCTCTATAAAATGGTATTAAGTACATTCACATATACCAACATAATAAATGGTTCCCCAGGACTTTACACTTACGCACTATTCAGATATCTTTTCACTTCTCCTAACCTTCATTTTATAATTGAAACAGGGTGGCAATTATGGTCTGCCATCCACCTTCTTTCTATACCGCAGCTAACAGCGAAATGATATTTGGTTGTTCATCATTCACACTTCATTACACACTGTTAATTATGACTAAACAGTTTTAAAAGTTATTATGTAAAAATGTGTGATACTACAACTTCATATGGAAAAAGATGTTGACACCAGAACATCGCTCGGCCACACCATTGACGTCCTCGTCGACATTGTTGTCCTAACTACCCTGTAGTCTAACCAGAGTGTAGGGTAGCTAACTATTCAGGAACATCCACTTGCAATCCGCGAGTACGGACACGTGGTCTCAGTGGGTTCCTTAATTGGCGCCTTAAATAGTAGCCTAAACCACAAACACAGGACAAGACCACAACAAGTAGAAGACCAACGCCAGGACCAAAATAGGAAGGAGAAAGGTATGAAGGAAGATAGGACAGTACATAAGGCTCTAAATCAGTCCTGTTCAGGTGGGAGAGGAAGGTAAGCTCCTTTAATACATGAGACAGCCTGTTCACATTCAAGGAAGTAACACTGAATGAAGGTAGAAACGGTCGTAACTGGGATGAGAAGTTCATTGACAAAGCTAGATGATGCTTGCTAGGCAGAACTGCTATCTCTTTACTGTGTAACTCACAAAAATCAGGTGCAACGTAGTACCCCTTTACTGTAAGGAATTGATTCTGTGAGGCACAAGTCACAGTTACGTCCTCTGTCTCAGGAAAGTAAAAGTACTGTTTTGCATGAATATGAGCATGGAAAACTGACTTCAATTGAATGGGTTGGAAGGTGCAACGTTGCAGAGCAGAGGAAGTATTTGCGTCCAACAAGGCCCTCTTACACTCCTCTACCTTTAATGGTACGAAGACAAAATGGAAAGCAGGACATACATGGAGATCAAGAAATGAGGCCTTACACTTCTCAAATTCATTCACAGTCGTTTCTGCTACACATTTTCTTGTCATCCGAGACAACTAGCACCTCAGGATGCTCTTCAATAACAATAAGTGTATTATTAGCAGTAGCAAAAGGGAAGGAAATGAACCGCCATGCCTGGTATGTTACAGCATTCCTCATAGGTACCAATATCAGGATGCCTTCATGGGTCAACTGGGCCTTTAACAAAGGGTAATAATATTCCAGTTGACTCAGATCAAAGAGTGGCATAAGTCCATGCTTCCACACAGCTATATCAAATGCATTTGTTAGTATATTAGTAGGAAGCAATAAAGCATTAACCCTGTTCAAACTTGCATTGATTAAGCCGTCCACCATATTGGCTGCATTCTTCTCCAAAGTGGTGGTTGACTCGTCGAGAGCATGTAAGTACTCAGCGAATAACACCAAGTTAGCTAGTTGGTAGGTTAATTTGGATGTTGTTCACAAGCTCTACTAGATGGTTGGTAGTCCTAATTATCTCGTTAGCATTGTTAGTGAACTCATCTAACTGTTTATACACATGCATGATTAATCTATTATTGGCTTTAGTGGCCAGTGTCAAGTCATGCATCTGTCTACCCAATTGCACTACGTCCTTATCTAATGCCGTACCAAAGAGGTGTTGAGACAGGATTTCTAGAAAATCCACAAGTCCTCTCTTAGTACGTGCATGGACATGCTTGGAAAGATCAGAGTGTACGTTAGGTAAAGCAACATGCAAGTTAGTGAGCCTGTCGGTGAGCCTGTCTATATGCCTAGTCTGAAGCTCAACAATTCCATGCAAGGTTCGTTCCAAAGCTTCAGTGTCAGAGTTTGTCAATCGAGGGTTTCGATTAAACATCTTTCCCACTTCCAACAGTTGCTGTCTGAGATTCGACAAGCCTTTGGAGACCTCCTTGACAATATCTGGCGTTTGGAGATAGCCTTCCATTGGATAGTAGACGCATACTGCATCTTCCACTAATACGACTTCTCCAAATGGGCTCTTCAGCGCTCCTGGCATTAACACAGCCGTGTCCGTGTCCGACGTCTTTCCATAGGTCCACCCCAAGCAACGCACGAGGAGTATGAGCCACAGCCACATTTTTCTGCAAGAGTAGATACTCCCTTAATCACTCTTGTTGTGGAATCATAACTTGCTGCGATACTCTTGGTTAGGGACAGGTACGGACGACGACATAGACTGCGACAAAGACAGAGGGGACAACACATCAGACGATAGGCCTAGCTCTTGACTTACTAGTTTGATCCTATCAGCATGTACTACCTCCTGAGTTCCATTAGCTTCATCCATTATTCTATAAGTATTTCCACGTACTCGTTTCACAACGGTATATGGTCCGCGGAACTTAGGTCTGAGCTTGGAAATTCTCTCAGGGTTGTAGATCATGACCTTCTGGCCTGCCTGTAACGTCTTTTCTTGATTACCTTTGTGTTGTTTCGCCATCATCTCCACTCTGGAGGCTTTTAACCTTTTCCGTACTTCACTGTGTATACATTGGAATATCAACAACTGTACCTTTGCGTAGTCTTCTTCGTTGTATACTGGAGTAGGAGGTCCAGCCAACAAATCGTAGGGTAACACTTTCTCTTCTCCATAAAGGATATAATGAGGAGACTTCCCAGTTGATGAATTTTCTGAGGAGTTGATGGTCGCCGCTACGTGTGATAACCAGTCTTCCCAGTTATCCTCTTGATTTGAGGTTATTACTGGTCTGAAGACTTCCAGTATCTTCCTGTTTGTCCTCTCCACCAGGCCATTGCTCTTAGGACTGTAAGGCGTTACAAAAACTTGCTTTAGTCCATACATACGACAGATTTCTTGTAACACCTGGTTACGAAATTCACTGCCATTATCGCTGACCAATACCTTAGGTGTAGAGTATGGACAAATCACTGAAGTCACAAAAGCGTGCACCACCTCCTCTGAAGTTTTCGTCTGTAAAGGTGCTAAAACAGTGAATCGTGAGAAATGGTCCACTGCCACCAGTACATAACTTGAACCTTGACGACTTCTCGGCAATGCTAAGAGATCAATGGAGACTGTATCCCAGGGTTTTTCCGGTAGAGGATACTCTAAAATGGGAGTCGGAAGTCCCGTCGTTCCTCGTATTTCCGCGCATTTGACACATTGACTGACGTGGGCTTCTATGTCCTTCCTCATAGTCGGCCAATAGTATTTCTTTCTCGCCTCACGTATGCATCTATCGCAACCGGGATGACCCGCTTGAGGTACGTCATGAACTAACTGTAGCACGGCTTGCTGTAAGGTAGGAGGAACAGCCAATTGATATGCAGTGTCCTTCCCTGGGGGTTGCTTATACAAAAGACCCTGTTGAAGATGGAAGTGAGTCATTGGTACTGGGAGTTCAGGTAGACAAGTCTCGTCGCCAGACTCCAAGGCTGATGACTTGAGACCACATCGCATCATTACGTTGTTCCGCTTTTACCGTGTCTGAGGAATACTCAGCAAGAGCAACATCCTCGGCTATGGTAGCAGCAATGTTTCTACTCAACGCATCGGCTACGACATTTTGACGGCCTGGTAAATATCTGACCTCTTGATCAAACTCCATTACCTTGCCAAACCAACGCTCAACCTTACCATGCAAGTTTTTTCCTTTAAACAAGTCGCGTATGGGTGCATGGTCAGTTAAAACAATTATCCGGTAGCCAAAGATAATATCCCGGAAATGTCCTAACGCCCACACGACTGCTAATGTCTCCAAATGTGTCGTCGAATAGTTCTTCTCTGGGGGTCTTAGTGCCCTACTAGCATACGCTATGGTATGTGTCTTACCTTGCTCATCCTTCTGGTGTAACACCGCTCCCAGACCCAGACCTGAGGCGTCCGTGCACAGATAGAAAGGTTGAGTATAATCAGGAAACGCTAATACGGGTGCTTCTGACATGGCTTGTTTGAGCTCGTTGAAGCTTTTCTCTTCCGAGGGTCCCTATTTCCATGCAGCGTCCTTCTTAAGTAGCATCGTTAAAGATGATGCTATGATGGCATATCTGTGGACAAAACTCCTATAAAAGCCAGTGAGGCCTAGGAACGATCTTATCTGATCCTTGTTCTGTGGTGTAGGAAAATTTAACATTGGCCTTACCTTGTCCGGCACAGTCTTGATGCCATTACCATCAACTAGGTGTCCTAAAGATCTAATACTGGATTTCAGAAATTCACACATTGACAGCTTAATTTTCAGACCTGCGGATCTCAAGGTTTCCATCACTCGTTTTAACTTGTTAAAATGACTGTTAACATTGTTACTCACGATGATTAGGTCATCTAGATACGCTAAGACGTCTTGCCCTAACATCTCGCCAAACAATTGGTTTATCATCCGCTGAAATATTAAAGGAGCATTACTCAGTCCAAAAGGCATCCGGAGAAATTCAAATTGCCCACAATGAGTGCTAAAAGCAGTAATGGGACGCGACTCTTTGGTCATCTCCACCTGCCAATACCCTGACGCTAGATCCAGACAAGTAAACACAGTATTTCCCTTACTAATGATTGAAGTAAGTCTCGCAGATGCGGAATCGGGTAACGATCCAGTACTGTTACCTTGTTCACTTGCCGAAAATCCACAACAGGTCTCACACCACTTTCTTTCTTAGGCACTAGAAAGAGTGGTGCATTCCAAGGCGAGGAGGAAGGCTGGATAACTTCATCATGAAGCATCCTTTCAACTTCCTCATCCACTGCTTCCCTTTGGCTGTGCGGTAGACGGTATGCGGGCACATAAACTGGATTTGTACCAAGGCACAAACCAATATGATGCTTCACCCTATCCGTCCTACCCAGCGCTTCTCCTGGAAGTGCTACTACATCGGAAAATTCTCTAAGGAGGGCTAGGAGTCGTGTTTTGTGGTCTACATTATCCGTGACCTTCACATATTGCTCCAGCTGTTTTTCCTTAGCCAGACGTACGGGTTCCGACTGAGTCGTTGCTTGAAATGTAACTACAGGAGAGATCACCGGCACGTCGTCGACTTCCTTTATGGGGGCACCATAGCACATCAAGTCGCCTATATAACAACCATCTCTGAGCTTAACTGCGCCACCACTCATATTTGCGATGAAGAGGGGCGTCTTCTGGTCTTGGCCAACGCTAGTCAGAGTCGATTCCAGCGACAATGCCTTATGTTTTACAGCCTTAGTTAAGCATGCTACATCAGTTCCCACCGACACGTCAGGTACTCGGACAGGAATTTTACAGACAGTTCGACTGGGTAAGTGGTGATTACCACTCACTATAGCCCTGACTTTCTTCCAGTCCATACCCTCCGCTTCGTGTGCATCCGGGGACTCCCTTGATGCTTCACTTGTTGGGGTCACAACTGGTTGGACGGCTCCTGATTGGATGCCAGTTCCAGTTCGTGTCGCTGAGGGATTAAGGCCTACAAACTCTTTCCCATTAAAGGAAATGGAATGTCTTTGAGGGTGTATTACTATATCATACTCCTCCATGGTTTCAAAGCCTAACAGCCCATCAGCTGGCAGAGGAAAATCCTCAACTACATAAAATGTAGCACGTAACACAGGAGATCGTTTATCTGCCCTCAATGTCAACGGCACCTGGCTTACAATCTTCATTCTACTCCCTGTCACACCTGACAACATTACATCAGTTGCTGATAATGTCCAGTTTGTTAGAGGCATTTCACTTTTAAGTCTTTCTAACGCTTTACTAGAAATAATGTTTATACATGCCCCTGTAACTACGATCAGGGACACTTGACCTTTCCCTATGATCCAAGGAATAGATAATAAGTCCACCTTAGTAATAGCTGCCACACACGCATCGGTGGATTGTACTATTTTAATTACTTTTGCGTGCGGCCCTGAGCTTCCCCCGAACTAGCTTGGTTCCCTAGTTTCTTCCTCTTTTCAATGACAAAGGGGCAGTAGTCTGTTTCATGAGAACAATGCCCATGTATGGCTCATCACCTTGACCCCTTTGACTTCGTAGCCTTGGTCGGGTTTTGTTGTGGAGAACTAGTACTGGGTTGTTTGTTACTCTCCTGCTTCCCAGAACCAGGCTCAGACGTGGCAGTCGAGTTGGCCTTGGCTGCATAGCGGGCCGCCTTTTTAGCATGCCAACATTTTTTTTCTGTATGTCCAGCCTTTTTACACACTGTACAATACTTCCCAGGAGGTTTCTCTGTGTGAATGGCTAGGACACTACTACCCTCTCCTTCAGCCTTTGCCATTAGCTTAAAGCTCATATCAGGCAAGGATATTTCGGGAGGTCTTTTCGGCTGCCTAAGTACATGAGCTCGAGTAGCAGAGTTCAAACAAGCTAGAAACTGTAAATATTCAAGTAACCGCGCGACTCTTTCAAAAGTCATTCCCGAAGTCCAGTCTCCCCAGCCCGATTTCGGTAAGGCTTTGCTAGCCTCTACGTAACACGTACCTGCCTTCGCCAATGCTTGATTCACAGAACAGTTAGGGTACTGCTGAACCCTGTTTACATGCCTGAACGCCCAAGCATCTGACACATAGCAATCACTTGCAAAAATGTGGGTTAGAGCTTCCTTAAACTTTTCATAATTCTGAGCAGTAGGCCCAGAGTAAAATAAGGATGCCTCCATCATTTCAGAAGCTTGAGAATTTGATTTGATATTTGCTTTCACATGCCAAATCTTCTCCGCATCACTAGCAAGCTGTAGTATTTGGGCTTCACAGTCCCTCAAAAACTTGTGAATGTCGTAATTGTCTTCCCCAGTAAACTGTAAACTCGGTTGTGCTGTGGGAAGTACTTTGATGCAGTCTGTGTTTGAAGGTGCCTGAGTAACAATAGGCCCTTGAGACTGTCTGACAGGTGCAACAGGAGGTAAAGTCTGTGGGATACTAGCAGTAGTCAAGTTAGTGGGTGCCATATTAGGTACAGGTATCTGCCACAAAGGAGGAGGGTTAGTCTGACCCATATTGTTAGTCATGCCCCAGGTATTTGGATAAGGGCCCTGGGTTTCCATGCCAATATTAGTATTCATGCCCCATTGATTAGGATTCTGGGTTCGCATGCCAGTACCATCTGTGTTTATACCTCATGCATTTGAATAAGGAACAGAAAATAAAATCTGTCCAAAACCTTGTGGTGTACTGAAAACATCTGATGTATACACAGGTATGTGAGTGGTTGTAGTACTATCAGTAATGACTGGATTTTGCATATCCTGAGTGACCAAAGGTACTGTTGTAGTCTCAACTTCCACAGTCTCCTCACTAGGAATACCCTCATTAGCAAGACTAGTGGCCATTTTGGATCTAACTGATTGCTCTGGGACTGTTGAATAAGTATGACCAGAACGTAAATGCAAAACGTTCAAATCCTCATCCTGTCTTTTAGAAATATCCTCATCACCTTGATCCTCAATATGTCCTTCACTCATTTTATATGTCTGAGCACTTTTATTTGATATTTCAACCCACTCATAAAATGCTGAGTCTAGTGGGGTTGGCTGATCTCTATTTCCCTAATTCTACGTCCCCACCATTTCACTGTATCCATCTAACCTTGTCAGTAATATTCCCCTCCCATATACAGGAAGATAAACTGACATAAAAAAAGGATAGTTACGGTAAGTGACAGAGAATGGAACACATATAAAATACACAGAAAGTATATTTATTTCAAGGGAATTCTCAGAAACCTTTATTTCCACACATTAACTAACTAACGTGTGTTGATTCAAGTGTGTGTGTGTGTGTGGATTACTAATGCATGGACACTACCTAGATATGAAAGTCCAGGATGATGTTCCACTTTCCACGTTCCACACTCCACCAGACTCCTCCAACCATACACGGCAGCCCGCTCGCTGTGGGAGTTAGCAAGCGACTGGTTTGCCCTGCATCACGCCAGGCAGGATGCCACAGATGCACCACACACGATCGTGGCACCTCACTCGCCAGCGCTCGGTCTCCCTCGACTTGCCTCGGCCGTCTGCGCCTCTGGAGTTGCTAGAAGTCGCTAGTTGACCCACTCCTCACCGCACTGGCTTGAACTCTCCTTATCTCGCCTCTCACTCAAGAGAGCGAGATTCTTGCTAGTTTGCGTTTGAAGATGGAGATATCTCGCACACCACAGGGCGAGATAACTGCCAGTTTGTGCTTAAGATAGGAATCTCGCACTGGCAGAATAATGGGAGGAATTAATATTCACCACTCCAGTTTATCTGCTCCACTCAACTCACTGGTAATTAGTCCCCTTACAACAGTAGAGTAAGACTTTCTGTTTCACCTTCAGGAACGAGCGATTGCAAGGGTTACTGGTTCACAGCATAAATCCCTTTAGCACTTGTATCGTATCCCAGCACTGAGCACCAATTTAATGTATTGGGCCACGACTAGCATCAAATATCGTGCCACTGCTAGCACCAAATTTATGTGTCAGTTTAGCCGCTAATTCCACCGGATCCACCAATTTGTGTAGCCGTTATATGGAATAGCACAGCTGACTTCATATTACGTGTTCTGCTGTTATAGTATAACTAGACCACCGTGTTGGAGATCGACAACACTGTCTGTTGTACATGTCAGCCACTCGCCGTCACTGCCCGACACTTCCCACCAAAGGTCCTCTGCCACTAGAAGGTGGAAGCTGGTCTGTTATATTAAGTGGTAGCGTAAGGTGACGGAAATGAGCAGATTAAACCTCTCTTTATTGGGCACAGAATAATATAACTACGACCCGAGAGATATGTAAGAGGGATACCACCTCCCTTGATAACTATATGACGTCTTCTGATGCTGTACGCTCACCGTGCTGACTTGGGCACGGTGCTGAGGTCAGCTAAAAGTGAGGTGCCAAGCATTTACATATACTCTGGGCTTATGCAAAAAGTAGAGATAAATGACAACTCTACTAGCACATTATACACCTCTATAAAATGGTATTAAGTATATTCACATATACCAACATAATAAATGGTTCCCCAGGACTTTACACTTACGCACTATTCAGATATCTTTTCACTTCTCCTAACCTTCATTTTATAATTGAAACAGGGTGGCACTTATGGTCTGCCATCCACCTTCTTTCTATACCACAGCTAACAGTGAAATGATATTTGGTTGTTCATCATTCACACTTCATTACACACTGTTAATTATGACTAAACAGTTTTAAAAATTATTATGTAAAAATGTGTGATACTACAACTTCATATGGAAAAAGATGTTGACACCAGAACAACCATATGTCTTCACTACAGCCCTTATGACATCACGGTTCTTCCACACTGTCCTCACTGTTGATTCAGCCAATCCCAGGGCTTTCCCGATGGCTGTGTTCCTTGTCCCTCCTCCTTCATCTTGATAATCTCTAACTTGGTGGTGTGCATCAGAAGTTTCTTAACTCTTGGGGCTGGAGCCATGGTGCGGCGAAGTACAGGCCAGGATGGAGCAAAAATAAAAACACCACACATTGTACACAACAGGTAAGCTGTAGAGAGCGGATCCACACTGTGCACAAGCCAGGACTGTTATGACGCACCCGCCACCTTGTACTCCAAGCTGCACAGTAGAATGCCTGGGAATTTCTACGCATCAACATGATGACACATGACGCGTTGTGCGAGGAGGGGGTCGCATACTAATAGCAAATGGCATTTTTGAGCCACTCCTTGCCTGTACCCCGCGTTCTGTGAGGTAAACTCACACATTCAAGGTTTTTGGTTATGGTCACTCGCGCACAATGTGAATTGCGCACTGTGATGACGCACACTGTGCGAGCCTTCTGTATATATATATATATATATATATACTGTCTCTGTGCATTTACACTCACACTGGGATAATGTCACCGTAATATTTGCATGAGAGGCAATTGGTTACAAATGGAAAAGCTGGGAATGGAAAATGTAAGTAATTCATGTTGGCTAAATGGTTTAAGAAGTTGTCTATATCCCTAGGCTGATGCAATGAAGACTTTTTTTTTTCTTGACTCTCGTCAACGTACAGATTTTACTGGTTGTTTATAAGTCACACCTCTCTAGCCCGCGTTAATACAATAGCATCAGTTCAGAAAGAGACAGTTGTAGCTTGTCAATAATCGTTATACGGTTGGTATCAATGTTGGAGTAGAAGGACTGATGGACTCCAGGGAGAAAGCTGTTAACTTTCTGACAATGTTTAACGCACATAAACTAGTGCAGGTAAGCACAACAGATGCTGCAAATGCCAATGAAAAATTAGCACTGTAAGCTGCACTGTAACAAACATGGCTGAACTTTGCTCGTCCACTGTGACCTTGACATAAGTCTGTTCTCATCAAAAAATCGATTCCCTTCATCATCTATCCACCCTCACCCTCATGCCAAGTTCGGTCTAAATACGGTAAAAACTGTTTAAGATAAACTTGCCATTTGACTTTTACCTCTAGCCAATTGTTCTCAAAAACAATGTCAGCCCACAGGCAGACCGTCATCCCTTCCACCATGTCTGATTCAAATTCTATCTGACTGTTTCAATAAATTTGTTCACTCACAGACACACAAGATGCGAACTATGACCTTGCCCTGTAACCTTGACTCTTGACTGATGACACCACTCGACAAGAATTTCAGTTCAGAGATAGAAATGGGTATCCCAAAGCAATAACGTGGCATTGATTTCAAATATTCTGCATTAAAAAAATAATAATAATAAATGGTATCTCAATACAAAGCCCCTGAGTCCCCTGGGGGGGGGGAGGGGGAAGGAGTCATCAAAACCTCCACCATCTGCCCCTATCCCGGTTATGACAAAGTGAGATGCCTGGAACCAATGTCCAACTCATTTCTTCATTTCTGCAACATTCGTGGCCATTCCTCTAACTTTTCCTCTGTTGAGCACCACCTCTCCTCCTCTGAACCTCACCTTCTCCTCCTAACTGAGAGTCAACTGTCTGAGGCGACTGATAGCACACCTTTCTTCTCTATACTCATTTCAAAGCCAAAAGTGGCTGTTGTGTATATATATGAAATTATCTTGCTCTCGTGTTCCTGAACTTGAATCTTCTGAATTCTCACCTCTCTGGCCTAGGCTGTCATGTCATTCTCTAACTAAATATATCTGCACTGTTTACATATCCTCTAATTCTACTGTCTATGAAAAATTCTTCAACTATCTTGCTTCTAAAATGGAACATATCCTTTCAATTTCTCCTTCTCTGAAATCTCCATTCTAGGAGATTTCAATGTTCACCACCAGCTTTGGCTCTCCTCTCCTTTCACTGATCCACCTGGTGAACAAGCCTACATCTTTTCTATCCTTCGTGACCTGGTGCAGCTTGTGCAGCATCCTACCCGTATCTCTGACTGCCTTGGAGAGAGTTCCAACATACTTGGCCTCTTTCTTACAATTAATCCTTCTGCTTAGCTGTTAATCTTTACTTTTCATTGGGCTTCTCCAATCACAACTTTATCACCTTAACCTGCCCTATCACTCCAATAAGGCCCGTGAATTCTTCCAAGAAGCGGTGGCTGTGGCACTTTTTAGCTGCTGATTGGGAGGCCCTCAGTCAGTACTTCTTTGATTTTCCGTGGAACAATTATTGCTTCCATGGCCAAGAGCCATCTGAGTGTCCCTTGTGAATTGCGGAGGTTAAATCTTTTGGGCATGGATGTATACATTCCTTTCTTATATCAAAAAACCTTGATTTAATCACACTTTTTCTAATGCTGTCTACAGCAAGGAGAAGGCCTACAAAAGGCACCGAGGCCAACCCACCTATGAATCTTATCTCTTTTATATGTCTCCCTGGAATCATACTAAGTCTGCTCTTCACTTTGCCGAAAATACTTTCATTTGTACTAAATGCTCTTCATTTCAAATTCTTCCTGTTCCTTCTGGCACCATGCCAAATTTTTTTCTAACAACTTTAGCTCATCATCCTTCCCTACTTTTTTGCACCCCTATGGCTCTGTAGCTATTTCTTCTACTGATAAAGCAAAACTCTTCGCACTGACTTTCTCCTCCAATTCCACCTTAGACAATTCCGGTGTTGTTCCTCCATCACTTCCCCCCTCAGACTTCATCATGGCTGACACTGAAATTTCTTCAGTTGATGTGTTTTCTGCCATCACTGGCCTCAATACTGATGGGGTCCCTCCTGTTGTCCTCAAGAACTGTGCATCTGTGCTTACACCCTGCCAAGGTATGCCCTTTCGTCCTTGTCTGTCAACTTGTATCTTTCCTTCTTGCTGGAAGTTTGCTTTCATTCAGCCTGTTGCAAAGAAGGGTGACCATTCCCAGCCCTTTACATCCTGTGTTTCACAAGTTTTTGAGTCTATTCTTAACAGAAAAAAAAATAAAAGCATCTTTCTTATCACAACCTTTTTTCTGATCGTCAGTATGGGTTCCGCCAGGGACGATCCACTGGTTATCTTTTCACCTACCTTTCAGACTCCTGATCATCCACATTTCGAGACTTTGGCGAAAGCTTTGCCATTGCACTTGACATCTCAACGGCTTTCAACCGAGTCTGGATTAAATCTTCAATTACCAGACTGCCCTCATGGTTTCTATCCGTCTATCTGTGCCTTCATCTCTAGCTTCCTTTCTGGTAGTTCTATAGCAGTTGTTGTAGACGGTCACCATTTTTCTCCTAGAGCTATCAATAGTGGTGTTCCTCAAGGTTCTTTCCTATCACCAACACTCTTTTCATTCATCAGTGACCTTCTAAGCTGTACATCTAACACTATCCACCAATGTCGATGACTCCACCCTTTACCTTTCCATTTGCTTCCACCAGCGTCCATCTTAGCAGTTACTTAAAAAAATGGAGCTGAGGCTATGGCACACCTAATGTCTGACTTTGCCTATATGTATGATTGAGGTAAAAGTCATCTTGTTTTTAATGCATCAAAACTCAGTTCTTATATCTTTCAACCTGATAACATTTTCCACAGGAGTATCCTCTAATTTTTACCAATATGCAACTCAGTCTTGCATCATATTAAACATACTTGAGGTTTCATTCTCTCAGGATTTATCTTGGAAAGATCGTAATTTATTACCTCTCGTAAAATATGTCTCCAAGAGACAAGGTGTGCTAATCCGACTCCGTGCCTTCTTAACCTCTGAACAGTTGTTGACTTTATTCACGGGTTTCATTCGTCTGTGAGTAGAGTAAAACTCTGATGTGTGGAGAGGCTCCCACCACACAGCTTTTCTCAACAAGGTGGAGTCTAAGGCTTTTTGTCCCATTAACTCTCCTCCTCTTACTGACTTCCTTCAACCTCTGTCTCTTCGCCCCACTGTTGCATCTTTATCTCTTTTCTATCGCTGTTTTAATGGTCATTGCTCCTCTGAGCTGTCTGATTGCATCCCTTTACCACTGCAGCAGGCACGCAACACCTGTCTAAAAACAAACTCTCATCCCTTTTCTGTCCAACTCTCTAATGCAAGAGTTAACCGTTACTCCCATCCCTTCATATATTCAACAGGTCATCTCTGGACCTGTCTTCCTCTGTCTGTATATCCTACTTCCTATGATCTCCAGTCTTTCAAATGCAGCGTGTTTAGACATCTTGAAATGAACGAATCTTGAATTTGGCTCTCTCTTATTTTGTTTTTGCTTTTTCTCGGACGGAACAATTTGCGGGCTCCTCATCTCATGTGCTTTCTTTATTGCATTAAAAAAAATTGCTTTAGCGCATACAGGTTTTCTGTACTCACTGCCCTCACGCAAATCTTTAAAGGACAGTGGTTCTCCACATCACCGCTTTATTCGCGCTTTTTATACGTCTTTATATATATGCAGTGTATAATATCCAACATATACATTGCCAGCTGTCTACATCCACAATGTAAAGGTTGTGTATGCAAATTCATTATGATTAATATAACTCTTATTTCAGATTTGAGGGTTGACAATGCTTCGCGGATGTGTGAATGATCGTAATGCTCTCTGTGATATATGTGAAAGTTTCACTCCAAAGAAGCAGAGACGGAAGATCGCGTCCCTTGTAAAGACATTATTTTGGCATTAAGATTGGTGACTAAGACAAACGATGGGCGTCCCATATCTGCAGCATGACTTGTTCCAACTCTCTTTGCGAATGGGTACAAGGGGGGAAAACAAGGATGTCTTTTGTAGTTCCCATGGTGTGGAGGGAACCTAATGACCACACAACAGACTGTTACTTTTGCATGAGAAAAGTTGTGGGATATTCTTCCAAAAACAAAAACAGCATTGTTTATGAAAATTTACCGTTGGCAATAATACCAGTTGATAACACGGAGGAACTTTCCATTCCAAGGCCACAACAAATAAATGTGTATTCCAGACGTTAGATGAGCGTGAATACGGAGTGGCATCTGGGGCAGCTGTCCCTGATTCTAACCTCGAATGTTAGCCGCCTGGCAAAGTACCCTATCTATATAGTCACTCAGGGCTACCTTAACGATCTTGTACGTGACCTAAATTTATCAAAACCACAGTCAGAACGACTCTCTTCGAAACTGAAAGAATGGAACTTGTTACATCCGGACACAAAGGTGACGAGTTGCAGGAAACGGCAACAAAATTTGGAAAGTTTTTTTCAAGTCAGACAGAGGAGTATGCTACTGTAGCAATATCACAGATCTGTTTGAAGCCTTGGGAAGGATTCATGATCCTGACGAATAGCGACTTTTTATTAACTCCTGCAAATCAGATCTGAAGACTATTCTCTTTCACAATGGGAACATGCTTTCCAATATATCGTTTGTATTAGCTCCTGAAATGAAGGAAACATACGAATCGATGCAAAAACTCCTCATTTGACGGAGTACGACGAATTCTGATGGAATATCTGCAGCGATTGGAAACTGGTAGCCATGCTGCTTGGACTACGAGGAGGTTTCACGAAATACTGTTGCTTCCTGTTTTTATGGGACAGCAATGATTTGCAGCAACACTACATCCAGTGTGAGTGGCCTCCCCGAAGTTCTTACGAAGCCGGTGTGCACAACTTACGGAATGAACCACTCGTCCAAGCGGAAGATATCATACTTCCGCCTCATCACATCAAGTTAAGCGTGATGGAAAACTTCGTCAAAGCCATGGATAAGACAGGTGCAGGCTTCACACTCCTGAACGATGTCTTCCCTAAGATTTGCGGCGCCAAATTGAGGGAAGGTATTTTCATTGGCCCGCATTTTCGTAGCCTGATGAAAGACAGTCAGTTTGATGCAACACTCGAGGCAAACGAACTTAGGGTTTGGAAGTTTCTTAAGAAAATTTGTGCTGGTTTTCTGAGCAGCCATCGCAGTGAAGATTACGTAGAAATCGTTGAAAAGCTGCTGGTTGTGTACCATGAGCATGGATGCCGCATGTCCCTTAAAATCCATTTTCTTAACTCACATCTCTTGTTTTCTTGTTTAACAAACTTGAGTGATGTTGATGACGAACAGTGTAAACGTTTTCACCAAGATATTGAGGTAATGGAATAAAAATACCAATGTAGACATGGCGCTGGTATGATGGCTGACCAGGATGCTTGCTGACACGAGAAACCGGTGTAGAGTACAAAAAGAAATCATCAAAAACAGTACTGCGATACCTGTAAACACAGCGAAACTTACATACAGTGGTGCAATAATACAATTCAGTTTGTTTCTGCACAATACTTTGGAATACCAGTTAATATTTCTCGAATCAAAAAATATTCCCAACAGTGCGATAGGAGCATAATTTCTGACTAGTGGAACAAAATATTCAAGGCTAAATTTAAGAAAATCTGTGAGTGATAGAGAAAAAATAAAAACATATCTCCAATAAGCACCGCCATTTAGCCCAAATCAGCCATTCTCATTTTTGAACTAGATAAAAAGTTGAATTTTGTCCAGTAGTGATATTCTCGAAACAAAGAGCATCTGCTCATCTTTTCCCCTAACCCTCCCTTCAAGTTTGCTATAAATTGCATGAATCTTTCAAGTTTTTAAGTTAACCTTGCTATGCGACTTTGGCCTATGAACTAATTCTTTTCAAAACCAGATGATCAGCTCCTTGGCTGACCCTGAAGTCTTTCATCATGTTCTTTCTAATCGGTTCACATGACTGAAATGCGAGGATAATGCAGTACAAGTCGCTCTCTTACTTATTACATACAACTCGATAATATGCAGTCATTCAGTGATAATATAAGATGTTGCAATGTTTGTCAATATCTAAAACATGATAATAATAAAAGCAATGAGGCAGAACAGTATGAAGGAAGAAGATGAAACAAGAGGACAGAACCTGAGAGCATGAAAAACATGTAAGAGCAGTGCTGGATGACAAACAAACAAGGAGATATAACAGTGATTTCTTTTGGCTCATTTCACTGGCAATGCTGTTGGTAGTTTTCCACTCTTTTTTTTTCCCCCTCTCTTTTATTCGTATTTCTGGATCCTGCCTCACCCTATCTTTAGGTGGAAAGTGCAACTAATGATGATGCTGATGATGATGATGATATGTAGGAAGGCTAACCGAGAGAAGTGAGATTTTTTCCTGAAACTGGATAAGTGAGGTTCAAATATGAAAATATTATGCCATCGGACACAAGGGATTTTGTCCACATTTTACCTAATGGTCACAGCAAACAGGATTATGGAAATGAAGGAAGGACAGTGGGAGGGACAAGAGTGTTTGTCTGTGAGAGAGAGAGAGAGAGAGAGAGAGAGAGAGAGAGAGAGAGAGAGAGAGAGAGAGAGAGAGAGAGAGAGAGAGAGAGAGAGAGTGAGAGAGAGACTTATAGAAAAATAGACAGGTAGGCATTGATGTGGGTATCTGTTCATCTAAGTATCTATCTGTGTATATATATATATATATATATATATATATATATATATATATATATATATATATATATATATATATATATATATATATATATATATAACAACAGAGGAAGGAAAAAGAAATTAATAAAAAATAAAATCCATACACAAGATTACTGGCGTTCTGCATTCATAAAATATCTGTAACAGTTAGACTTGAACAGCTGTAGGTTGAAGTTAGGGAGGAAACAACTCCGAGGAAGCGAGTTCCAGGGAGGTGCTGTTAGGGGAATAAAAGAATTCTGATAGGCAGAAGTTCTGCAATATGGTTGTGTGACATTTCAGTCATGAGGGACAACCAGAGGCCCCTGGTAGCATGAGGGAAGGCATGGAGAGGTGACACAATAGAAGCAACTTTGAGCATTTGCCATAAAAATATATGTAAAATAATGCACGGGAGGCAACATTCCTTCTTACTTGTAATGGTGATTGTTTATTTATAATAGCAGGGTTGTTAATAAATCCAGCAGCTTTGTTCCCAATTTCCTCAAGTTGTTATAGTGCAACCTCTCCACATCCATTCCACAAGAGTGAACAACAATGAAGCTGAGAGCGCACATGACTCTTATAAATTATAGCTAACTGCTTGTCAGTTAAGAGGTTACGGACTCTGTACAATAATCCAAGTTTCTTGAGGCGGTTTTAGCAAGTAATCTGACATGAGAGGTACAGCCAAGGGTGTTGAGTGAAACACCGATTATTCCAATACTTCCGGGGACGGAAATATTAGTAGCACTTAAAGTAATATACGAATCTGAAAACATCTCTTTATCAGTAAATTGTATATATTTAGTTTTACTAGCGTTAAAAAAGATGAGGTTATTTTGTTCCCATTCATTGATGTTGGATAAGTTTTGATTTATGGAGATGGCTGTACTGAGTTGAGAGTTAGAGATATTAAACTTAGTAAATGGTTGTTTGAGTGTGAATATATATATATATATATATATATATATATATATATATATATATATATATATATATATATATATATATATATATATATTTATTTATTTATTTTAATAACAGAACGGAGGAAGGAAAAACAAATGGGGGAAAAAAATAATCCATACACCAGATTACTGGTGTCCTCTGTTCATAAAATATCTGTAACAGTTAGACTTGAACAGTTGTAGGTTGAAATTTGGAGAAAAACAACTCTGGGGAAGCGAGTTCCAGAGAGATGCAGTTCGGGGAATGAAAGAATTCTGATAGGCAGAAGTTCTGCAATATGGTTGAGTGACATTCCAGTCATGAGCGCTACCAGATGCCCGTGTAGCACGAGGGAAGGCATGGAGAGGTGGCACCATGGACGCAACTTCGTCTGAGCATTTGCCAAAAAAATATCTGTAAAATAATGCAGGGGAGGCAACATTCCTTCTTACTTGCAGGGGAGGTAGTTTATATGTCATGGCAGGGTTGTTAATGATTCTAACAGCTTTATTCTGAATTTTGTCTAGTTGTCTTAATGCAACCTCCCCACAACCATTCCACAAGGGTGAGCAATATTCAAGCTGAGAGCGCACATGACTCTTATAAATTATAGCTAACTGCTCATCGGCGAAGAAGTTACGGACTCTGTACAATAATCCAAGTTTCTTTGAGGCGGTTTTAGCAAGTGATCTGACATGAGAGGTCCAGCTGAGGGCACTGTTAAGTGAGACACCAAGAATTTCATTACTTTTGGAGAAGGGAATATTAGTAGCATTGAAGGTAACTTACGAATCTGGTAATATCTGTCTATCAGTAAACTGTATATATTTAGTATTACTAGCATTAAAAGAGACAAGGTTGTTTTGTCCCCATTCACTGATTGTAGATAGATCTTGATTTATCGAGATGGCTCTACTGAGTTGAGAGGTAGAGATATTAAACTTTGTAAATGGATGTCTGAGTGTGAATGAACTATGTAGTGTTGAGTCATCTGCATATGAGTGAATGGAATTGCATAAAATAGTATCAACTGCATATATATATATATATATATATAAGGAACTTGTAGATTTGCCAGTCATTAACCTATTGGGTCCCAGAGTTGCTGGGCGAGGCCTGAACTGGGAGGGTACTACGCGTACCGCCCTCCGCCTATCGGCTAATAGTCGCGAAGCTCATAGGTCCCTACTCGAGGGTTCCCTACTTTATTATGATTTGAAAATTCCCGGTTTTGTCCAGTACTATGGACTCTGGGCTCCAATGGGTTAATTAAAGTAAGTGGTAGATTTGCCAGTCAATATATATCTCTATATATATATATATATATATATATATATATATATATATATTGTTACATAGGCTATGATTTCATCATCCTTTGTGTAATTTTAACGCACAGTATGCTGCATGTTTGATCACGAGCGTGTTCTGCCTCAGTCCCCCCTTCTACCATTATAGTAGAGTAAGTCGTCCTTTCTGTTGTTCAGAGCAGGATTGTCAGCTCTTTGTCCCCTATGGCTTCATTTGCGCGTCCTTCTTACAAGTTGTATCAAGCTCTGCTGGCCCCTACATAATGAGCTCAGTCTCTACATTAATTGCCACTTAGATCGACTCCTCATTTTGCTCACATCTCTGTCCTCCCCTGTACAGTTATTATTATTGTGAGTGCTCAGGAAGTCTTCAACCTTCTAGCAGCTGTGTGTAATTTGAGTATAACTGTTGTTGCATTTTTTCTTGTGCTATGTAGCATAAGGTTAATTCTTCGTCCTAGTAAGGTTTTTGTAATTTATGTAAGGTTCTTGTTGTCAGCCATCATTAACAATATTTTGTATCTGTAACAATATATCTGGCATTCACTGAGTATTATCTGGTATCTCATTTTAACAGGGCTTACTTAGATAAATTTACTCATGCTAATTTCGTGTTAATAGAGGCTATTGCAGTTAACCATATATTTAACCTGTTTTTTGCCATTACATTATCCTTATGAGTCCTGAATGTTTTGTTGTTAGTTTGAGCATTAAACTTTAACTTGTAATTTTACCTAACTCTTTTGTTTTGAACCTGGAATTTTACCGGACAGTAGTGATTTTTAGTATTCTCACTTAAAGTGTACATTATCTTTCGCTGTTCCGTAACATAAATTTGGCGACTTCTTATCAGGATATTCAGGATATTATCATAAGGATATTGCTTGATATTTTGTGACTGTGATTTATTTATGATGTCTACTATTACTACACTTGATGAAGCCAAAGATTTTTTGTCAAATGTGCAAACAGTGTGTGATGTAGAAAACAGAACAAAGAATGAACTTAAGCTTGTTGCTCAACAATTGGGAATTGCAGTTCACTCTCATCATTCTAAAGATCAAATTGTTGGCATGATTAATAAAAGCTTGTTTAATGTAACTCCTCCAAATGAGCAAACGCAGATTGAATTAGCTAAGTTACAGCTAGCTCTGCAGGAGGCTTGTGCTAAAGAAGCTGAATTTCAGGCAAATGCTAAGCAGGCGGAGTCTCAGGCTCGTATTCAGGAGGCTGAATTTCAGGCATTTGCTAAGGAGGCGGAGTCTCAGGCTCGTATTCAGGAGGCACAGATACAGGCACAAATTGAACTTGCCAGGATTCAGGCAGACCATGAGTATCGCATGAAACAATGTGGAACTGGATCATCTAGCTCTGTTGATTTTGATGTGGCTAAAAATGTTAAACTTGTCCCTCCTTTTAATGAATCTGATTTAACAAAGTATTTTCAGTTGTTTGAGAGGGTAGCTACAGGTTTTAATTGGCCCAAAAAGTATTGGCCAGTACTCCTTGAAACTGTTCTCACCGGTAAAGCTCAAGTAACTTATGCATCTTTGCCTCAGGATCAATCTGATAATTATGATGTAGTTAAGAGCTTGATTCTTAAGGCCTGTGAGCTTGTTCCTGAAGCCTATAGAGTACAATTTAGGACAACTAACAAGCAAGATAAGCAATCCCATGTTGAGTATGCAAAAATCAAAGAAGATCTGTTAGAGCAGTGGTTAAATTCTAAGAATGTGGATTCTGATTTTGGTAAATTTAAGCAGATGATTTTGCTGGAGGACTTCAAAAGGTGTATTTATAAAGATGTAAGCCTATATCTTGATGAGAAAAGAATAGATAATTTGTCTGATGCTGCAGTTTTAGCTGATGAATATGTTCTCACTCACAAGAGATATTCTAGAGAAAAAGGGAAAGCTGAGAGTAAGTACGTTGCCTCTACTCAGAGTACAGGTAACAGGAAAGAGAATAAAGATGATGTTTCTCAGGAAGTAAATACCAGCTTCACCTCTAGATTTCATAAAAGTAAATGTACTTATTGTAGTAAGTTTGGTCATACTACGGAGAAATGTTTCAGGAGACAGCGTGATGTGAACAAAAAGGAGTCTTTAAATATTCAGTCAATTGGTCTAGTGTCCACTCTTGAGAGTTCCCAGAATTCTTTAACTGAGTTAACTGAACCTGCTTTGAGGGGTAACTTAAATTCTCATGATGGAGCTTCTCTTTTGAGCAGTAACGTGGGTGACACTCTCAAGAGTTCATGTGCTAATTTCCTGTCTGATGGTTTTGTCAGTCTTCTGGACAGTAATGACAGGAAAGCAGTTAAAATATATCGTGATACAGATGCTTGCCAATCCCTTATGCTGACCAGTGTTCTAGGCTCTAATGTTAATTCCTCTGATGAAACTGTAATCTTACAAGGTGTAGGGAATAATTACTCTGTCCCTCTGTGCAGAGTGAATTTAGAGTCTGGTTTTGTTAATGGTTCCGTTATGGTTGGGTTGGTTGAGACACTCCCAATGTCAGGTGTAACTTTCATACTGGGAAATGATATTGGTGGAAGTCAAATGTGTCCAGCTCCTCAGTTGTCTAGTGAGCCAGCGGCTGCGACCCAGGATTGTGATGTCCCTGATGTGTTCCCTGCATGTGTGTCACTAGGGCTAAGTCTAAAGTTACTGGTGATTTAGAGGATAATGATGATGATGATGTTATCCTAGCTGACACTTTTCTTGCTAATTTGGACCACTCACCAGATGAGGCAGTACCCCGTAGTGTTGACAATTTGTCTCGTCAAGAGTGAGGAAGACTGTGGCACGCATTTTGAAACACTTCTACTGGCCAGGTATCTTCAGGGATGTTTCCTGGTATTGTAAGTCTTATCACACCTGTCAAGTTGTGGGGAAGTGTAATCAGACCGAAAAAGTTGCACCTCTAGTTCCCATTCCTCCTTTTGAGGCGCCTTTCACCCGTGTGTTGGTGGATATTGTGGGCCCTCTTCCTAAGACTTTTTCAGGATTTTCTTATGTGATGACCCTGATTGATATGGCTACTCGTTATCCTGAAGCCATTCCACTTAGAAACATCTCAGCAAAAAACGTGGTTAAGGAAATGCTAGGGTTCTTCACAAAGTTTGGTCTGCCCAAGGAGGTACAGTCAGACCGGGGAAGTAATTTCATGTCAAACGTTTTCAAGCAGTCTCTGAAAGAGTTGGGCATCACCCAGATCACGTCTTCAGCTTACCATCCCCAGACCCAAGGAGCGTTGGAGAGATATCATCAAACACTCAAATCGATGCTCAAGAAATACTGTTTGTAACATCAGAAAGACTGGGATAAAGGTCTTCCATTTGTTGTATTTGCCGCAAGAGAATCTCCAAATGAATCACTGGGCTTCTCACCTTTTGAACTACTGTTTGGCCATGAAGTAAGAGGACCCCTTAAGTTACTCAAGGAATGCTGGCTGTTGGAGGAAGATGACGTCAACCTGCTGGAGTATGTGATGAAGTTCAAAGAATGGCTGTCCACTGCTTTACAGCTGGCGAGAGAGAATTTAGGAGCTGCTCAGGAGAAGATGAAGACTTGGTATGATAAGAAGTCCAGGTTATGCCACTTTCAGCCAGGAGATCAGGTTTTGATTCTGCTACCCGTTCATGGGCAACCTCTTCAAGCCAAGTTTAGTGGTCCTTATTTCGTTGAGAAGAAGCTTAGTGATGTCAACTATGTCATCGCCACACCAGATCGTAGAAAGAACAAGCAACTATGTCACATCAACATGCTAAAGTTATATCACAGGCGGGACGAAAATAATCCAGTCTGCACTGTAGCTGTTCCACCCGAGTCTGCAAGTGAAGCTCTCTCATGCAGTATGAGCCTGAGTGATAGTTTGGGGAAGAATCCTGATGTCATGAATGATCTCCAGACTAAGCTTTCTCATCTACCTCCCGAGGAAAGGCAGGAGTTTTCGGCATTACTGCAGGAGTACCCGCAAGTGTTCTGTGCCACTCCAGGAAGAACCACTGTGTTGATGCATGATGTCGATGATGGAGACGCAAAGCCAGTTAAATTGCCTCCTTACCGTGTGAACCCAGTGAAAGTTCCTCTTATCCAGAAGGAGCTTGGCTACCTGTTGGACCACAAGATGATTGAGCCCTGTCAGAGCGAGTGGAGTTCTCCTGTCACTCTGATCCCTAAGCCGGGTGGGTCACAGCGGCTTTGCATCGACTACAGACGTGTCAATCAGATAACCAAAACAGACACTTACCCTCTCCCTCGCGTGGAAGATTGCATAGACAAGATCGGAAAGGCTAGGTACATAAGTAAGTTTGATTTGTTAAAGGGATACTGGCAAGTACCTATGACTGAACGTGCTAGGGAGATCTCATATTTTGTAACACTAGGAAAGACTTTTGCATGTTCTGTAATGCTGTATGGTATGAAGAATGCACCAGCCACATTTCAGAAGCTCATGAATGTTGTAACAGAGGGTTTGGCAGGGTGTGTTGTTTATATTGATGATGTATTAATCTTCAGTGACAACTGGAAAGATCACCTATGCCATGTCAGTAAATTTCTTGAGCGTTTGGTTCATGCTAATCTTGTAGCTAATTTATCAAAGTGTGTGTTTGGTCAAGCTAAAGTTCAGTAACTTGGGTATGTAATTGGTGATGGACATGTTGCACCACCAAGAGCTAAGGTTCAGGTTATAAGTGATCTTCCCAGACCTAAAAGTAGGAAAGAGCTACAAAGATTTTTGGGAATGGTAGGTTATTACAGGAGATTTGTTCTTAACTTTTCTATTCTTGTATCACCACTTACAGACCTACTGAAAAAGGGAGTTAAATTTGTCTGGACCGACAACTGTGAATCCTCTTTCAGCAAACTTAAAGCTATCCTATTAAGTCAGCCAGTGCTCGCTACTCCAAATTTTGCTAAGCCTTTTAAGATGTCTGTTGATGCAAGTGATACAGGAGCTGGGGCTGTTTTGCTGCAAGAGGATGATCAGGGTATTGAACACCCTGTATCTTATTACAGTAAGAAGTTCACTCCACCTCAAAAGAACTACTCAACTATTGAGAAAGAGCTTTTGGCCTTGATTTTGGGTTTACAGCATTTTTCATTTTATTTGTGTTCTGGTTTTGACCCCATAGTCATTTATACCGATCATAACCCACTGAAATTCCTTAGTAAGTTTAAAGATAAAAATCAGAGATTGACAAGATGGAGTCTACTTCTTCAGGAGTATTCATTAGACGTACAACATATCAAGGGGAAAGAAAATGTTATTGCAGATAGCTTATCTAGACTTTAGACAGATTGTTTTAGAGTAATAAGAAATTTTCTTTGTAAATTTCTTTTTCTTTGCGGGGCGGTATTACATAGCCTATGATTTCATCATCCTTTGTGTAATTTTAACGCACAGTATGCTGCATGTTTGATCACGAGCGTGTTCTGCCTCAGTCCCCCCTTCTACCGTTATAGTAGAGTAAGTCGTCCTTTCTGTTGTTCAGAGCAGGATTGTCAGCTCTTTGTCCCCTATGGCTTCATTTGCGCGTCCTTCTTACAAGTTGTATCAAGCTCTGCTGGCCCCTATATAATGAGCTCAGTCTCTACATTAATTGCCACTTAGATCTACTCCTCATTTTGCTCACATCTCTGTCCTCCCCTGTACAGTTATTATTATTGTGAGTGCTCAGGAAGTCTCCAACCATCTAGCAGCTGTGTGTAATTTGAGTATAACTGTTCTTGCTTTTTTTCTTGTACTGTGTAGCATAAGGTTAATTCTTCGGCCTAGTAAGGTTTTTGTAATTTATGTAAGGTTCTTGTTGTCAGCCATCATTAACAATATTTTGTATCTGTAATAATATATCTAGCATTCACTGAGTATTATCTGGTATCTCATTTTAACAGGGCTGACTTAGATAATTTTACTCATGCTAATTTCGTGTTAATAGAGGCTATTGCAGTTAACCATATATTTAACCTGTTTTTTGCCATTACATTATCCTTATGAGTCCTGAATGTTTTGTTGTTAGTTTGAGCATTAAACTTTAACTTGTAATTTTACCTAACTCTTTGTTTTGAACCTGGAACTTTACGGGACAGTAGTGATTTTTAGTATTCTCACTTAAAGTGTACATTATCTTTCGCTGTTCCGTAACAATATATATATATATATATATCCCATTGGAGCCCAGTGTCCCAAGTATTGGACAGAACTGGGATTTTTCAAGTCTTTATAAAGCAGGGAACCCACAGGTCGGGATCTATGAGCTTCGCGACTATGAGCCGACAGGCAGAGGGCGATACGCTTAGTACCCTCCCAGTGCAATGCCTCGCCAAGCACCCCTGGGATCCAATGGGTTAATGATTGGGAAACCTATCAGTCTCTATAACCCAATGGAGCCCAGTGTCCCAAGTATTGGACAGAACTGGGATTTTTCAAGTCTTTATAAAGCAGGAAACTCCCAGGTAGGGACCTATGAGCTTCACGACTATGAGCCGATAGGCGGAGGGCGGTATGCTTAGTACCCTCTCAGTGCAATGCCTCGCCCACCCAATACCCCTGGAATCCAATGGGTTTTATATATATATATATATATATATATATATATATATATATATATATATATATATAAACAGAGAAGAGAGAGAGAGATGGATAGATAGATATATATAATGTATATATCTATCCATCTCTCTCTCTCTCTCTTTCTCTGTTTATATATATATATATATATATATATATATATATATATATATATATATATATATATATATATACAGTACATATTAGCAGGGTACCGGGCATTGCCAGGCCAAAAAGGCGAACACTCTAACCCTATTTTTTCTAGTGCAATCCTTCTTTCTGTTCCCGAAGTCGGGACGATACAGCCAATGGGTCTCTACCAAGTGGCTTAGGCTGTCTAGTAGAGATTGTATGTAGGGTGAGAAGTGCTTGTTAGTGTAATTGTAGTGTTGGAGTGGCTTTCGATGTGTGTTTAGTCTGTAAACCAAGTTTAAACGGCCCGCGCAAGCCGACTGGGTGCAAGCATACTTTATAGTATGCGACACTGGTTCAACCACAGCACCCCTTGTGTCCGCCAATGCAGTACGTGGCCGGGTGTACACTCCCAAAGTTTATTGCCCTGGCGGGGCGCGAACCCTGGCTCACCCGTGTACGAAACGCACACTCTACCACTGTACCACAAAGGCTCCATATATATATATATATATATATATATATATATATTCTCTCTCGCTCTCTCTCTCTCTCTCTCTCTCTCTCTCTCTCTCTATATATATATATATATATATATATATATATATATATATATAAAGGAAGTCCTTGTATTTGGACGAATTTTACTTCGACGCCTTGTTTTTCGCGCAAGAAAAACGTTTTCGAGCTGTCTCACAATTCGCGAATTTCCCCACAATTCGATGCTCCCAGCCGGCAGCCGGCGACGTATACCGATGCTCATTTGTTGGCGGCCATTTTACGCCCATCCTGTCCACCATAACCGACATGGCAACCACCTTCGATGCATACACCAGGACTATGCCTGAGACTACCAACTTCTTATCGACCTTGAGTGATCTGAAGTCTCAAGCGATGGCCGTCTACAACAGAAACATAAAGGAGCAGAGACAAACCCTGATCACACGATATTTTCATGAGAGACAGAATGTGGCTGCTATTCTTCAGGACTCGGACGTGCCTGCAGGGGTGAATGAAGGAGGAGAAGTGGAGGTCCTGGAGCCTGAGTTCAACTTCGAGGGCTTCGGCATAGGTGATGGGGCTTCCCCAGAGAGGCCCATGTCACCTAGTAACTAGCCCATCTACCCTCAACACACCTTCACCTACCACTCAAGCCAGTCTTCACTTTATTTCTGGTAAGGATTTTTGGTGTTGCAGCTCTTTATAACAGGTTTAATGTCTTTTCAGGTACATGTTTATTGTGTTATGCTGTTTTAGCACTAGTAAACACTCTTCATTTAAGTCTGGGCAGGGTCTGTTTGGTGTTATAGTACTTTCTGATAGGGTAGGTACAGTCGTGGTCATAAATAATCACCTTTCCTCCAGTACCCCGTGCCTCAGGCTGGCTCCTTTATGCGTGGCACGTCACAGTGGAGCAAGAGGGGCTGAAAGGGAGAGGCCAGGGAGAGAAGGGAAGGTGGGTGGGGGGAGGAGTGATGGTGCGGGGATGGAGTGAGGGAAGGAAGGTAGGGGAAGGAAAATGAAAGAGAGGTGGTGGTCACATTATCTGGCTATTTTCTTTCATTCAGGGCATGCTATAAAGGAGTTAATATTCGGTAGATAATGCTGCATTACATCCTGTATACCGGCGTCAGATGACAAGCTATAGATTAGTGGTGATATCAAGGGATGGCTCGTGAGAGAACTATACTGACGTGTCAGATAAAATATTAGTGCACAGCCAGATATTTGTGTTTATTCGTATATGTTGACTTCAGATGCAGAATGGAATATGGATGGCCTTGACTTCCGTAATGTTTAAGTACGAAACGTCCTCTACCCTTACATGTAATTAATTTTGGAACTAAATATCATACGCAACCTTTGACATGGCTGTGTCCACAGGAAATATGATCATCCTCTCGGTATACACTCCCTCTATATAGTCACCATCATGTCAACTATTTTATGGCATCTCTTTGAGAAAGCTATTTAAGATAACTGTGCATAAAAGAAAAATAAATTTGATGTCGGTGCACATGGGTGGATATCTCTCATAAAATGTTAGAAGGAATATATAACAAAATCCTACCCAAACTCCCCAAATATATCTATGTTTACCGACATTGGTAAAACCAAAGCAACAAGAAAAGCCTTAGTAAGTAGTCCAGTGGCCTCCTGCCTCGCAATAACCTCTTGCAGTCTTCTCGGCAGCGAGGAAACAATGTTGTCGATGGTTTGCTGGTTTCGTCTGAACAGTCCCCACTCGTCCTTGGTGTGCTGGAGGAGGCGGACCCGTGTCCTCTCGTTCTGTGGTTCCCACGCGTTCACAATCTGGGCCTACACAGTCGTAATGGCTCTGCACTAATGTTTGATCTGTCACGTCAGTATATTTCTCTCACGAGCCAGCAATTGATATCACCTATCTAAAGCATGTTATCTGACGTAGCTTTACAAGATGTAATGCAGCATTATCTACCGAGTATTAACTGCTTTCTATCATGCCCTGAGTGAAAGAAAATAGACAAATAATGTGACCACCACTTCGCATTTCATTCTCCCCCCCCCCTCTCTCACTCCACCCTCGCACCATCACTCGTCCCCCCACCCACCTTCCTTTTCTCTCTGGCCCCTTCCCCTCAGCCTTTCTTACTCCACTGTGACTTGCCGCGGTATAAAGGAGCCAGCCTGAGGCACGGGGTACCAGATGATACGTGATTATTTATGACCACGACTGTACATGTCCCACTGGAACACTCCTCTATTTTTCACATTGATTCTTAACTTCACAATTCGACCTTTCGCGTTTCGCGCGGTTTTGGCAGAACACACACACACACACACACACACACACACACACACACACACACACACACACACACACACACACACACACACACACACACACACACACGCAGACACATATATATATATATATATATATATATATATATATATATGTACATGGACACATACAGACAGGCAAACAGATACATAAATAGATACATAGATAGATGAACAGATATACAGATAGATAAACAGGTAGGTGGATGGACATACTGTACACTCCTGCAGTCTATACACGTATTCTACAGAGGGAAAGTCCTGGCACAATGTCAACAACGGTACAGAGCTAAAAAATGAACGAAATTGGCTGTACTCCCTCACCCTCATTTCCTTCAGTCCGATAACGTTTTTTCAGTTGTACTGTTCCGTATGATTTTGTTGATACTATGGGAGACACTTGGAACTGGAGGGACTGGATGTGGCTCCGGCTGTCAGTAAAATGACTTGGTGGTAGCTACATAAAAACATAGAAATATGTAGTCGGTTTGAAAGACATAGTCAGAATCCGTGAAATAAATAAGCTTCTCCAACCAAGAAGGATCAGGAAAAAAGTAAGAGGCTGTAAAAGATTGAGTTGTGTAGTGTTGGGGGCAGCCTGGTGAGACAAAAGATATATACGTATATTGACAACCATGACCACGCTGTTATTTATTTTCGGTAATTCGGGGAGTAGATGGTGTATTGGTTAGTCATTCCAGCTTAAAGCATGAAAAACCCAGGTTCGATTCTCGGGCTGATCAGAATACAGGATGCAGCTTGTAACCTCTTTGTACCTTATTACCCAGAAATGGAAGCAGGGCCTTGATGTGACGCCTGTTGTTGTGGATCATGTTGTTTGGGAAGCATGAAAGTCGGCAAATATTTATAGTCTGACTTAATGACCGTCTTGTAGGCGACTGGCATTAAGTTAACTTTCATTTTATTTTAACATTATATCTATCTATCTATCTATCTATCTATATACACATCGAGAGATTGTGTGTAAAGAGCTCTACTGAACGCGAAGATAATCAATATTCCTTAAAAATTCGACTATACAATGAAAATAACCACACCCTTAGCTACAGTTTACATACTCGTGCACATGTTTCCCCCCAGTTGTTCCCACCAAGCGCCTGCCACCAGCGTAAAAACTCGGTCCGTGTTGTGTTCTTGGAATACGTCGCCCCGTTCTGGCCACAACACTTCTACCGTGAACAGTTTTCCTGCTCGTAAAGTGCAGGGAAAAGTAGTAAAGAAACAGTAAAATGCCGAATTGCTAAGTTCTTTTCTGAGGACTCTGTGTGTGTGTGTGTGTGTGTGTGTGTGTGTGTGTGTGTGTGTGTGTGTGTGACAGACAGTTAGACGTAATGCTTCAAAACGATGACATTAATATTAGTTTACCAAGAAATGTTATTCCTTCCTGGAAAGACATTGTGGTAAACAAAGGCTACATTTAACCCCTCTAAATTTCCAGTTTGAACCACTCTGCTACGAAAAAAAGACTCTCTCATTTTTCTCATAGCCAAACTGAAGATACTACTGAATGCCTTCAGAGCCCATAATAGCCAAGTGTTTGAAGATGGTTGTTCCTTTTCCTTCCAGATCCATAAGTCTCTTTAGTTTTTAATAGAATCGTCTGTTAATATCATGAATATATTAAAAATACCGCATTGGATTCAGAGGTTTAAGATAGAGCAATAGTCTGTCAATAGCAAGAATAAACTCTTGATGACGCCCTCGTAATGAAGACGTTAAATTACATTCACACACTGATATTTGTACCTTTAGTGGCTATGTAACAGTTTTGGTATGACTTAGAACCTGTTCCAGTGTAAGAAGAAGAAGGCTTATGATCAATACCTACCGACTGCAAGATAGCCACTGAGGCAGACAGTCATTTAAGGCAGACAACAATCTTCCTCTAGAACAAAACTTGCAAAAGCCGATGTTTATATTCAGTTGCCCAATATTATTGCTCAGTGAACACTGACAAGAGGGGAACAAACTTTTTTCAAATCCTTTACCAGCCCGAGAAGGGTACAGCGCATATAAAAGTATTATGTAATCCGTGGGTTTAATGGGACGAGGAGTGGGGCGACAAAGCAAATGGGGTAAGACGTGGAAGAGCAAGGAGAGAAGAGGGGGAGGGGAAAACACTGCTAAAGGTGAATGTGTGTGTGTGTGTGTGTGTGTGTGTGTGTGTGTGTGTGTGTGTGTGTGTCAGAGAGAGAGAGAGAGAGAGAGAGAATCTAGGGATACTCGATGATCTCCGTTTATTATAACAATTTTTATTACTTATATTATAATGTATCTTACTGTGGACAGAAAATCGATAGCCCGTCCCCTGAGGACAAACAGCCCTCCATGCCACACACTTTAACCCATCATGTCTTCAGCGTCAATACCCACCAATCATTCTGAACGAAGAAGTGGTGGATTTAAAGGACAGGGGTGATGGTTTTAAAGGGGAATTTTTTTTCTTATAATATCGATGGGTCATATGGAACATCGGAATCCTCTGTTTTAATTAAATTTAGCTCATCATACTGTTCACTGCCCCAACCGGGCAGAGAACAGCCAAGAGAGAACTCGCATTCATTAAAGACAGCAGGTCACTATGGCCAGCTTCACACCAGACAGGATATTGAGGGGGAAATGGTTATCCAAACAGACGAGGCGCATGTCATGATAGTGGGTAGAAAAGAAAAAGGGCACACGTGCGTGAGTGCTTATGTGTATGGCTCTGTAAGTATCTGTGTGTGTGTGTGTGTGTGTGTGTGTGTGTGTGTGTGTGTGTGTGTGTGAGCCTTAATGAAATACCGCAGACTCTTCCGAATGGACGGTTCGGTACCGGTGTCGAGCACATGCGGACAAGGACGTGTTCCGCTGTGTTGGGTGTATAATATTCTGCTGAAATTTTGGTGCAAGAAGGATCAGCCAACGAACATAGCCGGATACAAAAGGAATAAAGTCAAGGTCATTTATGGGTTAGTGACCAGCCTAATACCCAAGGGACATTTTATTATTGGAATTTTCGAGTCACTGCTTAGAGACTGGAATCAATGGGTATAGGATATGACCTACCACTTGAGCCTACTGGAGGGAAGGGCCAGGCAGCATGAGACTGTACACACACACACACACACACACACACACACACACACACACACACACACACACACACACACACACACACACACACACACACACACACACACACACACACACACATTGAGAGAGAGAGAGAGAGAGAGAGAGAGAGAGAGATTTTTGGTGAATCCTTGATGGTGATTTTACGTGTGTCTAATTGTGGACAGGAAAACTGATCCCTGAGGCCTAGCAGTCCTTACCTATCAGCCCCAAAACCCACCGGTCCTTTGGAATACATGATAAGGCTGTCTCATTTATGAATGGTGTGATAGTTTTAAAGACAATAATTTTTATAATATATCAGTGGGTTACGTGGAACATCGGTAAAGCCTAGCGAAGGGAATAATGGAAAATAATACTGCAATAAGTGAAGGAAGAAGAGATATACAAAGGTTGGTAGAATGCCACAATGCCTTACCAATGCATAGAAGTGAAATACAATCGAGAAGCCAGTAGATAATAAGTAAACAGTGTAGGGGGAGTCCAGAGACATGGGGAGGAAGATTCAAGTCATAATGTGTAAATAATTGTCTCCAAGAGGGACATAACAAAGTCATTCCAGGCTGAGCTTAATTCCTCTGTGGCGCATTACAAGAGAGGGATGGTGGTGTTCCAAAGAAAACGGGGAGGGAAGCGAGTTTGAAAAAAAAGAAGAAAAAAGAAGTAAATGATGTTGGAACTACCACACAGTGCTACTGTAAAAAAAATATCATTTGTGACCAGAGACAGGAAGTCATATTAAGTATTTATTGCTACTCCAGATGTTTTTAAAGCTTAAAGAAAACATCTGGTGGTAAAAATTAACCCACGCAGGCTCCTGTGATCCTTTCTCAGTTAAATATAGTCGTGTGGCGTTAGCTGGAATAGAATAATTGAGTTACTACGATCATGAGAAGGTTATTAGTGATAATGTTATTGCACTTAGGCTCTTAAAACTCATTCTCAACTTAATAAAACTGTTCGACTTTTGGTGCAGTTAATTCCTAAAGACACCTGAAGGAAAAGACAAAGTTTAAAATCAAGGTCTGTTGACTGTACGTGGGTCATTAAGGCAGACACTCGGCAATGCTGAGTAACCCACTACTCTGAGGCCCCAGAATTTCGCCAGTATATCATTTATAAATGAACGAATTTAAATGAAACTCCGTACGTACAAAATTCACTCTTTGTCAGTCATTCGCTGCATATGGGAAACGCCCTGACAAATGACCTTAATGACCCGTAGGCCAGAAATGAGAAACTACTCTCCCGTCAACACGGAGCTGAATGGCCATCAGATGGTAAGCTGTACTGATCTACTCATTAATTAAATGGCTGAGTATTTTTATTCTGATCCATTTAAGATTTTGTTCCTGGCTTTGGGGGTATTTTAAGGGAAAACAGTATAAAGAAAAGCCTCGAACACTTGATTATATATCTATATCTATCGGTATATCTATCTATCTGTCTATCTATCTATCTATCTATATACATATATATATATATATATATATATATATATATATATATATATATATATATATATATATATATATATATATATATATATATATATATATATATATATATATAGGGGGAAGAATACGTTCATCACAGTCGGTAAGTTGCACCGATTTACAGATTTGGGACACTAGCATCATTTATGCTTAAACGCTGAAGAATATCACTTTCGAAACTTGATATAACTATGGATAAACTGTAATGAATTACAGAGAGGAAATATCAAATTTCACTTAAATTGCTTCATTATTCATCAAAATAATAAAATTAATTTGAGTCCTCAGAGTAGTGAATCACCCCTAGCACTAATAAGGGAACAGGAAAGCAGGTTAATTGCACAAGTTCACCCACTAACTCCCCATCTTCCCCCCACCAAACCACTGATTACTTAGGCGGATGGGTAGGAGATTTGATGCTTCGCTAACTCTCACATTTTGCCGCATGTAATGTTACTTTTATTTATCCCACTGTTAGGTGTATTATTACGTGCATGCTGTAGATCCACCTTCATTTCAGTGAGAATTAACTTTTTATTTTTTAATGCGAAGAAGAAGGAACCAGAGGCCACGAGCCCACAAATTGTTCCTTCCGAAAGAAAAACAAAATAAAAGAGAAAGCCAAATTCAAGATCCGTTCATTTCGAGATGCCTGGACACACTGCGTTTGAAAGACTGGAGATCATAGGAAGCAGGAAATACGGACAGAGGGAGACAGTTCCAGAGTTAACCTGTTGCTTTGAAGTTTTAGCTGATTACAATAGAATGACCCCAAGGTACGGAGTCTGGTTTCCAAATATTTATGCATCGTCTTCTAAACAATATTCTATAATCTAAGTAACACCGACAAGTTACATGAGTACTTGCCATATAAGTCCTTCTCCTGCCTTGTCATCGGGGGAGCCACATATTCACCCACCCGCTCATCCACCTGCCCATGCATCCGACTACCCACTCAGCCCATCCAACACAACCCACCGACCCCACCCCGACCACTCACCCTGCCTAGCCACCTAGGAGACCCACCGAGGTCACCGCTTCCGACCATCCATCCTGCTCACACACGAATGCCACCAACGAAGCTCACCAAACAGTGCCACCCAACACATCCACCCACACATCCACACATTCCGAACCCACCCAGCCACCCAACCCACCAACCCAACCATCCACCCAAAGCACCCAGACCACGAAATTTTCTCAGCCATCCTGGCGACCCTTTCTGCCCTCACATTCCGACTATCTATCTGACCACCGACTCTGGCTACCCACCCTCCTCACCCACGAACTCCACCCACCTTGCTCACCCAACAGTGACATCCATCACATCCACCGACCCAACCCTCCCGCCGTACCCACCCACCTCTCCATGAATATACATCCACCCTGCTCACCCGCCTCATCCTGGGAACCAACCCACCCTATCCACCCACTCCTCCAACCGACCCACCCTCTCATCTACATGCCCAACCACGTTTCTCACCCAAATCCATCCATCTCCTCATCCCACCCACCCATTCGAACCCCATTCATCCACTAAACTTATCCCATTCAGTTCTAACTTACAGACCCTCCCGCGACCACCCACCTATCCAGCCACTCACCCAGCCAGCCTATCCCACTCATCCACTCACCAACCCATCAACCCCTACAACCCATCCCAAGTCACTCCACACACCCCACCTTAACCAACCATCCTGCCCATCCACCATGGCAATGCACCGAACCACCACACCAACCAGCACAACCTCACCCACCCCATGCACCCAACCAACTGAATCACACACACACACACACACACACACACACACACACACACACACACACACACACACACACACACAGGAATACAGAGAGAGAGAGAGAGAGAGAGAGAGAGGCATAAACATTGCGAAGCACGCATAGGATCCTTTGTGCAAACACACACACACACACACACACACACACACACACACACACACACACACACACACACACATATTCACACGCGCACAGACACACACACATATTCACACACGCACAGACACATACACACACACACACACAGACATATGCGTACACTGAGTCGTAGGCATCACACACGTCGAGCAAATTAATATTTCGTTCTCGTTTTCGTGTGTGTACGGGAGTATATCGTAAAGGGAAATAGCAAGCATGTGATTAGGGATGGGGAGTTGTATTCAGCACCTGAGCGTGGGAGGAAAGAGAGAACACAATGTGTGGCCAATGTTACCCGTCATAGTCAAGTGTGTGCTTGACTGCAACGATACTGATCATTATGCTGGAGGGATTAACTTCAGTGATTCCTTGAATTTCTGCTCACATGCCATCTGTTATATCATGCATGGGTAGTTTCGCACTCCGATGAGTCGACAGGCAGGTTATACAAACTTACCAAAAATTTATGGTAAAATACTCATATGATTTTACTTGTAAAAGGTGTACACCAGTAATATTATAATCCTAAGTTGAAAGATGTGATCGGTGTGTGACTGATTGGCCCCAGGCAAAACGTTGGTCTTTGCCCAAAGTCAGACACATAAAATATATCCACTTTTAAATTACAGATTATGTAAAACATACTGGAGAGGTTACACATCGACATAATTATCAATCATTCATTGCATACAACATTGTTGCTTCCCTGTGTAATGCAGGAATTGTAGCTTGAGGGTAGTTAAAGCAAGTGAAGACATTATGTATGAAGAGCAGAGACAGGCAGATGAAGCTGGCAAGCCTTGGAGAAGGGATGGGAAAGGAGGGAGGGAGAAGGGGAGGATTTGGAGACGGTGAAAGAGGAGGATAAGATGTGGAAGTGTCGCGTATTGCTCAAATAGCAGCTTGCACGGTATATGTAATGACTCGTATCTTCAACATACACCCTGTTTGTAGCAGTATCATTGATGTATTTCCACTTGTATTCCGTGATACGCTATCCAATAGGCAATATCATCAGTGTACCAATAATTCGGTAAAATATTAATTATCATAACCATTCTAGTTTCATTATTACTTACTGTTCACACAGTTGAATGATTATACAGTCAACCATCAAACAGTAATTCGTATGACTCGGGGCAACCTTCCTTTTGGGAAATCAAACACAGAGGATGATTAGTGAATGACGTCGTTGTGAATTTCTCTCTCTCTCTCTCTCTCTCTCTCTCTCTCTCTCTCTCTCTGCCTCACCTTGCTATGCATCTCTTTAGCCAGTGGTGCATTAGTAACACACCCAGCTCGCAGATGGAGAAAACCTAGTATGATTCTGGGCCAGCCAGTTTCTTGAGCAAAGTTATATCCCTTTGTCCCTGTCCCTGAACCAGTTCAGGTGAGGACCTGGATGTAACATCGACGACTATCCTGCCAGTTGTATACCAGACAAAGACTGAGCTTTAGCCAATGATTCATCGACTCCATTTATGCCCCTCCTATAATTCATAAGTATCAGTCATAAACCTCCATCTTTAGTCCTTGCTTTCTCCTCAATACACATAATTTAAGTAACAGTATATATTTTCTAACGGACCAACACCAATATCTGTAATAAATGAATAAATAATAAGTATATCAATATGTATAATAAACTATAAATCCATCATTTGATGGACCAACACCAGTATTTATAATAAATAAATAAATAAATGTCAATATGTATAATAAACAATAAATCCATCATTAGATCCTTCGTTGACCCACCAAGAACGTAAAGGACCGAGACTAGGCCACTCAGCTCTGATCATCGTCTCTATTCCCTGAGTGTCATTATATGAGCAATAAACTCCAACCAATCCTTGGCTATAATCCCTCACAGACATAATCCGTTCACAGCACCTTATACCACCAAACCACCAGGCGTTATCTAGTTATATTTTAACCACCTAATGTAGTAAATTGTTTTGTGGTTTCCAGGAAAGCATTTAGCTTATTTAGTGTAAAGTCATCCGACGACAGCACTACGTTGAATGAGTGGAAGGTAGATGTCCCCAGTTACCGCCTTAAGCCTTTCAGTCTGGTGACGCTGTATACCATTATATTCATGCCACCTCCACACGATTAACTTCATCCTGGAGTGAACCTTTAGTAGTGAAAAGGTGAGTGAAGGCTGCATCCAATACCTCATTATTGAGCATTTTGTCCAAATGTTATCAAAAGTGTGTGACAATTACAATATTTTTATATAGAAAAAACGTCATCAGTGGGAAGCAGTTAAGTGAATGAACATATATGTATGTAAATAGTAATTTATTGTCGGATGTTTTTGTAGAAAAATACATGTTATTAATTAGCCCTTCATCAATCATCTCTCACAATACAGGGTGACCCACATACAGCATTAGATTAGAAATTCATTGGGGGGTGTCTTTTGTGTTGCAAGAAAGGCTCAGTCTGCTAGTGAGGGCGTGAGTGTGTCGGTGGGAGCAGGGAATGCAAAAATCATGCCCGGTACACGTTGATAACGTTGACTGATCCGTCCCCGCAATAAACAAGAAGTCGCCTGGCCGAGTAGAGGAGTAACGTTATATAATTATGAGCCACCCTATATATTTTGTTAACCCATCGCTACCCTGATGTTTTTCTACACTTTATTCTCGCCATCGCTACACGATTTTATTCAACCGGGGAATGATCTCTCGCACGGAATCGACGAACCCAAACTGCGTAAAACTCCTGTTCGTGTTGTCTCTCCTAAACTAAAAAAAAGGGGAGGGGGGAAGGGTTCGTGGTAGGAGTATGCCAAAAATTTCCTCTAATCAGCGAAGTGGTTACTCCTTCCAAGTCATACACAGAGCATACAATAAACTTAGTGGTCCCTTGTTTAAGGCTCATCAGTGTTCCTGCATCCGGAGCTAACACCATCAACGCCTCCATTACCAATTTCATTGCCTCTATAAAGACAAATATGACTGTGAATGTTAACAGTAAATGGGATGGCATAATAAACTAAACAACAATACTGTCTCTACGAGTATAATTGCTGTCACGGCCTTGTCACAGTGGTGGTCAAAACTGGACATATCTGAGGATAACTGCTCCAACGTGTAGGTCGGTTTAAAAGCTACAACAAAAGCGCCCCCAATTTTACGAGCATGTTCTTTACATACTGTTCTTACTTTGCCACTTGCATCATGCCTGGCACTGAAAAAAAAAAGTAATGACCAGGAAGTGGCCTGGGGAAACGATGTGTTTCTACTTCAGTTTTTACCTCGACCTACATGATGGAACATGTGTGTCAGGATATGTCTGATTAGCAGCTCAGTGTGACGAGGTACTTAGCTTACGTTTCATTTTGCTTCATTTGAAGTTCCATTACCGTTTTGCCAATGAAATACCATCTACCCTTTTCATAACGCTGCTTGTGAATGATCATGAAGTCGCCTTGACGTTAGAAACTTGTACCTTATAACCTCTCGGTCATGAACCAAGAACTTATCTCAGTGTTTCACTTCAAGTAGCATTTTGCCTTTACAGAAAACTGATAACAGGGAGAGCTTCATTTCACTAGTCCTCAAGACCTGAATCACGACCATTTCCTTCTGTGTGTGTGTGAGTAAGAGAGAGAGAGAGAGAGAGAGAGAGAGAGAGAGAGAGAGAGGTCCAATATCATGTATCGGTAATCTGTTTTCCAAAATTCTTTGATAATCAACCCTCTAGGATGGAACACATTCTATCCATCTATTATTTTTTTTTTAAATCTGGATTTTAGGCGATTTCACCGTTCATCACGACCTTCTTGGGCACTCTTCGGATGTCACTGATTCACCCAATAAACAAATCTAAAAATTTTCTGCCATAAATAACCTAGAGCAATGTGAAGTCCAAAATACCAGTATCACACTGGTAGGCTTGCAGAAGCCTAACGTATTTATCATTATTAATCTTTGTACTTACCCTATCAGCCCTTCCTCTCCTTTGGGCTCTTCAATCACATTATTCTTTCCTTTTTTAACAAAATGCCCAGTAACGCTGGTAGAAAACATTTCCGAGAACTGGTGTCTGTTGTCTTACGTCCCTGCTGATTAGGGGATCCTCAGGCAGTATAGTTTTCATTTCCCTTGAATAAATATGCTTCCATATCCGAGAACCAACCGGACTGTGCACTACATGTTCCGAAAGGTGTTATCCCTGGTACGAATGCATACATTCCTTTTTCTTTCATTCTCTTTACTAAACTTCTGTTTAGTCACTCTTGTTCGAATACTGTGGCATCAAGGAGGTGGTTTTCACAAGGTCGCGACGCCATTTGGCTCATAAATCCTATGGTGAGTATATTTCTGCCGGGATCGTGAAAATATTTGTTCTCCGACTTCCTGAAAACAATTCCATTCGCTATCAATGCAACATACTGTACAAGGTGAGGCAAAAGTCTCCATACAAACATACAAGTATTTTATTTACAACTCCAACTGATTAATAATATTGACAAAGTGTTCAGCTCCGTTGTAGAAGCCACATAATGTGTTCGATGTTCGATATGATTACCTTTATGATTATAAGCTTGTTACCTGGAAAAAAAAAATTGAGAACAATTTTTCAATAAACAACCAATGTTTGTATGGAACTTTAGCCTCACTCTGCACTACTGTTATTCTAATTCCACCAGCTTCTCCATGTTCCTTGTTCAAAACCACTCCCCTAATCTTGCAGCTTTCTCCTACCCTCCTCCTCCCTAGTCTACTGGCTCTGCTGCTGTTTCATCCTCTAACAAAGCTGAACTTTACACTCAAATATCTGACTTCCACTTTTGTGTCTGACTGTGCAGTCACTGACTGCACTGTCAGACACAACAGTTCGTCATTTATTCCACAGCTTCAGTTTCACACAAAGACTATGTCTGCTACTTTCCTCATTGATTCGTCTTATGAAAGAGAATCGCCAGCTATCAGGTAAAAAAAAAAAAACATACAAAGACTTTTTCAGCCAAAAACAAAAGAGGCTCCTTATGCCAGCAGAGGAAAGTGAGAAGTATAGGCTCAATCGGTAGAGAGGTGGTCTGCAGTCCTACTGGACACAGGTTCAAATCCCCGCTGGGGCAGGGAACAGTTTAAGGGTTTGAATTTCATAAAAATCATACTTTACTGACCTACCAGAAGACCCGTCGACATGTCGTAAAAATACCCCCGCTAATACCAATACACTTGTTCTGCATGAGACGGCCCTAGCATGTATTCAGTATGGACGGTGGGTGTTAGCGCCGAAGTGGTGACATGTAGAGGTGTTTGGTATGTAGGAGTGGTGTCATGTAGAGGTGTTTGGTATGTAGGAGGACTACTGGGCCTTGAAAGCAGGCTGTGAAGCCTATGCCCAGAGTCGCACACAATAAAAAAAAAAAAAAAGACCATCTATTAAGGGAGTTTTTGTTTCCTGCTTTATCCCCCATTCGTCTCTAAGAAAAGAAATTCCAATACCCATAAAAAAGCATCAATATGTGTCATTTTTCATTTTTCTTTACAGCAGGTTTTAGTGGCTCCTGAACAATGGTCGGTGCGGGATGGCTAACGGTTGGTGTTATGCAGATCAGAACTGATGGAAGTGAGAATATGGATTGGTGGTGATCAAACGGAATGCCTAATGAATTATGGACCTTGTGAATGGGAATATGGGGACGGGTAGGCAGTATATGTGATAGATTATGGTGGATGGCTATACGGAAAGTATATATATATATATATATATATATATATATATATATATATATATATATATATATATATATATGTATAGATAGATAGATAGATAGATAGATAGATATGAGAAAAACTTTCCATATTTATAATAATAATAATTATTATTATTATTATTATTATTATTATTTTTATTTTATTATTGTTATTATTATTACTATTATTATTATCATCAATTCAAATAGGAAAGACAGGGTAGAAAAAGCTGCAGTAAAATAGAGAGGACATGATAGATTGGAAATATTCTGGATACTGTCTTGTTATAACGAAAATGGGAAGTAAAAATAACCAAGCAAACCAATCTCCGACAGATTCTTGTGAACCAGGCCAAATCCCAGCTGTCCTCAGTCATTCGAAATTCTTGGCACCAGCCCGCAGAACAATCTCCCACATTGTGAAACCCTTGCCTAATCGCCTGTGAGAAAGGTCAGGCCAGTAAAAACTAACCCCTTCACGCATAGGACGTCACATTTTTTTCCTAACAGCCTCCACGATTATATGCACCTAGGGAAAGATCTTGAATGTTGAGGGATTACTAACAGCTCTCCAGTATTTAATGCCTCCTCTTTGGAGTTTGTCCAAAGTTGAATAAAACAGTGTAGTAATAGCAGGATTAAAATAAGGCAGACGTTCTAGTACGGAAAAGATTCAAAGGGTTTAAAACTGTATCTAGCAATACAGCTGTTACAGAAAATCAGGCAGTCATTTTTGTCGGTAGTTTATATTTTGTTTTCTTTCAGCACTTCACACTTGCTTTACTACAATTTTAGCCATATTATCGTGAAAGACTGACTAAGAGGGTGTATGTAAGTGAGGTGGAGGGAGGGAGAGGGAGGGGAAGACCGAGGATGAGTTGGAGGGATGGAGTTGAGAGGTATATGAGGGAGGAGGGAGTGAGTTTGGGGGAGGGTAGTCAAATGGTGGGTGACAGAGCGACTTGGAGGCGCTTTGTCTGCGGCCACCCTTTGCGGGATTAGGGCGTCGGGCTATAGATAGATAGATAGATAGATAGATAGATCATGCTACATTATCGGTTAACAAACTGCCCCCCATCAAGAAATTCACTTACATTAGCCTTTATCATCACCATATAAATAATAAATCTTTTCACATATTCAGCACATATATTAATCCACAGTCAGTTGACTAATCTCTCTCTCTCTCTCTCTCTCTCTCTCTCTCTCTCTCATGCAACGCTAAAAATGTATTATGCAGTTCCCGGTGTAACTCTGAAAAACAAACAATCAGTGACGATTAATGTTCAATAACCAATCTGTGGATTATTTTAAATATGCACCCATTATAAAGTCCATTGCTCGGGGGCTTGGATCTCTCACATACACACACACACACACACACACACACACACACACACACACACACAAAGAGAGAGAGAGAGAGAGAGAGAGAGAGAGAGAGAGAGAGAGAGAGAGAGAGAGAGAGAATTTTGTAACTGACTGCAGAATAAATGTGGAAGCGCTCATGATGATTAAAATTAAACTACTTCAGTCCTAGAACGTCATTTGTATTTCCTCCAGCCAAGTCATTCTCCTTACGTCTTGAACTGGAGGCACTTCATCCACCCTTCATTATCCCCGTTGGTGTTGTGGTGGATTGGTGCTGGCATGATCCAAAGTTTTAGGATGATGGATGGTAGCGGACTCATTTCGTGTTGCGTGTGTTCCGAGTCAAGTGTTCGAGTCAAGGTCGTGAAGGACATATAACCTGGGTATTGGGTGTATGCCCTTTCATGTGTCTCCATATGCTTGCACCTTCTCGCCTATGACAATGACATATACATGCTCTGGCACACGGACAAATATAGCCATTACAACTCTTCTGCTTTCCCTTTCCCCACAGACACTCCAACCTCATTCATACGTCGCCAGCATGATGAAGAGATCATTCCGGCTCTCACTTTTCCTGCCAGAAGATCCTGTTCTGCAATGAACCTAGTCTGAACTGACATATAGATACAAGATAAGTATGCCCTTCAGCCGCAATGGCGTCTTTAATAAATCTCATGAAATCGTTCGGTGACAGCAAAAATAAAATTTAAAAATTACGTCATTGTACTGAAAGATGTTATTAATAAAGTGACTCGTACAAGGAGAGGTCGAGGAAGAGCTGTAAAGTGGAGAACAGAATGGAGAATTATTGAGATTCGTAGAAAGTGGCTTATGCGGTCAATATAAAAGAGTAAGAAAACCAGTCATAAAATTTTAGATCTAGAGATAAAGTGCACAGACATCGAAGCATTCAGAATTGTAGGAGCATAGTACTTGGCGTGGCCAGCACACTAAGAAGAGTGGAAAATGATAAGGTTATACTTTTTGAGTGAATGGATGGGAGTGGAATGGACTGAAAGTGCGGTGGGAGAAAGAATGAGTGAAAGAGAAGAAGGGGTTGAGAGAAAGGAGGGATGACGAGGAAGGGGCCTGCGGTGTTAGCTTTGTTAACTGAGCCAGGGTGGGGTGGGAACACAATGGGGGGAGGAGGGGTAAGGAAAACAGACTATAATCCATTGCCATACCATTTAGTGTCACATTACAATCCCTGTCCCTGACCTTCTCAAAAGCCAACAGCTTCAGCGTATTTACATTAATTATTAATTCTTTCCTTTATCATACGTTACAAACCCCTGACCCCTGCAGTATGGCGATGTCTTCCTTACTGTATTGTTGATCCACAAAACTTAATAAATCCCTAACCCCTTCAGTATGGTGACGTATTCCTTTCTATACTCTTACTATCACCAAACTTAATTCACATTTGGGGGGACTTTTTACCAACTGCCGGGGCTAGATCTTGCCTCCATTAATCCATTCATTGTAATACGTCTCCCTTTACTGAAAAATATTGTTTATTTTATATGAAGACTGAAAAGGAATTCCTTGAGCATAATGAGTGATTTATCGTCTCTCATATACAACTGCAAAACATTTTTCCTAGTCTGAAACTTGCACACCATGTCTTCCAGAAGCATTAGATTGTTCATAAATGAAAGTGCAAACAGTGATGCTCAAAAGCACTGAATATTCTCAGCTAAGGAAGTTTCCTAGCACATCTTCCTTACTAGCTCATTTCTGCATACATGTAATTAGTATTCCATAGCGTTATCTATTAGACTGGTGTGAACAACAAACAGGAAAATAATACGGGGTAATATGCAAAATACATTCCTCAGAAAGAGGTGTGACAAAGTCTTCTATGAGAACGAGAAAATGGCTTTTGATCTCCATTCCTCAGACCCCTTCTCATTTCTGTGTTCTTACTTTCACCTGTGTCCATCCAGTAAAAAAAAAAAAAAAAAAAATCAGCCAAGGAGACGTGACAGTCTCGTCCCAGTTCTAATTTCCTTCAGTCCAAGGAAATCACCTTTCTGTATTTGCCTCCTCTTCTACTTTGTCGCTCACTTGCTTTCTACAGGGACTTCCAGCCTTCGTCCGCCAGTGATCACTGGCTATGGTTTAACAGTTAGGCTACAATCTTTTGGGTTTCCTTTGAAACTAAATGTTGAGGGGAATAAATCTCTAAGTTTTTCATAGTTTAACCACTTGTCATTTGGTGCGTTACACATTACGTCTGATTTATAAGGTTATGTATGTGACTGATATGAATCACCGAAAAGAGTTTAAGTTCTTAATTCTCTAACATTATGGACTATACAGAGCCCATTTTTAGAAATCATTACAGAAAATAAAAAGAGACTTTTATAGACAGGTTTGGAGTACATGTTTCCCCTCTACTCATTTTACCCACAAATAAGTCTCCACTTTCCATTTCGTTTACCACATGCCTTTTCCAGCTCACTGCGCCTAATCCTTTCCAGTCATATACTGTACTTCTCACCAAGCACCTTTGTCAGAGCCTTAAACAAATCTTTAAGTTCCACACAGCCCTTTTATGGTTTCTAACCCTCTATGTATACCTCCATCTCAAGTTTCATCTTCGGTTATTCTGTTGCTGCTGTTTTAGACGGCTATTATATTCATAAACCTACCAGCAATGGCGTTCTTCACGGCCCTGTCCCTTGAATACCTCTCTTCATCCTATTCATCAGCGACCTTCTCAGATGTACAGTACAGTACATCTGCTTCGTGACTCCACCCTTCATATTTCACTCGTTTCACATGGGCCCAGCACACCTGCTTTTTATTTGTCTCGTATAGCTAAGTGCAGCTTTAGAATCACTGAATTTTGATAATTAAAAAGTAAGTCCTCCATCTTTCAGGTTGACACAATCTTCCATATGGCTATCCCATTACCTTCAAAAACAAACAACGACGACCTTAATCATCTCCTGGTATCACTTGTGTCTCTTTCTCTCGTGATCTGTCTAGCAAACACCACAATACTTCTCTGACAAAAACAGCTTCACAGAGGTTAGCCTTGATGATTCGTTTGTTTTCAAAAATCGTTTAGTTCCTAAGTTCGTACCAGAGCCCTATTTGCCGCATTCACGTATGGGAATTCACCTCATACAACCTCACCTGCCTGATTCCTACCCTGACACAGACACAGCGATTCCGTCTTGTGGGTATTAAAAAACATGCAGTTAAGATCATCATGAGGCCCTCTCACAGCACCTATGATAATGCCCTTCACACCCTTGACCTAACAACCCTGGCTGACAACCTCCACCAAGCTCTTCAACAATTTAGCAACAAGTTACTGAACAACCCGCGTCATCGCCGCCACCTGCCGTCGCCAGCTCTCCCACCATTACGTGCTACTCGGAGATACAATAAGGTTACCCCAATTCGAGCCAGAATTGACCGATGTAAGAACAGCCCGATAGCCTCTCCGGTTAAAATTTTAAGCAATCAAATATATATATATATATATATATATATATATATATATATATATATATATATATATATATATATATATATATATATATATATATATATATATATTATATTTGTAAATTGCTGCAATATAAGCAGTCAGTTTAAATATGGAATAATTTCAGAAGCTAAAGAGGTCAAAATTAGCATAAAAGTTTACCGTTGTCAAAGAAAATTAGAGTTGATTATAAAGTCTTATAAAACGATGAGTGACGTTTGAAGTAAATTATCCACCCACGGTGTATACCTACTGTACGTCCGCATGTTGCACTACATCCACCCACTGTGTATACCTACGTCCGCATGTTGCATTATAATGCCTGCCTGCATATACGTTTTCGTTAGCCCTGTACCGTCATGTTCTCTTTGTTGCAGGGCCAATGACGTAGCATACAGGCTCCACCCACATGCGTATGGGTCGACTTACTATCCATTTCAGAGGCGGAGTTGCGCTGTTTTTCGCAAATATCTCCTAAGCGAATCGTTGGATCAGTATGATATTTCAACACAGTACTTTTGACATCCGGGCCTAATTTATGACCCTTAAACCATACTGCTACATATGTTACATTAGGAGTTTACTGAAGGATATTAAGCCTAATCCAGTCATCAAATCTAAGGTGTTATATAAAATCGGACGAGTGCGACTGTGTGGGGTAGCTCCTCCACTAACACCCTGAACAACCCTCTGACCATTCCTTCCCTACCCCCCAATATCGCGTTCACCCCCTCCCCGTTTCCCTCTTCACTCCCAGTCACACCATCCCTCTCCCATCTTTGCACTTCTGTTTTCTTTTTTCATTCTAATTGCATACATAATATTTGAATATGACAGTATGTATATACTTATCATACATTAGTAATATTATTTAACAATATATATATCAACTGGACCATGTTCACATTTTAGGATGAATACACAGTATTGTAATAACAGTAATAACTTCTCCGAGAAGGTTCAGGCAACAAGTGATACAATTTGTAATTCGTGATTTTCAATGGTTGACCATAAACACTGCAAACATATAGGCATAGATTCTATTACATGTACGTAATCATCCTGATGTACAGTACTTTCTACGCGAAATACGACTTGCATCCATTGCAAATAATCATATCAATACGTATATACAACTACATAACATTCTTACATTATAATACAGTGCTGGGATAATGAGGGAGGGACACAAGAGTGATGAAGGAGGCGAGGAGCTCGGGGAGAATAGGAGGGATAACGAGGACGAGAAGGGGGAGAAGTAGGGGTAGTTAAGGAATAGTTTGGGAGGGTGCTGGGGGGGGCAACACTTTCCTTCGAATGCGTCAACATGACTAGTCGACTTTCTGTTATTTTTCACGAGTAAACTCCTCACATAACATAAATAGCAATATGGTTTAAGGGTCATAAATTAGGCCCGGATGTCAAAAGTAGTGTGTTGAAATACCATACTGATCCAACGATTCGTTTAGGAGATATTTGCGATAAACAGCGCAACTCCGCCTCTGAAATGGATAGTAGTATACTCGTATAGACTTAGATGCAACATCTTTAAACAAATGGGTGAAAAAACACTTTTTGTCTCATCGTCTCTGCTCTTCAGCACTGCCCTTATTGTACCACAATCTTGCGAGTACATCTCTCTCTCTCTCTCTCTCTCTCTCTCTCTCTCTCTCTCTCTCTCTCTCTCTCTCATATTCTGGGTACCGTTTTCAACGCTCATGATGCATTACATCTTATTGCTCTGGGCACGCAGCATCCACCCAGCAACAGTTTCACCCATTTACCATTCAGCTCCGTAATGCAAATAATAACTAGTACTTTAAGTCTTTGGTATATGTTAGTGGTCACCTCAGGAACTGCCTTTCTAAGTCCGTCCTTTCCACTCTGTGATTTCCATTTTTTTTTTTTTAACGCCGTGCATCCATGCAACTCGAAATAAACATAGCTTGAATTTGCTATATTTTATGACTAGTTTTTCTGGGATCAAAATAGTTTTCCGGGCTCTATGCCTTGGTTTAGTTTTTTATCAGAAACGAATTCAGTCTTCCACTATTATCCTTTCGTATCTTCCCTCAATCGGTCCGTCTCCACCCATCCTTTTATCCCACACTAATACGATGGCCATTAGTGAGCCATCAGCTGCAGCCGTCAGTTGCATTGTGGCCGTGCAACAATAACAAGAGAGGGGCTGCACTGACGCTGACACAGGGTTTGTGGCTGGGTGTGTGCTGGTGCTACTGACACGTGAAACAAACATTGAAGTCTTTGGTGGAAAATTCACAAATAGGTCATGTGTGGCTGAATGTATTAGTTTTATGAGTAATGAAAAAAAAAAATCAGACAAGTGTCAATGACTCATTCTGGGTCGAGTAAGTCCGGCGTTATCTGAAATAGGATACTAGAGTTGTTTCAAACATGATAGGGTTAATGGAGACACTGTCAACTACCTCAGGTTCATATGAATAAGCTGAATAAATGGTCTGGCACTCACTGGAATAGACTTCTAAGTGCTTCCCGGCATGGAAAGGTTAATGGTGTTTGTATTGACTCTGTAGGATGTGCAAATGAAATAAATCGTTTGAAGTCAGCCACAGTTAAATAATAGAGGTCTTTCGCCGATAGAGGGCTAAAGGGAACGATAATAACTATGGGATCCAGTTGGAAGGGAAAAAATTATATGCTTAATAATGTATGAGGTTCTCGGAGTCAAGAGGAGATACAGGGCAAAAGTTGGCGTAATCGATAAGGAGAATATTCATCACGCTGTGGGGCTTTCTCCCTAGACGGAAGGGAGAATAGAACAGAAGAATAATTCGGCTATGATAAAATACACTTCTTGGGATGGAAAAAATGTCCAGGCTTCTGTCTGTACAAAATACTTTGAAAAGAACAAAATGTGCTGGCTCTCAGGCTTTGGCTCTTTCTTTGAAAAAAAAAAAAAAAAAGAATAGGCATAGGCAGTACAGTATATTGTGGGAGTCAAATACAAGCGTGACTGAGAAAAAGAATGCAGTCAATGTGTAGCTCTCGACAGAATGGCCTTCTATGCGAGTTGATTCACAGTACTCAGTAGTCACGTGCTGGTAAATGTGCCTGAGGGGGAGAGGGAGGGGACTGACTGGACTAAACCGCTCCTGGAATCTTGCCTTTTTATGTGCTGGGCAACAGTTTAATGCGAAGGCAAAGAAGGCAATAAAACGGATCTGTTCAATCGTCATTTAAGCATTGGTCCTCTTAACACACTACTGCCAATGGTTCCACACTGCGGAATTATGCTGGAAAGGTACCAAGCATAATTCCCTCCGGCTACCGGCTTATAGTTGTGGAGTTCAGAGATCTAAACTTTGTGATTCCTCTATAACTTACTTTCACGGTATGCTCAAGTCTGTCCCCTGTTTAGTACGATGGGCATTAACGGGTTATTTAGGTTCCGATTTTATTATTGTAATCATACCCAGATATCATGATAAGCACAGTATTTTCCACGTAAGGTATTACAACAGTATCTTAGCCATATTGCAATCGCTCACAGCATCATCGAACAAGGTTTCAGTCAGCAAAATAAAATAAATATGGTGCCTCACTATAATTTTAACTTAACCGCTTCACTCCGATGATGTATCTTTTACTTTATTCTTGCTGCCACCAGACTGTCATTCAGATCATTTTTTTTTTTTACTGGAAGATTTATATATAATTTCCTTACCCCATTACTTCTATTTGTCGTTCCTAAGTAGAATAAAGTCATTTGGTGTTAGAAAAGATATAATTTAAGAATGCGTCATCAGATTAAAGGGCTAAGTCGTACCCATTAAAAGCGTTATTCTGTATATGTAGTAAAGGACAATAAATCTAAGGTGGTTTTCCTAACTGTCACACAACTCCCTGGCCGTATTAACCTCTCCAGTGTGATCACGTCATATTCACTACATTCAGGATATTATATCCGAATGATTTTAGTCACTTTAGGAGAGATTTCAAACTGGAGGGGTTGTATGTAGCTGTCATCGCCTTCGTGAACACTTACAATGCCCCCTTAATTAATAACAACAACAACAGTACTACTACTACTACTACTACTACTACTAATAATAATAATAATAATAGTAACAATAATAATAATAAAGCCCGATAATAACAGGCATGAAATAAGAATGACAGTCTCTGTCTGAATTGGTTAAAGCTTGGCACTTCAGATGGCTCTTATGAGTTGTTTTCTGCTGTATGAACCATTCTCTTCTCCGATGATACTTGGCGCTGGACTTAAGTTTTAACCTCTTCACTCACGAGCTTTTTTTTTTTTTTAATTCGTGCTGCTGCAGGCAGCTTTGTTCAACTTTAGGAATTACTTTTCGAACTACTGAGGTTAGATGCAGCCGGCATTGACTCTATCAGTAAGACAGGCCAATCCTAAGTTAAATAAAACAATCTGAGATTAGAAAAATCAATGAACCATTACATTCAAGAAGTCAAGTCTATCACAATGAAATTAACAGTAACCATACTTTTCCATGGACTATGACAAATGATAGAAAGGTAAACATAAACTTTAAAAGGTCATCCTAGGCAGGCACAGGTTTTTGATTCAATGATATCATTATGGTCATTCTTTCCATAAATGCCTTAATTGGGTTAAACAGCCTCGGAGTGTAGATTTCCTATCTGCATATCATTTTTGCATTACATACAAAGTCTAATTATCCCATGATGATCATCCTTCCCCTTTTCTTTTCTTTTATTTTATTCTGACCTAACCTAATCTAACAGCTTATCCAAAATGAGTAAAATCAACCTAACTTGATACTAATAAAACAAACCAAACTTAACCTAGACTTTCGTGGATAAGAAAAAGTGCAAACATGGCACACAGAACGGATATCAACCCCAGGGGCCCGTGCATTGCCAACGGGACAATAAAGGTGCAACGCCGTAAACAGTAAATACACAAATGAAGTGATTTTTTTTTTTTTACAAACTGTGTACTAATACAGGGCTAATTGACAATGGAAAAGTATACAGATCTGTATAACTAGCACAAGAACTGAACCCCAAAAAGCATACCGGTTACTATATCCCTTTGGCTGTAATGAGTTTATGTGAGCTAGAAAGAGAAACCATTAACAGTAAGCTGTTTTAAAATAAATGATTTTTGTTCTTGTAATTGTGTGTGTGTGTGTGTGTGTGTGTGTGTGTGTGTGTGTGTGTGTGTGTGTGTGTGTGCGTGTGTGCGTGTGTGTGTGTGTGTGTGTGTGTGATAGCTTTCAACCAGGTAAAGGTGGACAGTGCTGCATTCTTTGGATAGCTCTGAGGTAGACTGTAGCTCTGAGGAAAGCCTGAAGAGGATGAATACTATCAGAAGGTACGTACTAAATTACGGTGACCACTTCACATTCACCATCATTGTGGTATTGAATTATTTTCATAGAAATCTATACCGGTATTTCATATAAGATAATCTGGACACAGCATTTCCATGTGTGTCGTTTGAATTACTCACCGTCCGTATATTTGTTCTGGCTAAGTGTTGTCTTACTTTTCCAGCGTTTCAACTTTTCATTTTTCGTCCGTCTTTGTCATGAGTAACTTTTTCGATAATATATGTAATTCATATAATTAGTCCTGATAGACCAAGCTCCTTTTCCATTCTGAACGCGTTTAATATTTACCATGGAATATTCTCCGCATATGTTCGTCACTCTTTTCTCATCCCCACTTCATTTAGCTAAACAAACATAATCCCTTCACAGAAGCCTCTTGACTTTCCCGGAGAAAAAGCACCTTACATCATTTGTCGAAATTAGCACAAATAAAACAGGGGAACCGACCCTTCACTTTGCATAACTTAAAACTGCACATAGCTCAGATGGTTTACGCAGGAGAGGCCAGGCGCTTTCTTGAGATCCTGTGAATAATTAAGATGCTAATTGGCCTGTGTTGATGGTTGCTGGTGCCGGTTCATTAGGCTGATCTTGTCGTCTGAGTCCTGGGTCGCTTGGATGAAGTGTAGGGGAGAGTCAGAATAGTATAAAGTTTTGCTAATTTAAAAACTTTTGCCATCATACACTCTATCGTCTCTTAAATTATATGAAGCATGAAGCATGAAGGACTGGCATCAATACTCAGTGGATAGGAGCAGGCTCTAAGGGAATACGTGTATGAATGAGAATGAAAAACGATTAAATAATAAAGAAAAAATAAGGAATAATTATCAACAAGCAATTTTGAAGATTACTTTTAATGAAACAGGTTCGGGAACGGAAGGAAAGTTTCGCACAATTTTCTATTCCTACAGGTGGTCGGGAGCTCATGTATCGTGTGTGACGCAGCCAGGGACATATTATGGTCTTGTATTCATAACCGATCTGGATGATTGTATCCTAACCTCTGAGCATCCTACGTCGCATGGTAGCGACCTTGGGAGATATGGGACTGGCTGCTTTTTCATTTAACACTCAACTCCACTGGCGAATTTTTCATTTCAGTTTTGCTACATACAGACGATTCTATTGAGCTTAAGGGTAATGTCTTGTAGAGAAGGGGTTAATGAAGGATATATTTAACAACCTGAGCTCAAAAACTCCCTCCTAAGTAGAAAATAAATCGGCTATACAGCACATAGCGACAACAATTGTTTAAAAGTACGTCTGATTCAGGAGCTAAATCTAGTCGTAAACATTCTCTTTCTCTCATATATATTTTTTAAGTTTTCAGATTCCTTCCTCAGCATCACTTCTTGTTATGAACAAGAATGGATTTCAGCTCCTTCACTACCTGCCAATTCCTGGAGCAAATCAAACGGCCTGAAGGAAACAATACACGATCTGTTCCTCAAAGGTTTGATCCCATCGGTATATAGTTTCCCCCAGAACTGAGTAACGTCGCCCGGTGGTAAGTAGTATTAAACTAAAGCCCTTTAGTACGGGAAGGATCTCGCTCAAGCTGAAGACAACCACCTGGAGAAAGCGAAAAATGTAATAGGAAGAGCCGTCACAGCAGTAAAGGAGTTATGTATCGTTATTCTCCTTAACTCTTCTCTTTCTTGCCTGTCTTAAGCATATCAATAGGACACGTCTTAGTTTTCTTTACTCCTGTTCCATTAAGAAGTTTTTATTTAATCTCAAGTAAGGTGGCTGACTCGGTAGAAAGGCGGCCTGCAGTCCTGATAGACCCAGGTTCGAATCCCGACTGGGGCAGGGAACAGTTTAAGGATTTGAATTTCATAAAAGCAGACTTTCCTGATCTACCAGATGACCCGCCGACATGTCGTAAAAATACCCCCGCTAATACCAATACACCAGTCCTGTATGAGACAGCCCTAGCATGCACTCATTATAGACGGTGGGCGTTAGCGCCGAAGTGGTGACATGTGAAGGTGTAGGAGGACTACTGAGCCTTGGGATAGGCTACTGCCCCAGAGATATAGGCCCTGAAGCCTTTGCCCAGAGTCGGACCCATTAAAAAAAAAAAAAAAAAAGCTTATCATTAGGAAATGGTTAGAAATAATCACCATTAACCCTCCCCACTGACAAATAATTTATTTCATGAAGCAATCAGGTGGTAGAAAAAAGACAAGACAAATATGTTGAAGGGCTGAAGAGATTGCAGTTCACGAAGCCTGTCTTCTCTTACGACCGTCGTCCGTTTCCCAGAATAATGTAGCTGTGATGAATCCCCCCCCCCCTCCCACAGCTCTCTCTCTCTCTCTCTCTCTCTCTCACACACACACACACACACACACACACACATTACGGGAGAGATGTTGTATAGGGCAGTGCAGAGATCAGCCATAATAAGTCTATAAAATACACAGGTTTATGTCAATGCACACCGTCCAAATAATTTCTTAACCCAGATGGCACCCTTCACACCAGCTGGAGAGAGGGATGAGGGAAGATGCAGCAGTTACCGGGCAGAGAGAGAGAGAGAGAGAGAGAGAGAGAGTTATTTCATACTTTACCAAATTTAAAACAACGATGGTCTTAACTAACACACAGAATTAGTTCAGGAACAATCGTAGTCAAATTATCTTTCATACCTCTACGTAGCACACTGTTAACAAAATATAAAATTTTAATTCTCAGTCAGTTTCCTGTGACTCGTTCTCCCTTGTATATAATCATCAGGCGCTCCTCGGAATACAGAACAGTATAGTACTTGAGTCACTGCCATGGGAGAGTTAATCATATCTATAATAATATTGAGGGTTCAATGCCTCAGAGCTAATTACAACCATCTAGTGTTAGCTGGAATACAAAGACAGAGTTATATCGATCATGAGAAGGTTAATTACTGCATGTAACTAGTTGTGATTAAATTCTTCCATTGACCTGGAGGGAGCTTTTGTTACAAAAAGATAGCTTTGGGCCCTGAAGAATGAGAATGTTGTTGGTGAAATGTCAGTAGGCACAACATTGGCACTAAAATATATATATATATATATATATATATATATATATATATATATATATATATATATATATATATATATATATGTATATATATATATATATATATATATATATATATATATATATATATATATATATATATATATATATATATCAGATGATCCTTGCATTGAGTTTTTTTTTTTTCGCAGTTTCTTCCTGGTGTTATTAAATGATTTTACTTGTCTAACAATTAATGTATTAAAATATATATTGAAAATGCTAAATATAAAATGTTTTTAATCACTTCATATATTCAGTATATACGATATATATATATATATATATATATATATATATATATATATATATATATATATATATATATATATATATATATATATATATATATCAGATGATCCTTACACTGAGTTTTTTTTTTTCGCAGTTTCTTCCTGGTGTTATTAAATATATTCTTTTCCTCCCAGTGACAACTGGCGGTCAGTAATTTATTCATTCCATGCAACTTGATATTTAACCTAATTCCTTAAACCCTCTGTGACAGTTCCTATATACTAATGTTCCTTTGGCTGAAAGCATAGACAAAGTTCTTGATAATTATAAACCAAGCCATTGTTATAGATCGTATGCAACCCAGGAAAGACAATTATTAAATACACACACATAATACGGTAATATTTCTTCCTGGAACATTGTTATTCATGTATTAGGCCACTAATGCATTTTTCTAATATTTCAGTGTTTGTCTTTATAGGTTGTTTCAGGTTCCACCTCGAAAACATAATCAATATAATTATGTAATATGCCACAAACTTATAAATAGAACCAAATTACTACTGAGGTGTGTGTCATTAAGTGTGAAAGTCACAGATTACGTATATCAGTCGTGGACGTCCTTAGCCACGTATGCACACAGCCACATTACCGTTATGACACACCCACACCACATACATACTACACTCTCCCCACCCCCACCACACGTATTGTCACACACACACACACACACACACACACACACACACACACAGTGTATTTGACATTCTATGTACTGAATGAAATCGTTTTATGAATTCTGTTGCTCCGAATGATAATAGAGTTGTAACATTAATATCATGTTCACTAACCCCCCCCTGGGGGTAGGGGGGCTTTCAAGAATACTCCCCCAGTATCCCTGCTTGTCGTAAAAGGCGACTAAAAGGGTTGGCGGAGGGTTAGTGCCCCTCCCCGGAAAACAACTAACTAAAAAAACAAACAAGAAGCCTCGGACAAGGACTGACCAAACGATGACGACCCAGGACCGGACAAAGGACTTGTTAATGGCAACTTGGAATGTAAGAGGAGCGAATGATGAGGTGAAAGAAAGAGAGATTGTCCAGGTGCTTGAGGGTGCGAAAGTGGATGTATGTGGAATAACTGAAACAAAATGGAGAGGAGAAAGTGTGAGAGAATGGGAGTATGGATGGGGTATATGTGCAGGAGTAGATGAGAATGAGAGGGCAAAGGAAGGAGTGTGTATAGTTGTGAGTAAAAGATGGAAGAAGAGCATAAGACAGTATGGATCAGTCGGGCCAAGGATTGTGTGGGTAAAGTTGAAAGTTGGAATACAAATGTGGGCGATTGTGTGTGTGTATGCGCCAACGCAAGATCATGCTAGAAGAGTGAGAGAAGAGTTTTGGACAAATGTGGAAGTGTGCATGGAAAAGTTTGGAAAGAATGAGAGAGTGTTTTTGATTGGTGATATGAATGGTAAAGTTGGGAATGTGAAGGTGGATGGAATAGTTGGTGAGTGGGGTGTGCCTGCCGAGATAGATGAGAATGGGAGTGCGTTAGTGGACATTTGTGCTGGGAGGTGGTTGGTGATAGCCAATACCCTCTTCAGGCATAAAATGATCCACAGGTATACATGGCGAGTGATGAGAAGGGTGGGTGGTGAACTGAATGAAAGGAAGGCAATGATTGATTATGTGTGTGTGGATGAAAGGATGCGAAGATGTGTAAAGGATGCAAGAGTGTATAGAGGTTGGGGGAGTGGACTTACTGACCACTACTTGGTGGTGGCCAGAATTAGGATGCAAGTGAGATGGAGGAATAGAAGAAGGGAAAGACGAGAGGAAGGAGTTGTTGCAAGGAGAGTGGAAAGGTTACAAGAGGATGAGAAAAAGGCAGAGTATAAGAGAGAAGTGGAGGAACGATTGGGCAAATATGAATTGGAGCAGATGGGAGACGTGGAAGGTGTGTGTAAGATATTTACAGAAGAAATATGTGCAGCATGTGATGTGGTGTGTGGAAGGAAGAGAAGGCGGAGGGGGGTGCAAGGAACAGCGTGGTGGACTGAAGAGGTGAAACAGGCTGTGGCACAAAAGAAGAAAGCATACAATGAATGGGTGAGAAATAGGGGCGTGGAAGAAGTTGAGAGGCGGAAGAGAGAGTTATATGTGGAAAGGAAGAGAGAGGTGAAAAGATTAGTAAGAGAGAGTAAGAAGAGAGTGGATGAGGAATTTGGAAGGAATTTGAGTGTAAAGTGGAGGGACTGTAAGAAAATGTTCTGGAGAGAAGTGAAAAGAGTAAGACAAGGTGGAAGTGAAGTTAGCAGGGGAGTGAAAGATAAAAATGGTAGATTACTAGTGGAGAAGGGAGAAAAAGTGAGCAGATGGAGAGAACAATTTAAGGAATTGTTGAACATAGAGGATGGAAGTAATGCGAGTATAAGTGGCTGGGGAATGGCTGGGAGAAGGAGGGAGGTGAGAAGACAGGAAGAAATCAGTAGGATAGAAGTTGTGGAAGCAATGAAGAAAGTTAAATCGGGGAAAGCCCCAGGAATTGATGGAGTGTGTGGTGAAATGCTGAAGCATGGGGGAGAGATAGTAGTAGAATGGATGTGGAAGATGTGCAGATTGGCCTGGGAGGAAGGTAGAGTCCCGGAGGATTGGAAGTCAGGTATAATTATTCCCTTGTACAAAGGAAATGGGGAAAAAGAAGTGTGTGGTAATCATAGGGGCATTTGTCTTCTTAGTATAATAGGAAAAGTGTATGGTAGGATACTTATAGATAGAGTTAGAGAAAGAACAGAGAAATTAGTTGGAGAAGAACAGGGAGGCTTTAGGAAGGGAAGAGGTTGTGTAGATCAGATATTCATTCTTAGATCTTTAGTGGAAAAGTTTCTAGAGAAGGGAAAGAAGTTGTATGCGGCTTTCATGGATTTGGAGAAAGCATATGACAGGGTGGATAGACAAGGATTGTGGAAAGTGTTAAGAATATATGGAGTAGATGGGAAGTTGTTGAATGCTGTGAAGAGTATGTACGATGGTGCGAAGGCTGCAGTGCGTGTGGATGGTGAACTAAGTGAATTTTTCTCTTTGAAAGTTGGTTTGAAACAGGGATGTGTCATGTCTCCATGGTTGTTCAATCTGTACATGGATGGGGTAATAAAAGAGGTACAAGGTAGGGTAGTGGATGTTGGAGTGGCCCTGGTGAGAGGATAGTGTTTGGAAACTCCCTGTACTGTTGTTTGCAGATGATACTGTGTTGTTGAGTGAAGACGAAGGGAGCTGCAAGGCTTGGTGGATGAGTTTGAGAGAGTGTGTAAGAAACGGAACCTAAAGGTGAATGTAGGGAAGAGTAAAGTGATGGTCTTTGAGAGAGGTGAAGTTAGTGAATGTACAGCGAGGTTAGATGGTGAGGAATTGGAAAATGTGAGTACGTTTAAGTATTTGGGTAGTGTGATGAGTAAGGATGGAGGTTTGGAGGGTGAAGTGCTTGAAAGGGTACAGCAGGGAAGAAAGGTTGCTGGTTCCTTGAAAGCAGTGATAAGAAACAGGGAAGTGAGCATGGAAGTGAAAAAGTTACTACATGACAGTATTGTGATACCAACTCTAACGTACGGAAGTGAAGCTTGGACATTGTTGGAAGGACACAAGTCAAGAGTGAGAGCAGTGGAAATGAGTTATTTAAGAGGAGCCTGTGGAGTCACGTGGAGAGACAGGCTGACGAATGAGGATATAAAGGAGCGTTGTGGTGTGGATGTGGATGTGATAGGAAGCGTTATGAGGAACACACTGAGGTGGTTTGGCCATGTGGAGAGGATGGAGGGTGAAAGACTGACGAAGAGAGTGTATGTGAGTGAGGTGGAGGGGGGAAGAGGGAGGGGGAGGCCGAGGATGAGATGGAAGGATGGGGTGGAGAGGTATATGAGAGAGGGGGGTGTGAGTTGGGAGCAGGGCAGTGAAATGGCGGGGGACAGGGCGACTTGGAGGCGATTTGTTTGTGGCCACCCCAAACGGGATTGAGGCGTCTGGCAATAGATAGATAGATAGACTAACACCACATTGTCGGGCTGGCAATACTGAAACAAACGGACCAGGACTGTGACTGGTGCGTGAGAGCTGCAACTCCACCACAATATGCTCCATAATATATTTTGAGAGTTCATAATAGGCTCTTTGTATTTTTCATAAGAAATGGCTGTCCAACAGTAGGCTAACCTTAATATTTGACATAACTGGAGGAAAAGGAACCTTTACAGTGACACTATAACGCACCAGAGTAGCTATCGGGAGTGGGGGTTTCAGAGGCCACCTCCCCTCTAACTGGTATCCGCAACAGAACACATGATTACCTAAAACCTTTACGAAAACATCACTTTGAGTATGGCTACCCCATAACTATTAATGAAACGTAGGCTATGCACATAAACATTGTTTATTGGCTAACTTATTCTGTAAGGTGAGCTGGTAATGTTTTGCACAAATATTTTGACACAACATTAAACTGTAGGTAAACATATATGCAACGTCATTGCTCATTAGCACAAACTGATAATGTGTGTGTCTACTGATAGGCAGCTGACGAGAGAGAGAGAGAGAGAGAGAGAGAGAGAGAGAGAGAGAGAGAGTCACTGTGGTGGAGCAGACTGCATGTTGTCCGTTAACGAGAGACGGGGTATCCTATGTTTGGTGTAATATAAAGTGTGTAATCAGTTGTCTATAATAATGAATAATAGAAAACAAACAGGTTTATTATTATTTAGGAAACAGGGTATCATTGACACTTTAATAAATATACTGTAATGGCAAAGAATGTATAACTGTTGGAGTAAACAAAGTGACCCCACTTCATCCCCATTCCCTTCACCCGACAAGCTCCCACTCACTTTCATACTTTCCCGTTCCCCTACATCGTGACGTTTGGGGGTGAACTTGCTCACTGTTTCTGAATCACAACTCAACCTGTATCGTGGTTCACGCTACAAGACAGGAGAAGAATTATTTTATACAACTCAGACTTGATAAATAGCATAGCGCACAGCTCATTATCCCAAACAATCACACAATACTAGTATTTATTAAGTAGCATCACAGAATAATACAATGACCACTTACTAATATAATATGGCACAGAGGATGATGTTTGGTAATTCGAAAAATTCTCGGACATGTATAGTCAGCCAAAAAAGTCGTGTCATCGTTCCGAACCCGTAAATATTCGAACAGATAAGTCAAAGCAGCAGGGATAGCTTCACAAGTCTGGCAACTGTGTCAGACCAGACGGTGGTGGGGGTGAGTGGTTTGGGGTGCCATGTATTACTGTCGGGTGGAAATTGTTGGGAATAACACACTGGGTAATAGGGTTATAGTCAACTTTTATCACTTATGTCACTAAATGTCTACATGTCCATCATTATGAGTTTACATGTAATCAGCATATACTGCAGTTTCATATACATGGGTTGTCATGTCTAATTCATCCTTGATATTTGAAATACTACAGAGGACGGAATAACGGTGGAATACGTTTCATAACGAGTGTTTGGAATTTAATGAAACGTCACGATTATCTATCTATCTATATACCTAGGCTGCTTCCCCCAAGGAAAGGGAGGTAGCCGAGACAGGACGACACACTCCCCATTTACTCATCCATTC